>NW_006799055.1:3158682-3172671 GCF_000442215.2 Lipotes vexillifer | reverse complement strand
GCCCCGGGGCCCCAGCGGCCAGCTGGCGGCCACGGCGGGTTCTGAGGCAACGCTGGGGGCACAGGGGCCCAAGGCAGTTAACAGAGGACTCAGCCGGGCATCCGAGCCGAGGTGCTCCTGAATGTGGGGGTAGGAGCCAGGCCAGGCGCCCCTTCCCTGTCTTACCAGCAGAGCCGGGGTTTTCTCCCAGAGCGGTCCTCACCCTACCCACCTCAAAGTTACCTGGGATGCATGTTAAAATGCAGATTTCCGGGCTCTCTCCCAAACCTTGAGCACGAGACTCTGGAAGCCACAGTTTATCCCGTCATGCAAGTGATTCTTAGGGACACCAAAGTTCACGAAACACCAGGTCAGCACCTGCCCTTACACGGTTGATAGGAGCCCAGAGATGCCACCTGCAGTGACCTAGGCTGTTGCTCAGCCGGCAGAGGCACCAGATGGACTGGACATTGGGCCCCAGACCACAGGAAGGGGCTTTCTGTCACTCTGGCGCCTGAAGGAGGCTCTGTGCAGCCCTGGTGCACTCAGGGGTGAGCCGAGTCCCTGCTGGTCAGCTTCGTCTTTGGACCCCAGGTGCAGGGATGCAGAATCGCCATCCCTAATTTCACATCCGGTGGCCCAGCTCCATGTTCCTTTCAGGGCAGCTGTCCCTTCGTTTCCAAACCTGCCTGCGGCTCGGCACCTCCACCAAGCTTCTCACTTGTTTATATCGATGGGTCTTGGCTGCCCAGAGCACCTGGGAGATGTTATGGTCCCGGGGCAGGTAATTTAGGAGCCCCTTTGAGCCCTTGGCCTCAGTACCTGGGAAGACAAATGCTGGGGCCTGATCCTTGCCTGGGGGCTGTCCCCGTTGATGTCATTCACTGGACAGGGCTTCGTCCTCCCGTGGCTGGACTGGGAGAAGTTAGTCTGATTCTCTGCTCTGTTTCTACCGCCGTGGGGTCCTTGGGGTGGGAACAAGGTGGCGTGATGCACGCAGGTGTGTGAATTGGCCCCAAGCTCCCGGGACTTCTCTCCTGGGGTTGTGAGCACCCCACTCTTAAAGGTTCCCTTATCTCCCTTCATGGCCCATAAAACCAGCTTGTGGGGCAGGTTATGATGGCGGGCGGGTGCCCTGCCCCTCGCCCCCGCGGGGACGGGCAGTGTCAAAGGCGGTGTGAAAGAGAGCCAGGCACTTCCTTGATTTTCTTTGGGCTGCGTGTCTTACAAAGGTGCTGCTGTGGGGTCCTGGCCCGTCACGCGGGGTGAGGAAGGGGGGAAGGGGGCTTCCTCACCCCGGGTGCAGTTGGTCTGCAGAGCTGACCCAGGCAGGTGGGTCCCTAACCACCCAGGGTGGGGAGCACCCTAGGTTGTCCTTTCCCATGTGGTAACTGCCTTTAAATGGGAAACAGAATAAACATCGTCCAGTCAGCCCCACACCTAGTAACATGGTTATGTGCTCTCTGCCAAGACAAGCGGTCAAAGAGACTAATGAACGCTCCGGCGGGCCCTCCGCGCCGGTGCTCAGCCTGGGGGCCCAGGGAGCCTGCTGGAACCTGCCCACCCCTCCCGGCCCTGCCCGCTGGACTCATACGCAGTCTGTTCTGAGGCCACCGCAAGAAAGCAATCCCGAAAGGAGGTTAGCACAGATGCCTCGCTTCCGACCTGGGAGGGTAGGAGGCAGGCTTCCCCGTGTTCAGGCTCCTTAGCGGATGTGGATAGAGGGCAGTGAGGAGCCAGCCACGGCATGGAGAGGAGGGCATCCCACCCCTCCGTGGCCTGGAGCCACCAGCACCGGGCTCAGGGCCAAGTCCAGTATCCATTTAGTCCAGCAGAGAGGCGGGGCTGGGCCCTGGTGGAGCCGGCACTCGGGGCCTGACACTCAGCCTGACACTCAACACAGGTGATGCAGGGGGAGCAATTGCCGTGTCCCCAAGGGCCCGTCCATGTCAGCTGGAGAAACAGAGCGTGGAGGGGGAAGCTGGAGGGAGGCCCGTGAGCACCGGCAGCCTTGGTGGTGAGTCTCAGCATGACCCATCTCTGCTGTGAGTGTGGCCAGGACGCCTGCATCTCCCGTTTGGACGAAGGCATCAGGGCTGGGAGCTGTAAGGTCAGGTCAGGGCCAGAGTGGCGTGACTGGCACAGGGCTGACCACCCCCCCCCCCACCCCCTGTGGCAGGCCTCACGCTAGGATGGCTGCGTGTGCTTTCTGACTGAACACAGCGATTCTGTGCTGTGGGGGCTGTGATCCGTTTCGTAGGTGAGAAAAGTGAGGCCACATCACCCGCCCAGGGTCCCAGGATTGAGGTTCAAACCAGGCCTTCCTGATAGGACTCTGCTCCCCCGCCTTCCCAGGCGTTGGAGGAATTTGCAGGAGGACTCGTTGAGCAGCCTTCACCACTGCTGGACTGAGGCTGGACTGCAACATGGAAGCGAGGGGCTGGGGCACAAATGGACCCCAGAACTAGACGAGTCCGTGCAAGTGGCAACATGGCCTCTTCATGGGAGGTGGCAGGGCTCAGCCGAAGAGGGCTGCTGGTCCCCCACTTTGGACTAAAAGCAAATTGTTGGATGTCCCGAGGCGCTGTGCTGCTTTCCGGAACCCTCCCTGACTCCAGCAGGTCCCGAGCCCGCCCGGGTCTCAGTGATGGACGCGGACATCCCCACTGGGTCTGTCAGGAATAGGCATCTGTACGATGATGACACCAGGGCGGGCCTGCATCTCAGGATGTGAGGTTCTGCAAACAGACCGTGTGGGCAGATGTTTGCAGAGTGGGTGTCGCTGCCTGTAGAATGCCACGCCCGGAGCCCACAACGCCCGTGGTCTCGGGGTCTCTGGTCTGGGGTCCCTGGAAGTGAGTGAGGATTCTGCACGCAGGAGGGCGGGGCGAGGAGCGGCGCCCCTGGAATCACCTGGGCAACAGCCGGAGCGCGGGGCTCAGCATCCGCACGGTCTCTGGCCCGCAGAGCAGCATCTCCTGTTCTCCCGGGGCGGAGCGACCCCCGGCTTAACACGGAGACCGTTTGGAAACCTGCCTTTAAAGGAATTGCATCACCCCCTGAGGCCCCTGCAGAAGACAGGTGGGTTCTGAGTCCCGGTCCTGTGGTTTTGGGAGGACTCTCCACGGGGAACAGACGCCCCCTGTACAGATGAGCTAGAGAAACGGAAATCTGTGATCCCGGCTCCCCTCTTCCGTCCACCGAGGCATCCGTGCCGTGTGTCCCCAGAGTACGGACCGGATGCAGGGAGCTTCCGGCCTCCCTCTGCTAAAGCGCGTGTCACCAAGTGCTAGGGAGCCTCCCGAGGGCGCAGCTCCGCCCCCCAGTGGCCACTTGGTGCACCAGCTTCACTCCTGCAGCACATCCACTCACCCGTTCTTTCCCTTAATCCGTCCTGCATGTTTCTCGCGCCCTGCTGTTAGGAGTGAATTGGGACACATTCTCCAAAGGGCAGTTAGCAAACATCTGTCAACACTGACTGTACCTAGAGACTGTCAAACGGAGTGAAGTAAGTCAGACAGAGAAAGACAAATATGTGATATCGCTTATATGTGGAATCTAAAATATGACACAAATGAACTTATTTACAGAACAGAAATAGAGTCACTGATGTAGAAAACAAACATGGTTACCAGGGGGGAAACCGGGGGGAGGAGGAGGGATAGACTGGGAGATTGGGATTGACATACGCACACTACTATACATAAAATAGATAACTAATAAGGACCTACCGTATAACACAGGGAACCCTACCCAATACTCTGTAATGACCTGTATGGGAAAAGAATCTATAAAAGAGTGAATGGGTGTATATGTATAACTGATTCGCTTTGCTGTACAGCAGAAATGAACACAACACTGTGTTGATAAATCAACTATACAACAATACAAATTTTTTTAAAATAACGGTAGGGGATTTCCCTGGTGGCGCCGTGGTTAAGAATCCGCCTGCCAATGCAGGGGACACGGGTCCGATCCCTGGTCCGGGAAGATCCCACGTGCCGCAGAGCAACTAAGCCCATGCACCACAACTACTGAGCCTGCGCTCTAGAGCCCACGAGCCACAACTACTGAGCCAGCGTGCTGCAACTACTGAAGCCCATGCGCCTAGAGCCCGTGCTCCGCAACAAGAGAAGCCACCGCAATGAGAAGGTCGCGCGCCGCAACGAAGAGTAGCTCCCGCTCGCCACAAGTACAGAAAGCCCGCGCACAGCAATGAAGACCCAACACGGCCAAGATGATAATCATAATAATAGTAATAATGGTAGGCAATGCCAACAAAGAAGGACAAAAAAGAAAACAAAAAGACCGTACATATGCGTGATCGAGCAAATCCACATCTAGAGTGGATTTTCCAAACGTGTGGGGACAGTATTTTCAGCCCCACGCTCTCGTCCGGCACTTTGCCCCTCCACTGTCAAGAGGTGGATTCCGTTTCCCTCCCCTCGGAGCTGATGGGACTTGGGGGCTGCCTCGCTGCAGGCCTGACTTCCAAGGCAATGTCACAAAGGCAAGAAGCCTGGCTCTGCATCAGGACCCACCTCTGGGCTTAGCCACCATGTTGTAAGGAAGCCCAGGCCACCTGAGGGGCCACGTGCAAAGTCTGGTTCCAGCCATGGTGCCAGCCAGCAGAGCCAACATCACCTGCCAGCCCCATGAGTGGGCAAGACCCCTTCAGAGTCCCCGCCATGAACTGCCACAGTTGACACCTGCTGAGGCAGGGACATCCATCCCGACAGAGCTCATCGGGGCAAAACTGCAGATCTGTGAGCAAAAATAAATGTCCTCATTTTAGGTTACTCAGATTTGGTGTAACTGGTTATACATCTTTAGGAACTGAGACAGATTCCAGTAACTGGGATGGATAGGTATTTCAGACTTAATTGAACATGTGCAGAATGACGTATTCCCCACAGCATGGTTTAAAATAACAAAAAATTGGAGACAACCTGCTGTTCTAGCAACAGAATATGGATTACATTATAGTATATACACAATGGAATACTCTGCAGCTGTACAAAGAATGAGGATGTTTCAAATGCATTAATGTGATTTTCAAGATAGTTCATTAAAGTGAAGAAACAAAGAGCAGAAAAATGTGCATATGTGCTATTCATTAGATAAAAAGAAAAAATATGTCTTTGTCTATATGGGCATAAAATATTTCTGAAAGGACCCATAAGACTGTGACAGCATTACCTCTAGAGGGCACCCGGCTGTCTGGGGGTGGGGAGGGGAATCTCTGCTACGTTCCCCTTTCAGTACCTGTCAATTTGGTAACCAAGTAAATGTTCACCTACCTAAAAAACCTGATCAATTATTTTTAAATGTATAAAGGCCTTTTGATATGCTGGACATGGTGATATAGAGACGAAAGACTGCTGCTGACCATCATAACATTCACCTTATTTTTCTACAATTAAGGGAAACAGTAAAGTACGACAGTAAAGAGTGAGGCCCTAGAATCAGGCTTCTGGGGCTCAAATCCTGCCTCTGCTCTGCGACCTTGGGCAAGTTACTCAAATGACCGATTCTTTAGTTTCCTCCTCTGCACAGTGGGGAGTGATGGTGCACTCAGTTCAAGATATTTTCCAATTTGTGTGAATTATTTAGAAATGTTAATTTCCAAATGAGGATTTTCTAGGTTTTTTGGCTTGTTTTTGATTTCTAGCTTTACTGCATGTAGTTCTAGAACACGTCTCTCATGATTGCACGCATGCTTTGTATGAAATTTGATGAGATTCACTTTACGACCCAGTATACGGCAAATTTTGGAAAATAACGTATACGTCATTGGATGCAGTGTTTTATGTGTCCATGGACTTTTTGTATTGTCAACTCTTCCATATTGCTACTGAATTTTTAATCACTCAGAGGATGTGTTTAAAATAGCCCATTGAGAATTTGGACTGGTATCTATTCATTTTTGTAGTTCTGTTAAACTTTTCTTCACATATTTTGATGCATGTTACTAGGGTTTGCAATTTCATGCCCTATGTGTGTAATGCCTACTATGTACATATGTGGCAGGCATTGTTCTAAGTGCTTTAAATACATGCTAACTCTGTTATCCTCTTAACCATCCTACAAGGTAGTTACTATTAGTATCCCATTTACGTGTGGAAAATGAAAAACACAGAGACTAAGCAATTTGCTGAAGGTTACACGTATAGTAAGTTGCTGAGCTGGAATTTGAACGGACTGACTCTGGAACCTGTTCTTTTAACCAAACTGACATTGTTCTACTGAAAGAGCTTCTATCATTATGACATGAGCTTTGTTCTGGTGATTATCTTTGCCTTAAATCTATTTTATCTAATATTTATAATGCTCCAGTGGCTTTTTTTTTTTGGATTAACATCTTCCTGTTGCATCTTTTACTGTCCTTTTACTTTCAACATCTGTATTCTTGTTTTAGATATGCCTCTTGTTAGCAAATATTTGGATTTTTTCCTCATTCTGACAGTTTCTGTGTTTTAAATGCAAAAATGTTAATGGGTCATTACTCTAAGAATTACAATATGAAAGCTTAATTTATCAAAGTCTAAAGTTAGTCAATAATTTTCTGCAGAGGTAATAAAAATATTTGTTTTATGACACACACGGACCAATCAGAACCCTAGTGGCCAATTCACTTGGGATGAAGTACAGGTTCACGCCGCCTGGGTGCCAGCCCTGTCTGCTCACTCCTTCAGGACAATACAAGGGTCTTTGCAGCATTTATCCCTGTTTTAGCTCAGCTGCCGTAATGAGTACCACAGCCTGCGTGGCTTAAACAGCAGAAATGTATTTTCTCACAGTTCTAAAGGCTGGAAGTCCAAGATCAGGGTGCCAGTGTGGCTGGATTCTGGTGGGGCCCCCCCGTCCTGGATTGCAGACGGCCGCCTTCCCACTGTGTCCTCACGTGGCAGGGCCGGGGGAGAGGGAGAGCTGTTTGGGGTCTCTTCTTTTTCTGTTTGTTTAAGATTTACTCTTGGATGTGGGCCATTTTTTAAAGTCTTTATTGAATTTGTTACAATATTGCTTCTGTTCTATGTCTTGGTTTTTTGGCCACGAGGCATGTGGGACCTTAGCTCCCCGACCAGGGATCGAACCCGCACCCCCTGCACTGGAAGGCAGAGGCAACCACTGGACGGCCAGGGAAGTCCCTGGGGTCTCTTCTTATAAGAGCCCCGATCCCGTCATGAGGGCCCCTCTCATAACTTAATCACCTCCCAAAGGCCCTGCCTCCAAATGGTATCACGGTGGGAGTAGGGCTTCAACGTGTGAATTTTGGGGAAATACGATTCTGTCCATAGCTGCCCCCCGCATCTGACTTGTGTGCTCCTTTTTTTTAACCTCATAAGATAGCATTGTTTCATGTCCTTTTAGATTTATCCCAATATTCATCATTATTTTTGCTCGTCCTTTCTTTGCGTATTTCAGACTTCCATCTGAGATCACTTCGTTCTGTCCTGAAGTATATGTTATTTTAGAATTTTAGTGAGGATCTGCTGATGGAAAAAAACTCATTCTTTTCATCTGAAAATATCTTTATTTCACCCTCAGTTCGTTGTTGAGTGATTCTCCCTTATCTCCACAGGCACACCCCAGCCCCCAGCCCCCTATCCCCACTCTGCTTTGTGCCCTGGGGCGGGGAGTCTGCCAGAGACATTCCCCCTCTTGCCAGCCTTGAGCTCTGCCGGGGGCCTGTCAGTGTCCAACTGGGAGATAGAAACTTACCGGTTATTTGAACAGGGGTATTTTAATATAAAGATTTTTTTTTTTTTTTTTTTTTGGTCCTGCAGCTTACAGGATCTTAGTTCCCCGACCAGAGATTGAACCTGTGCCCCCCCGCAGTGGAAATGTGGCATCCTAACCACTGGACCACCAGGGAATTCTATAAAGGATTATTAAGTAGAACAAAACAAGGTGGTTAATTCCTAACAGGTAGAGTCCTACCAGGTGGTTAATTCCTTAAGAGGACCCCGAGGAGGGCAGAGGTAAGAGGCATGAAAGAACAGCTACTGCTGCTCGGCTGGGCAAGAGGGGGCAATGAAGGAATGAAGGATTAGGGCAGGGACCCCTCCCACACGGCGGTCCCGCAGGAACCCGCAGTCTGCTGGGGGGAAACCAGAGACTAAGACAAA
Source organism: Lipotes vexillifer (assembly GCF_000442215.2). Classification (NCBI taxonomy): domain Eukaryota; kingdom Metazoa; phylum Chordata; class Mammalia; order Artiodactyla; family Lipotidae; genus Lipotes; species Lipotes vexillifer. The sequence goes on along the minus strand of NW_006799055.1, from coordinate 3,164,563 downwards.
ACGAGACCTTTGCCAGGCTGTGGGCTGGCACCGGTCTATACAGCGGCCACTATTCCTGGAGGATGGGCAGGCAGGCGCCTGGCCTGGCCAGAGGGTGCGGTGCAGGGGGGCTGGGCTCAGGAGAGGGTGTGGCTGGGCCAGGGCTGGTCTGAGAAGAGGCAAAACACAGAGTGGCTAGCACGATGTTGAAAGAGGAAACAAAGTCAGAGGGCTGACGCTCGTGCTTAAGACTCACTGTAACGCTGCAGTGATCAGGAGAGGGTGGGATTAGGGGAGGGGCAGTCACAGAGGTAGAGCGGGGAGCAGGGCCCCGCCTGTGGCCGGAGCTCCGGTCACCCATCGGCCCTCCGCTGGCTGCATGGCCCTGGGCAGGTCACTAAGGAACGGCACCAAAAACGGAGGAGGGCTTAAACAAGCTTGATCGGGGAGCGCTCCCGGGCGAGGCTCACTGGTCCGAGAGAAAGGGGCCAGATGAGTCGCGCCCGGCTGCGGGCGCGAACAAAATTTATAGGGGTGGAGCGCCTCGCTCGCTGTGTGAAGCAGCCCCCCCTTTTTGGTGATCTTTTGGATGCTGTGGCAATGTTGGGTGTCGGTTGCATCAGCCTCAGGGCCGTTGGTTCTGCCCCTCGGGGAGCGGGAAGACAGGTCGGTTGCATCAGCCTCCTTGGCGGGGGTTCCGTCTGACTCCCTGGGCCCCTCCCCGGACCTGCTGGCCTTACAGTCACGTACGGTTTCTGAGCCTCAGTTTCCTCGCCTGTAACAAGGTGAGAATGATGCCTACTCCATAGCGGGAGCGTCGGTGGACCTGAATCCAGCGATAAGTGGATTTTAGCGCTGCTGCTACTCGAGCTGTCGGGAACCAGCTGGCTGGGAAGCTAGTTCACGCAGAAGTGCAGGGACCTTCCACAGGGGGTCAGCACTGCCTCGAGCACCTCAGAAGCTTCCTGCCTGGATGCGTCTGAAAGGACCAGGATGAGGTGTCACCCGGCGCAGGGGCCCTCAGCACCCCTGCAGGGCCTCCCACCTGCCTTGTCATCCCCTGCCCTCAAGTGACCAGCTGCCTAGTGCAGGTGGACATTGCCGCTGGGCCCGTCCTCCACCCCAGGGTCTGGATCCCGCCGGCTTCCCGGCCCTCCAGCTGAGCCTCCTGAGTGTAGGGTATGCAGTCAGAGTGTCTAACCCAAAACTTCCGCTTCCCACGGCTCTTTCTGCCTGAAAATAGGCATTTCCTACCGCACGGAACGTGCCCCTGATGGAGCCTGGGAGAGGCGGGTGGTGTCGGCGCCCGGCCTGGGTCCTCACTCCTGCCTGGAAGGAGCAGGTATTAAATCGCCCTCCTCCAACTGCAGGCTGTCAGTTCTGCATCCAGACGTGGGTCTGAGTGGGCGGGTCCTCACAGGCAGGATGCTGTGTCGCGTAGCCCTCGTCTGCTCTCTAACCGCTGCCTGATGGGCATGAAGGACACTTTAAGAGACCTCGATGGGGGGCTGGGGGCTGTGTGGACAGAGCTGCGTGTTCAGTGAAGGCGGCCGTCACTTCAGACCGAGCAGCCGGTGGGTGAGCGCCTCCCTGACCTGGAAGCTTCCCCCCGCCAGCATCTTCTGCTCCACGGAGCCGCGGACTCAAACACAGAGGTCCCGAGAAGCATAGTGAGTAAGTTCCATGTTCGGAGCTGCCAGGCTGCTGTGGAAGAGAAACCGAGGCCAGAGCAAGCCGGACCGGCCAGCTGAGGCTGCCGTGGCCCACGGACAGGCTGGGATGGGGCTGGGTGGGGGAGGAAAGCCACAGACTTACCTGCACCTGTGCTTTGGGACCCCGAAGGCCCTCCTCGGGGCTGGAGACGGAGGGAGGGAGGGAGGGAGGGCCAGCCTCCGAGGATGGCGAGGGACGATTCTGGCCGTGCCTCATCATGTGCACCCCTGTCCCCTTTCCCTCGCCTCCCTGGCCCCCGCATCCCGTTCCCATCCCTGGGCCGATGGGAGGAGGACCCCTTACACTGTGGGAGGGGCCCCTGAGTCTCCTGGACTCAGCAGCTGAATGGCCAGGGGCACCTCAACTGAAAGAATGAATTGGTCCCCACCTCTGCTAGTTACCGACTTGGGTCTGAGAAACCCCTTTATCCACCGTCATCTTCCTGCCGGCAGGTCCATTACGGCTCCGGTTTTGTGCTTTGCCTTGCTGAGGACTCTTGAGTACTTTTCTTTTCTCCCAGAAGCAGAGTGAAACAGGCACATACCAGCTGGCCCTCCGGTGTTGGAGGTTAGGGTACCTGTGCAAAGGAACGGGGCAGGCGGGCTTGCTCCATGTAGGGTTTCGGAGGATTTCTTCTGAATCAGTGGCTTTGATTCTAAACACGTTACAGTGTGGAAATCTCAACTGAGCTGCCTCAGTGACAACACAGCTCCGTCGAGGGCACAGTGGGTGAGATGAGATTATCATCTCTAAGTTCTAGTCTCTTTTGAAGCCAAGACCCACCTGTGGAGGTCGACAAGCGTCGGCAGGGAGTTGCCCTGCGTCCACCAGTCCCACGGATTCTCAGCGCCGGGTTCTAGGAGGTGGACACCTCAGTTCTGCCCTTGACCCTGATCTACTCCCCACGCAAACCCTCCACGTGGCTGGGCTCCCAGCTGAGCGCACTCCCCGTCTCCCTGCCCTGTCAGCTCTGCATCTTGGGGGCCTGGCCTCGTTCACTCTGAGCAGTAAAGTCTTCCAACCGAGGTGCACTAAGGGCCGAAGCTCCTGGGCAGGCTGGTGTTGTGAGAAGGATTATGTTGCCGTGTGTGCTTGGTAAGAAGGCTCAGCAGAGAAAGGTAGGAGCGGAGGAAACAGGGCCTGTCCCTGTGGCACCTGACCTTGCCTGGCCTGGGAATGTGCAAGTGGAGGTGGCAAGCCCCATTTCCGAGAGCCTGGTTGTGGCCGGATCTGCTCCCTCCTTCTGCCATTCAGCCCCGACCTACGGGACAGAGCTGAAGCAGAGGGTCCCGGCGAATGTCCTAGTGTGAGAGTGAGGGTCCCCCGAGGCCAGGTCTCCCAAGTCCTGTGGCTACTTGGGCTTGATGCACGCTTCCCACCATCCAGAGGAACAGGTATGAAACAGGGTGAGCCTGCTCGGATACAGAACCGTTGCTGTCTTCATGTCCCCGTACTGGTCAGGATTCCCTGGAGAAACAGAACCAAAGGAGCCATGGTTTCGCACTGGAACCTGGGAGCAGTCAGCGTGGAGCTTGTGAGAAGAGACTGACCTTCTGATAAAACAATGGACTTGCTTGCGGACCAGTATCAGTAATTCACCTGTATTTTCTTCGCTCGAGACCATGTCAGTTCTCCAGCTCTGGATTGCAGTTTAGCCTGAAGAGACCTTGGTTGTCTCCCTTCTCATCCTGAGATCTCGTGTGAAGTCAGGAGCCGTGGCCGCCAGTGTTCATGAAACAGTGACTCTGCAAGTAGATAAAACATCAGATCCTTCCCAGGTCTGGACAAGAGCCTGGGATTCACTGAGCCTCTGAGTTCCTTCACCCTGCAACTCCCTCCCTCCACAGCAAAGTCCTTATAATTTCAGCCACTGTTCTTTGAGTAATTTAAGCCTCTTTCCTTGCAGCCAAATGCATCTGTGGAAGACAGAGTGGATTGGGTCCGTCAACTCCATTTCCTCTCCCAGCCACAGTCCCAGCCAGCAGCCAGAATCGGCTGCCAGCCCCATGAGTGGGCAAGATCCCTTCAGAGGACTCTCGAGTCCCCACCATGAACTGCCACAGGTGACACCCGCTGGGGCAGGGACATCCACCCGCTCTGAGATCTGCCGGCCCAAACTGCAGATTTGTGAGCAAAATAAATGTTCTGAAGTCCACTTTGTCTAACATTGAGACAGTCACTCTAGGGGCTTCCCTGGTGGTGCAGTGGAACCCATGTCCCCACCCCCAATGCAGGGGACACGGGTTCGAGCTCTGGTCCGGGAAGATCCCACCTGCCACGGAGCAACTAAGCCCGTGCGCCACAACGACTGAGCCTGCGCTCTAGAGCCCGCGAGCCACAACTACTGAGCCCACGTGCCACAACTACTGAAGCCCATGCGCCTAAAGCCCGTGCTCTGCAACAAGGAGTAGCCCCCGCTCGCGGCAAATAGAGAAAGCCCGTGCACAGCAACGAAGACCCAACACAGCCAAAAATAAATAAATAAATAAATTTAAAACATAGCCACTCTAGTTTTCTTAGGACTAGATTTGCATCATGTATCTTTTCCATCCTTTTACTTTTAACCTGTATGTGTTCTTATACTTATTCAGCCACGCAGGGACTTATGACTGTTATCTTCATATCCCCAGAGTGTGACTAAGACCAGGCTGGACTTCAGAGAAGCCTTTCTCTAAGCCTCAGGAAGATCGAAAGAAGAAAAAAGAGAGAGCACCATGAAACTGGATTTTCTGGATTATAAGGTATGACCTATTGACCTTCACCTCAGGTGTAATCCCTGATGTGGCCTCAGGTGACAGCCCTTCGACACCCTGTCCATCAGTGTGAGCAGGGGTGCAACCCTAGATGCTTCAGGATCCCTTTCCAAGAGAACGAGGGCCAGCAAGTCCCAAACACACAAGTCTCACCAGCATAAGTCCTGCCTTGAGAATTTTAATATTCTGCTCGAAGACAGTGAAAGTGACCCCCCTCTGCTTCCAGATCCAGTAGATCCGGGGTAAAGGGTGAGGCCACAATAGGACAGTCGACAGCACACAGCATCAGCCGCTGACGGTGTGCCCACCAGGGACGCACCTGCTGCCCGCACGGGACTGTGTAAGGGGTTTCTCGCTGTCTGTGTTGCTCAGGGTCTGATACCAAGAGCACGTGGCCTTGGGAAGAACGGTCTGTGACTTTTACCCCCAACGTGCGGCTGTCGCCCCGCCTCTCTGCCCTGCGATCTGGGTGCTGTGCGATCTCACTGGTGTTCACTCCGATGTGCTTCTTACACTGCTCAGTGCCTCCTTTCCAAGGTCCCACTTTTCCTTCCCTCATCTGCCCTGTTCTGAGGACAGACCCTGGTCTCCCTGGCTTTTCAGAACGGTCACCAGCGTTACGGGTCCCGTCTCTGTCTCGAACCGCTGACCACATTGACTGTCCTGGCCACTCTGGCAACGTTTGCTACTGTCACCAAGGCTGTCCACACTGAGTCTACATTTGTCACGACAGCCCTCCCGTCTCCCTGTTTCTAATGTTTTCTAAAAGCTCTGTTGGCGATTCCATGAGTACACAGGTGACTGTGTTTCCCTCATGGGGAGCGAGACACACAGCTGGTCCTCAAACACCAGTGGCCATCAGACTCACCTGGGGGGCATGTTAAAACCCAGATGGCCGGGGTCCCTCCCTGGGTTTCTGATTCAGTAGGTCCAGAGTGGGGCCGTTGCTGAGTCGGGCCCCCAGTGGATGAACCCCTGCAGGATGCGGTGCAGCACATCTGCCCCTGGCCACTGGATCGTCCTCCCCCTGGGGTGAGGGGGTAAGCCTGGAGCAAAGCCGCGTCTCACTGCGTCTCATGGCAACTGATGCTGTTGGCTTCCTGGTGGGGTTTGGAAAAGTTACTGAGGAGCTGTCTCAGGTCACCAGGCACCTGACATCAGGAGCTCTGGGTTTCCTCTCCCTCCCGCCTTGGAGGACGAATCCCTGGTCTCAGCCTTCGGTGGGAGGAGCCAGCTGCTGGGCTGACAGTCATGGGCTTAGGCATTCCACTGCTTTTCATGCCCTAAAGTAGGTCTCAATCCCTCTAATTTGCTCATTTCTCGGCACCTGTTTTATTTTTTTAATATATTTTATCTTTTTTTATTGTGGTAAAATACTCATAACATAAAATTGACCATCCTAGCCATCTTTAAGTGGACAGCTGAGTAGCGTCGTG
>NW_006799055.1:3157410-3158672 GCF_000442215.2 Lipotes vexillifer | reverse complement strand
TCGTGTGTGTCTGCATCCCTGGGCATCCATCTCCAGAAATGTTTCATCCTCCCAAACAGAAACTCTGTCCCCGTTAAACACTAACTTCCCTTCTTGCCACGCCCAGTCTCAGCACCCACTATCCTACCTTCTGTCTCTGTGATCTGACTGCTCTAGGCACGTTATGTCAGCGGAGTCACCCAGTATTTGTCCTTTTATGTCTGGTTTATTTCGCTTGGCATGGTGTCTTCAGGTCTGAACTGTTTTTTTAAATCTCAGGTGGAATTTTTAAGCCAGAGTGATGTAGACAGAAAGATTGTGCACTCAGGGGTACCCAGCTTTGAGTCCTGTCTCTGCCTTTCCTGGTTGTGTGATTTTGGACCATTTACTTCATGTGCCTGGGCCTCCATTTCACCTGAGTTAAAGCAAATCTTATAATTTATCTCATTAAGTTGTAAACACAGGGGCCTGGCCCAGCACCTGCCCCACACAGGTAGTGAGAGCTGGTTTCTTCTCTTTCCTGACCTGAGGAAACAGGCTCAAAGAGGTTAGGTGGCCTCGGCAGGGGTGTGTCTCCAGCTGGGCAGGTCGTGAGCCCCGAGTCATGCTGCTTCCTGGGCTGCTGTTTTCCGTTTCCTGCAAAAAGAAGTCTTGTTTCTACAACATGAGCTGGGACTAAATCCACGTCTGCCATGCTGGCGTGTGTGAAGGGCTGCTTTTGCCTTTTAGAGTATTTTAAAACGAGCTATCTGCTCTGTTCTTTTTTCTTTTCCCTCTCTCTCTCATGTTTAAAATGCAGTGTGAACAAAATATTTCTGGCCTAGTAAGCATAATATATTGAGAGATTTTTATAAAGAATTAATGTAACTTGGAATCCAATTAAGACTAAGAAAGTAGTTCTCATTAAGATTCCAAATTATGCCATGCAGTACAATGTTAGGATGATTAGGATAGCAAAATAGCAAGATAGCTGACTTTTCTTAGCATAATGCAAACTTGGTATTATGATCATGTAAAGCCACCTGTTCATCAGGCCTCGGCTGGTGGGTCAGGGGTGCCTTAATGCCCTGGAGCCAGGGTTCCCAACATTGGCTGTATATAAGAATCAACTGGGGGCTTCCCTGGTGGCGCGGTGCTTGAGAGTCCGCCTGCCGATGCAGGGGACGCGGGTTCGTGCCCCGTTTCGGGAGGATCCCACATGCCGCGGAGCGGCTGGGCCCGTGGGCCGTGGCCGCTGGGCCTGCGCGTCCGGAGCCTGTGCTCCGCAAATGGGAGAGGCCACA
>NW_006799055.1:3152651-3157384 GCF_000442215.2 Lipotes vexillifer | reverse complement strand
AAAAAAAAAAAAAAAAAAAAAAAAAGAATCAACTGGGGTGATTTTGAAAGTCCCAGTGCCCAGGTTGTGCTGGTAGATAGGAAAGTGGTTGACTTTTGTGTATTAACCTTGTATCCTGCAACCTTGCTACCGTTGCTGATAATTTAGGAGATGAACCCTATTCATCTCGTGCGTAGCCCTTAGCCAACTGCCAGTTTTCGAGTAACTACCATTTATATTGGACTCACCACGTGTTGAGCCATCTTCTAAGTTCTCTGCATATGTTAACTTCTCCGTGCCTCAGTTCCCCCATCTGGAACACAGGGAAGGGGGAGCTGTATTGAGGATTGAGTGTACGTGCCTGTGTCACGGAGGTAGAATGAGGATTTGAAACCCAAGCATTGTGACTCCTAGGACCACGGTAGAAGGTGATCCCATTACTAGCACTTTGAACCGAACAAGCCTCTTACTTGGGGAGCCTGTGGCCCTTCCTGTCCCCAACGCTAGTGTTCTTTTGAGTCACTTATTACCTTGCTGTCTTACTTCTTTGCAAAGACTGGTTATATTGAGATCTTACTCTCTCCCAAAAGCTGAGTTTGGGTCATTTTTCAAAACATCATCCATGCGTTTGTCCCAATCAAGTGCAATTTTACAAAGAGAAGAATATACCTGCAGAAGAAGGGAATCCATCATTACCACAGAGTGACCTGCATCACAGGCTCCCAGGGCTCCGGTGTCATTGAATTCCATGGCAGGAGAGGGCAAATCATTGTTTTTAAAGAAGCAGAGCTTTAATAACTGATGAAGTTATATTAAATATTGATCATGTGCAATGAACTAAACTCTTGAAGGAATGATCAAGATGTCGGATATTAGATCCCTTGCCCTCTGGCTCAAAATAGAAATGCCCCCTTTATTGACATAAATGCTAAAATGAGGGATCTGCCCATATCTCACAGGTAATAGTGGGGGGCTCTAGCTGGCACAGGTACCAAAACAGGCTAAGGGACATGGCAATATTGCTGCTAATAATGCCGTTAAGGGACATAGGCAAGATTTATGTGCCACACACCTAAGACTAAGGAGATGGCCACAGGCTCCTTTCCTGATACTCAGGGTAGGTGCTGGGTTCCACGAACACGCCCTCCAAGACACATCTGGACACTATCCCCTTCTCTCCGTCCTCACGGCCCTGCTCATCCAGGTCAGTGCTCTCTCCCTCCCCCTCCCTCTCTCTTTGTCGGATGGAGCATCCCATCATCGCACTAGTCTCTGTGTCACTCTGCTTCCTGAAATCTGCCTCTCGAAGAGTGGCCGGGTCATTTCATAACCTCCCTGATTAAACCTCTGTGATTTGCAGCACCTTGCAGAGAATTCTAACGCAAAGCACAAATGCCAACCGCGTGTATAATTTTCTATTTCTAGAAGCCACGTTGCAAAGTTTTTAAAAAGTGAAATGAATTTTAATAATACATTTAACCCAATACAGTATATCCAAAACAATATCATTTCAACACGAAATCAATATAAAAAGTTGCTGAGATAGTTGACATTGTTTTTTCCCTAAGTCTTGGAAATCCTGGTATATTTTCCAGGAACGACACATCTCAACACACGTTCCAACACTCAGCGGTGCCCGTGACAGCCGCTCCCTCACTGGATGGAGCAGCTCTGCCGCCTCTGGCTGCCACCCACCTGCAGTGTCCACCAGGCTCACTGCGCTCAGGTTCACTGGCTTTTAGTTTTCATCCTTGAACTTGTCGAGTTCTCTCCGGTCTTAGGTCCATGGCACACGGAGTTCCCTTTGCCTGGAGAGCCGCTTTCACTGATCCCATCAGCCAAATTGTCCCCTTCTCCTGCTTTCCTCCCAAGCCCTTCATACAATTTATGGTTACAAATGTACTTGTTTACTGAATGTGCATCTTCTTGTAAAACGTATCCTTCCTGAGGCCGGGGATGATTTCCTCTTAGCTCAGCACTGTGTATTAGGTGTCCAGCTGGCATGGCGTGTGGGAGGGACTCAAAATTTTTCGCTGAAAGAATGAACAGATTCCCGAGGTATGAATTCCTTAGTCTAGTATTTTTCTAAACGCGAGTTGCAATCTATTAGAAGGTGTGAAATCGACTTGCTGGGTCATAAACAGCATCGGCAAAAAGAAATAGAACAGTTAGTGTACGTGTGTAGAGGGTTGTGAGGTGTCATGTTTCTTACCGTGATTTGTGTTCAGAAGCCTGTGGAAGCCTTGCTCTAGTCAGTGCTGAAATGCAGGAGGAGGGTTCCAGTTCGTTTGGGGGCCAGCAGGCCCCGAGTTCCTAGGCATGTGGGACCAGAGCTGGGATTTTGCTGCACGGTTCCCTAAAGCCATGGCCCAACTCAGCAGAGAAGCCTCCAGACAGGGCGTGGGCAGCTTCCTCAGGAGGCCACTCGGCAAGGGGAGGGTGCTGGCTGGTCCACTCTGCGTGCTGGGGCCCCTGCAGCTGGGCAGAGCGGAGGAGTGTCAAGGGCAGACCTTCCCGTCACACCTCTTTAGAGATCAGGATGGGCGCCCTCCTCACTTCTGTCCAAGGATGCTGCCCTGTAGAACATGGGGTGACCTGGAGCTGGAGGTGGCAAGGAACGGTCCCCTCCCCCTACACTTTGCCCTTGGACCATCAGCTCCAGCACCGCAAGGGAAAGACTTCTGTTGCTTTGAGCCCCCCAGCATGGGGGACTTTGCTACAGCAGCCCTAGCAGATTGACTGATCGCCACAGGATGCAAGGTCTTGGGGGGTTAGGATGGGCTCCCCTAAAGGCTTGCAGCAGCGTTCCTCGTGAATGACCTTATCAGCCAGCGAATTTAATTAAAAGCTTTATGCAAATGTCTTCTGAGGCACACTTGGCCCCCGATCCTAGCTGTGTGCACAGTTCAGTGGGGAGAGGGACCCACCTGCATCCCCACTCACAGTTGAAGTTCATTTAGTTAACAATCCAGAGCCCAAGGCCGTGCTCCCTGTGGCCACGCTGGGGGCACCTGCGGAACCGGGGTGGGCCTCATCCGAAGCTGGCCCCAGGTGTTTAAACGATGAACCCCACACACGCCAAGAAGGTGTAGAAGGTTCTTTACTCACACAAGGAGGCTTCCTGGGGAGAGCGCGCAGGCTTCCCAAGCAGGTCCCCAAATGTCTTGAGGCTGCAGGGGAAGACGGGCGTGGGGTTTTTCTGGTATTTAGGGATTGGGGCCAGGGCGAGGGTCGTGCACTGGCTGGGAGGGACTCCTGTGGTTCGAATGTCTCACAGGCATAAAACGTACCACAGGGGGCTCCTGACCAGCCGTGAACAGATGCAGGGGGGCGGCTTAAAAGCTATCAACCTGCGTCTGTCACACCTGCAGTCTGTTCACCCCTCTCCTCTGGGGCAAAGGCTCTGTCCCCCCAGCACCTGGGCTCAGACCCACAGGCTTCCTGCCTCCTGTGGCTGCTGTGATCTCGCGGAGGGGCTGGCACTTCTGGGTACCATGATGTGTGCCCCAGGTCCCCACGTCCCTCTGAGATTCCGGGGACGGCTGTGAGGGTCTGGGAGCCGATGACTTAACAGCGGCTTTGAGGGACCTCCTCCTCCAGACATGAGCTTCACCAGGGCGGCTCTGACACGGGTGCACTGAGAGATGTCACAGCCGAGCAAGACGTTGTCTTTAAGGGGCAGACATTTACAGAAAAATGACGGACGGGTACTCGGTGTGATTCTGATTAGACTCCTGGAAGGTTTGCCTAGAATGTCAGCCTCAAGTCTGTGGCTTCAAGTCGAGACGGTTGCGTGCGGCCTGGCGATTTTCAAGCCCCTATCTTACAATCTCTACGACAAACATTCCCTACTTGGGTTGTTTTTGGGTTTTTTTGTAGTTTAGATTGTGTTTTTTTTTTCCCCCCACAAACCACCCAAGGATCTGGCTTCTCTGCTGGTCTGAAAGCAATCATTCGAACACTGACATCAGGCCTCACGCAGCGGTCCTGGGTGATTCTGGGCACCCTGCACAGGAGGCCAGGTGCCACCCACCCTCCTTGGAGGGCTGGCAGGGCCACCAGTGTTCCACCTGGTAGGCCAGATCTTCCTCTGCCTGCATGTCAGGCCCTGCAATTTTCTCCCACTCAGTGACACCCAGAGACAGAAGAGAACCTACCACCCTGATGGTACCTCGGGGAGGGGCCCCCACACGTCCCAGAGTCAGCTACTCTGCTCCTCAGGCCGCACCATGAGTGTGGCTGGGTGTCTTGGTGAGGGTGGGTCTAAGTACCACACCCTCTGGAAACCTGACCTGGAGGGGGGGCTGTGTGTTTTGCCCAACCTCCTCGTCCCTGTGGTGCACTTTTTCTTGGGAGGCGTGTTAGTGCTCACTGAAAACTGACCTTGATCTGCCACCCCCATCATGTATGTCACATGGGCCTGTAGACGTCTGGGTGTCAGCTGTAGACAAAGGTCGGGTGTTTGCCCCCAGCTGAAAATTAGGGCCATAAAGAGATTCCTAAAGAAGCACGGACTCTACTTGCTGGACAGTTTGAGCCTCAGCTCTGGCCCAGCCAGGACACCTGGTTAAATACATTCAACAAACAAGGGCAGGGGACGAGGGGGAAGATGGCGGAAGAGTGAGACGCAGAGATCACCTTCCTCCCCACAGATACACCAGAAATACATCTACACATGGAACAGCTCCTACAGAACACCTACTGCACGCTGGCAGAAAACCTGAGACCTCCGAAAAGGCAAGAACCCCCCCCCC
>NW_006799055.1:3124758-3152203 GCF_000442215.2 Lipotes vexillifer | reverse complement strand
GGCAAGAGACTTTTTCTTCCCTCTTTGTTTGCTGGTGCGTGAGGAGAGGGGATTCAGAGCGCTGCTTAAAGGAGCTCCAGAGACGGGCGCGAGCCGCGGCTAACAGCGCGGACCCCAGAGACGGGCCTGAGACGCTAAGGCTGCTGCTGCCGCCACGAAGAAGCCTGTGTGCGAGCACAGGTCACTACCCACACCCCACTTCCGGGGAGGCTGTGCAGCCCGCCGCTGCCAGGGTCCCGGGATCCAGGGACAACTACCCCGGGAGAACGCGTGGCGCGCCTCAGGCTGCTGCAACGTCACGCCGGCGCGACGTCACGCTGGCCTCTGCCGCCGCAGGCCCGCCCCGCCCTCCGTGCCCCGCCCTCCCCGCGGCCTGAGTGCGGCGCCAGAGCCCCCGAATCAGCGACTCCTTTAACCCCGTCCTGTCTGAGCGAAGAACAGACGCCCTCCGGCGACCTACATGCAGAGGCGGGGCCAAATCCAAAGCTGAGCCCCTGGGAGCTGTGAGAACAAAGAAGAGAAAGGGAAATCCCTCCCAGCAGCCTCAGGAGCAGCGGATTAAAGCTCCACAATCAACTTGATGTACCCTGTGTCTGTGGAATACATGAATAGACAACGAATCATCCCAAACTGAGGAGGTGGACTTCGAAGGCAAGATTTATGATTTTTTCCCCTTTTCCATTTTTTGTGAGTGTGTATGTGTATGCTTCTGTGTGAGATTTTGTCTGTATAGCTTTGCTTCCACCATTTGTCCTAAGATTCTATCTGTCCATTTTATTTTTATTTTTTTCTTAATAATACTTATTATTATTTTTGCAGTACACGGGCCTCTCACTGTTGTGGCCTCTCCCGTTGCTGAGCAACAGGCTCCGGACGCACAGGCTCAGTGGCCATCGCTCACGGATGCAGCTGCTCCGCGGCATGTGGGATCTTCCCGGGCCGGGCCACGAACCCGTGTCCCCTGCATCAGCAGGTGGACTCTCAACCACTGCGCCACCAGGGAAGGCCCTCTTAATAATTATTTTTTAATTTAATAACTTTATTATACTTTATTTTATTTTACTTTATCTTCTTTCTTTCTTTTTTCCTTCCTTCCTTTCTTTCTTCCTACATCTACTAATTCTTTCTCTCTACTTTTTCTCCCTTTTATCCTAGGCCGTGTGGATGAAAGGCTCTTGGTGTGTCCTACTTCTACTAATTCTCTCTACTTTCTCTCCCTTTTATTCTGAGCCGAGTGGATGAAAGGCTCTTGCTGCTCCAGCCAGGAGTCAGTGCTGTGCCTCTGAGGTGGGAGAGCCAACCTCAGGACACTGGTCCACAAGAAACCTCCCAGGTCCACATAATATCAAATGGAGAAAATCTCCCAGAGATCTCCATCTCAACACCAGCACCCAGCTTCACTCAACGACCAGCAAGCTACAGTGCTGGACATCATATGCCAAACAACTAGCAAGACAGTAACACAACCCCACCCATTAGCAGAGAGGCAGCCTAAAATCATAATAAGTCCACAGACACCCCAAAACACACCACCAGACGTGGACCTGCCCACTAGAGAGACAAGATCTAGCCTCATACACCACAACACAGCCACTAGTCCCCTCCACCAGGAAGCCTACACAACCCACTGAACCAACCTTAGCCACTGGAGACAGACATCAAAAACAACGGGAGCTACGAACTTGCAGCCTGCAAAAAGGTGAACCCAATCACAGTAAGATAAGCAAAATGAGAAGACAGAAAAACACACAGCAGATGAAGGAGCAGGATAAAAACCCACCAGACCTAACAAATGAAGAGGAAATAGGCAGTCTACCTGAAAAAGAGTTCAGAATAATGATAGTAAAGATGATCCAAAATCTTGGAAATAGAATGGACAAAATGCAAGAAGCAGTTAACAAGGACCTAGAAGAAATAAAGATGAAACAGACAATGATGAACAACACAATAAATGAAATGAAAAATACTCTAGATGGGATCAATAGCAGAATAAATGAGGCAGAAGAACGGATAAGTGACCTGGAAGATAAAATAGTGGAAATAACTACTGCAGAGCAGAATAAAGAAAAAAGAATGAAAAGAACTGAGGACAGTCTCAGAGACCTCTGGGACAACATTAAACGCACCAACATTCGAATTATAGGGGTTCCAGAAGAAGAAGAGAAAAAGAAAGGGACTGAGAAAATATTTGAAGAGATTATAGTTGAAAACTTCCCTAATATGGGAAAGGAAATCGTTAATCAAGTCCAGGAAGCACAGAGAGTCCCATACAGGATAAATTCAAGGAGAAATACGCCAAGACACATATTAATCAAACTGTCAAAAACTAAATACAAAGAAAGCATATTAAAAGCAGCAAGGGAAAAACAACAAATAACACACAAGGGAATCCCCATAAGGTTAACAGCTGATCTCTCAGCAGAAACTCTACAAGCCAGAAGGGAGTGGCAGGACATACTGAAAGTGATGAAGGAGAAAAACCTGCAACCAAGATTACTCTACCCAGCAAGGATCTCATTCAGATTTGATGGAGAAATTAAAACCTTTACAGACAAGCAAAAGCTGAGAGAGTTCAGCACCACCAAACCAGCTTTACAACAAATGCTAAAGGAACTTCTCTAGACAAAAACACAAGAGAAGGAAAAGTCCTATAATAACGAACCCAAAACAATTTAGAAAATGGGAATAGGAACATACATATCGATAATTACCTTAAATGTAAATGGACTAAATGCTCCCACCAAAAGACACAGATTGGCTGAATGGATACAAAAACAAGACCCATATATATGCTGTCTACAAGAGACCCACTTCAGACCTAGAGACACATACAGACTGAAAGTAAGGGGATGGAAAAAGATATTCCATGCAAATGGAAACCAAAAGAAAGCTGGAGTAGCAATTCTCATATCAGACAAAATAGACTTTAAAATAAGGACTATCAGAAGAGACAAAGAAGGACACTACATAATGATTAAGGGATCGATCCAAGAAGAAGATATAACAATTGTAAATATTTATGCACCCAACATAGGAGCACCTCAATACATAAGGCAAAAACTAGCAGCCATAAAAGGGGAAATCGACAGTAACACATTCATAGTAGGGGACTTTAACACCCCACTTTCACCAATGGACAGATCATCCAAAATGAAAATAAATAAGGAAACACAAGCTTTAAATGATACATTAAACAAGATGGACTTAATTGATATTTATAGGACACTCCATCCAAAAACAACAGAATACACATTTTTCTCAAGTGCTCATGGAACATTCTCCAGGATAGATCATATCTTGGGTCACAAATCAAACCTTGGTAAATTTAAGAAAATTGAAATTGTATCAAGTATCTTTTCTGACCACAATGGTATGAGACTAGATATCAATTACAGGAAAAGATCTGTAAAAAATAGAAACACATGGAGGCTAAACAATACACTACTTAACAACGAAGTGACCACTGAAGAAATCAAAGAGAAACAAATGACAATGGAGACACGACAACCCAAAACGTATGGGATGCAGCAAAAGCAGTTCTAAGAGGGAAGTTTATAGCAATACAAGCCCACCTTAAGAAACAGGAAACATCTCGAATAAACAACCTAACCTTGCACCTAAAGCAATTAGAGAAAGAAGAACAAAAAAACCCCAAAGTTAGCAGAAGGAAAGAAATCATACAAATCAGATCAGAAATAAATGAAAAAGAAATTGAAGGAAACAATAGCAAAGATCAGTAAAACTAAAAGCTGGTTCTGTGCAAGATAAACAAAATAGATAAACCATTAGCCAGACTCATCAAGAAAAAAAGGGAGAAGACTCAAATCAATAGAATTAGAAATGAAAAAGGAGAAGTAACAACTGACACTGCAGAAATACAAAAGATCATGAGAGATTACTACAAGCAACTCTATGCCAATAAAATGGACAATCTGGAAGAAATGGACAAATTCTTAGAAATGCACAAACTGCCAAGACTGAATCAGGAAGAAATAGAAAATATGAACAGACCAATCACAAACACTGAAATTGAAACTGTGATTAAAAATCTTCCAACAAACAAAAGCCCAGGACCAGATGGCTTCACAGGCGAATTCTATCAAACATTTAGAGAAGAGCTAACACCTATCCTTCTCAAACTCTTCCAAAATATAGCAGAGGGAGGAACACTCCCAAACTCATTCTACGAGGCCACCATCACCTTGATACCAAAACCAGACAAGGATGTCACAAAGAAAGAAAACTACAGGCCAATATCACTGATGAACATAGATGCAAAAATCCTCAACAAAATACTAGCAAACAGAATCCAACAGCACATTAAAAGGATCATACACCATGATCAAGTGGGGTTTATTCCAGGAATGCAAGGATTCTTCAATATACGCAAATCTATCAATGTGATTAACCATATTAACAAATTGAAGGAGAAAAACCATATGATCATCTCAATAGATGCAGAGAAAGCTTTTGACACCGATTTATGATAAAAACCCTGCAGAAAGTAGGCATAGAGGGAATTTTCCTCGACATAATAAAGGCTATATATGACAAACCCACAGCCAACATCATCCTCAATGGTGAAAAACTGAAAGCATTTCCACTAAGATCCACTAAGATCAGAAACAAGACAAGGTTGCCCACTCTCACCACTCTTATTCAGCATAGTTTTGGAAGTTTTAGCCACAGCAAGCAGCGAAGAAAAGGAAATAAAAGGAATCCAAAACGGAAAAGAAGAAGTAAAGCTGTCATTGTTTGCAGATGACATGATACTGTACATAGAGAATCCTAAAGATGCTACCAGAAAACTACTAGAGCTAATCAATGAGTTTGGTAAAGCTGCAGGATACAAAATTAATGCACAGAAATCTCTGGCATTCCTACACACTAATGATGAAAAGTCTGAAAGTGAAATCAAGAAAACACTCCCACTTACTATTGCAACAAAAAGAATAAAATACCTAGGAATAAACCTACCTAAGGAGACAAAAGACCTGTATGCAGAAAATTATAAGACACTGATGAAAGAAATTAAAGATGATACAAATAGATGGAGAGATATACCATGTTCTTGGATTGGAAGAATCAGCATTGTGAAAATGACTCTACTACCCAAAGCAATCTACAGATTCAATGCAATCCCTATCAAACTACCACTGGCATTTTTCACAGAACTAGAACAAAAAATGTCACAATTTGTATGGAAACACAAAAGACCCCAAATAGCCAAAGCAATCTTGAGAACGAAAAACGGAGCAGAAGCAATCAGGCTCCTTGACTTTAGACTATACTACAAAGCTACAGTAATCAAGACAGTATGATACTGGCACAAAAACAGAAAGACAGATCAATGGAACAGGATAGAAAGCCCAGAGATAAACCCACGCACATATGGTCACCTTATCTTTGATAAAGGAGGCAAGAATGTACAGTGGAGAAAGGACAGACTCTTTAATAAGTGGTGCTGGGAAAACTGGACAGGTACATGTAAAAGTATGAGATTAGATCACTCCCTAACACCATACACAAAAATAAGCTCAAAATGGATTAAAGACCTAAATGTAAGGCCAGAAACTATCAAACTCTTAGAGGAAAACATAGGCAGGACACTCTATGACATAAATCACAGCAAGATCCTTTTTGACCCACCTCCTAGAGAAATGGAAATAAAAACAAAAATAAACAAATGGGACCTAATGAAACTTCAAAGCTTTTGCACAGCAAAGGAAACCATAAACAAGACCATGAGACAACCCTCAGAATGGGAAAAAATATTTGCAAATGAAGCAACTGACAAAGGATTAATCTCCAAAATTTACAGGCAGCTCATGCAGCTCAATTAAAAAAAAAAAAAAAAACCCCAATCGAAAAATGGGCAGACCTAAATAGACATTTCTCCAAAGAAGATATACAGACTGCCAACAAACACATGAAAGAATGCTCAACATCATTAATCATTAGGGAAATGCAAATCAAAACTATAATGAGATATCATCTCACACCAGTCAGAATGGCCATCATCAAAAAATCTAGAAACAATAAATGCTGAAGAGGGTGTGGAGAAAAGGGAACACTCCTGCACTGCTGGTGGGAATTTGAATTGGTACAGCCACTATGGAGAACAGTACGGAGGTTCCTTAAAAAACTACAAATAGAACTACTATATGACTCAGCAATCCCACTACAGGGCATATACCCTGAGAAAACCATAATTCAGAAAGAGTCATGTACCAAAATGTTCATTGCCACTCTATTTACAATAGCCCGGAGATGGAAACAACCTAAGTGCCCATCATTGGATGAATGGATAAAGAAGATGTGGCACATATATACAATGGAATATTAGCCATAAAAAGAAACGAAATTGAGCTATTTGTAATGAGGCGGATAGACCTAGAGTCTGTCATACAGAGTGAAGTAAGTCAGAAAGAGAAAGACAAATACCGTATGCTAACACATATATATGGAATTCAAGAAAAATAAATGTCATGAAGAACCTAGGGGTAAGACAGGAATAAAGACACAGACCTACTGGAGAACAGACTTGAGGATATGGGGAGGGGGAAGGGTGAGCTGTGAGAAAGCGAGAGAGAGGCATGGACATATATACACTACCAAATGTAAGGTAGATAGCTAGTGGGAAGCAGCCACATAACACAGGGACATCAGCTCGTTGCTCTGTGACTCCCTGGAGGGGTGGGATAGGGAGGGTGGGAGGGAGGAAGATGCAAGAGATAAGAGATATGGAAACATATGTATATGTAAAACTGATTCACTTTGTTATAAAGCAGAAACTAACACACCATCGTAAAGCAATTATACCCCAATAAAGATGTTAAAAAAAATTACTGCACAGAAATCTCTGGCATTCCTACACACTAATGATGAAAAATCTGAAAGTGAAATCAAGAAAACACTCCCATTTACCATTGCAACAAAAAGAATAAAATATCTAGGAATAAACCTACCTAAGGAGACAAAAGACCTGTATGCAGAAAATTATAAGACACTGATGAAAGAAATTAAAGATGATACAAACAGATGGAGAGATATACCATGTTCTTGGATTGGAAGAATCAACATTGTGAAAATGACTCTACTACCCAAAGCAATCTATAGATTCAATGCAATCCCTATCAAACTACCACTGGCATTTTTCACAGAACTAGAACAAAAAATTTCACAATTTGTATGGAAACACAAAAGACCCCGAATAGCCAAAGCAATCTTGAGAACAAAAAATGGAGCTGGAGGAATCAGGCTCCCTGACTTCAGACTATACTACAAAGCTACAGTAATCAAGACAGTATGGTACTGGCACAAAAACAGAAAGATAGATCAATGGAACAGGATAGAAAGCCCAGAGATAAACCCACGCACATATGGTCACCTTATCTTTGATAAAGGAGGCAGGAATGTACAGTGGAGAAAGGACAGCCTCTTCAATAAGTGGTGCTGGGAAAACTGGACAGGTACATGTAAAAGTATGAGATTAGATCACTCCCTAACACCATACACAAAAATAAGCTCAAAATGGATTAAAGACCTAAATGTAAGGCCAGAAACTATCAAACTCTTAGAGGAAAACATAGGCAGAACACTCTATGACATAAATCACAGCAAGATCCTTTTTGACCCACCTCCTAGAGAAATGGAAATAAAAACAAAAATAAACAAATGGGACCTAATGAAACTTCAAAGCTTTTGCACAGCAAAGGAAACCATAAACAAGACCAAAAGACAACCCTCAGAATGGGAGAAAATATTTGCAAATGAAGCAACTGACAAAGGATTAATCTCCAAAATTTACAAGCAGCTCATGCAGCTCAATAACAAAAAAACAAACAACCCAATCCAAAAATGGGCAGAAGACCTAAATAGACATTTCTCCAAAGAAGATATACAGACTGCCAACAAACACATGAAAGAATGCTTAACATCATTAATCATTAGAGAAATGCAAATCAAAACTACAATGAGATATCATCTCACACCAGTCAGAATGGCCATCATCAAAAAATCTAGAAACAATAAATGCTGGAGAGGGTGTGGAGAAAAGGGAACACTCTTGCACTGCTGGTGGGAATGTGAATTGGTACAGCCACTATGGAGAACAGTATGGAGGTTTCTTATAAAACTACAAATAGAACTACCATATGACCCAGCAATCTGACTACAGGGCATATACCCTGAGAAAACCATAATTCAGAAAGAGTCATGTACCAAAATGTTCATTGCAGCTCTATTTACAATAGCCCGGAGATGGAAACAACCTAAGTGCCCGCCGTCGGATGAATGGATAAAGAAGATGTGGCACATATATACAATGGAATATTACTCAGCCATAAAAAGAAACGAAATTGAGCTATTTGTAATGAGGTGTGGTACACGGGCCTCTCACCGCTGTGGCCTCTCCCGTTGTGGAGCACAGGCCCCAGATGCGTAGGCTCAGCGGCCATGGCTCACGGGCCCAGCCGCTCCACGGCATGTGGGATCTTCCCGGACTGGGGCACGAACCCGTATCCCCTGCATTGGCAGGTGGACTCTCAACCACTGCACCACCAGGGAAGTCCGAAATTGAGCTCTTTGTAAGGAGGCTGATAGACCTAGAGTCTGTCATACAGAGTGAAGTAAGTCAGAAAGAGAAAGACAAATACCGTATGCTAACACTTATATATGGAATTTAAGGGAAAAAAATGTCATGAAGAGCCTAGGGGTTAGACAGGAATAAAGACACAGACCTACTAGAGAATTGACTTGAGGATATGGGGAGGGGGAAGGGTGAGCTGTGAGAAAGCGAGAGAGAGGCATGGACATATATACACTACCAAATGTAAGGTAGATAGCTAGTGGGAAGCAGCGGCATAGCACAGGGAGATCAGGTTGGTGCTTTGTGACCGCCTGGAGGGGTGGGATCGGGAGGGTGGGAGGGAGGGAGACGGAAGTGGGAAGAGATATGGGAACATGTATATGTATAAGTGATTCACTTTGTTATAAAGCAGAAAGTAACACACCATTGTAAAGCAATTATGCCGCAATAAAGATGTTAAAAAAGAAAGATAGAAAACAGTCAAGGGCAGAGGAGAAAGAAGGGACAGAAAGCAGAGTGCAGCAGAAACAAGCAGACCAACCAAACTTCGACACATCTGGAATGTTGTAATCTCCACGGTAACCACTAGAAGAATATGAAAAACTGTATAAGGAGATACTGAAAATGAGATAGTGAAATGACATGATAAAAGTAATCTATAATATACAACATCATTAATTGTAAACATGGTAAGTGTTCTAATTAATACAAAGTTTCCCAGACTGGATAAAAACATAACCCAGCTACAGGCTGTTTACAGGAGACACACCTAAAATATAAGGAAGATACAGCAAATTCAAAAGAAATTCAAAAGAAAGCTGTCTGCAGCTTTTGTTAAGCCTGAGACCATGACATGCTACCTATGAGTGTCACTCGTCTGCTGCTACACTGCCAGACAGATGTGCTTTAGAGAGATCAGTCTTGGTACCAAATTCAGCCCGCAGGAGGGATGTGGTCGCCTGTGACAGAGTCCTCGGGAGCCTGAGAGGCAGGAGCATCCTCCACTCCCTGGGTGGAAAGGGGGCTCCGGGAGCACGAGCTCTCCTCATGCCCTTCCCACATCAATATCCACATCAGTTTACCCAGCCAGGCAAACTGCCTCTAATGAGACAGCTCCACTGTGGGAGGCCTGCCCAGGAGACACATGCTGCCTTTAGGCCCCTTCAGCTATTTCTGGGCCCTGTGTGCCTCCAGACTGTGCTCTGACAGCATGCAGCCCCTGCACGGGCCTCTTGCAGTGTCTTCAGACGGTTCCAGGAACTGGCTATTGGTCCTCACGCAAAGCTGACTGGCAGAGCGAATACACTGCAGAGTGTTTCTCCAGAGGGCGTGTGCGGGGCAGTGACTTTTCCCTGTTCTGCAAAAAACGAACCCTCAAAGCAGTCCCTGCAGGCTCCACGGAACAATGAGTGCCACGTTTGTGCCTGGGCGGTCCCACCTGACTCCTTGTGGTGGAGGAGCAGGTGGCACCCTGCAGAGCTGCCCTGAGCTCCC
Organism: Lipotes vexillifer; assembly: GCF_000442215.2. Classification (NCBI taxonomy): domain Eukaryota; kingdom Metazoa; phylum Chordata; class Mammalia; order Artiodactyla; family Lipotidae; genus Lipotes; species Lipotes vexillifer. The sequence continues at coordinate 3,142,119 of NW_006799055.1, read as the reverse complement.
GCAATTAGCCTCCGATCCCTGTCCTTACTGGGTGTGTTCAACGAGCCTTTCAGCCACGTCTGCCCGAGAACAGCTCACTGAGGTTACTCCTGAACAATGGACGGCGAGCTTGGGGCTATTGTGAGCTGTCCGTCAAGGAGGGGTGGGTGGGTGGTGGGCTGCGCTGCCAGCAACCTGCTGATGGAGGTGACTATTTTAGACTATGCTTTATTTTCCCCTAAAGTACAGCATTCAGTCTTGGCTGCAGTTGGTCTGCCTCCACAGCCCTGCATTTTATTTTCATCTCTATAAGAGTAGAGATATTCCCTCTTTCCCAAATGCTCATTCTATGGAATTTTCATCTTTTCCCCAATTCACATAAAACAATAATATATTGAGCCCCTATTACATGCAAGTTCATATCAAAATATCTGATTTTGTACACCTCCTTGCCCCTGAGCACCTCCCCCATCAACGGAGGGCAATTTGTCAATAATCAAAGGAATCTATTTAATCCATGTAAGTGGTATGGACTGGAATGGGATGCCACATGTCGGGGACCCAGATCCTTCTGCCTTGATTCTCAGCATAACAGACTTCATGTCACGGCTAAGATAACTGCTGTAGCTCCAGCCATCGCATATGCATTCCAGCTAGCCAGAAGAAAGAAGGGAGGTAAAGGTGTGTTTCTTCCTTTTAAGGACATTTCTAGGTAGTTGTGGACACCAATCCTGCTTCTATCCCATGGGCCATCCCAGATGCAAGGAAGGTTAAGTGTAGTTTTTCTTCTGGGCAGGCATGTACCCCAGCCAATATTTGGGTATAATACTAAGAGAAGGAGAAAACTCATATTGGAGGATAAATCTTATCCCAGCATCCTAAGCAATTTTTAATTTTCATACTAAAATGTGTGGAGGACCTCAGGAGACCCAGCGCATATCCTCAAGGAGAGGCTCACGCAAGGTACCAGTAAGACGAAGCAAGATCACGCCTTCACAGAAACTCAGAGGGATGGTGACATTCCCATGCTATTCATCATTTTGGATATTTTGTGCCACTGCTTATCTTGAAAGCCTGGGACCTTAAGAAATTTCTGGAAGAGATGATCCCTGCACACGGCCTCTGGCTGATTATAAATTCCTTTATGTTCTAATCCCAATTACCCCTATAGACATTTTCTTGTCCACAGACACTGTTTTACTGAAATGATAACGTTACCTGAAAACCAAAGTACGACTAAGGAAAATACAGTAACTTAGCGGACACAAAATTCCACAAAGGCAGGGCCTGCTTTAAGATAGCGTTACCTGAGAAGAATGAGTCGTGGCGTCACTTTATGTGTCTAATCGCCCACGGTGGCCCCCAGGTTGTTCCCATAGCAACCCTGACTGCGCTGCAGCCCCTCCCCAAAGAAAGCCCACGTACAAAGCACGGCTGAGTAGTGCCGATTTTCCTTAAGAATTCACAGGGAAAGGGATGAGAGGATGTGACCTCCCACACTTCACAGCAACCAGCTTAGTTAAATCCCCGTTCCATATTTTTATTTTCTCTCAAAGTTGTTCTTCGGTGGCCAGTCCTGGGGTCTTGCTCTCTCCGTTTTCCCTGTCTCCACTCTACCTTTGAGTCTCCCCATCCCCCTTTCACTATGCAGAGCTCGTTAATCTGGGCGTCCACGGGCTTCTACCTTGGGCATCACTGACTCAAACAAAAGCAGCTCTTCTCTAGAGAAGATTCTGCTGACACGAAAAATAAGACGTCCCCAATTTTTGACCCTGCTTCCAACTTAGGACCCATGAGAGAAGGCCAAATACGTCCCCATAACCAATGACACAGGACGCCCTGCTCCTGGCTGGGCTGCTTCCAGCCTCCCCATGCTGGCAGCCTCCGGTCAGGGCCCACCTGAAACCTTCCCTTGGGTCCACTAGGACCTCCCACTCTTCTGCTTGCCTTGGAGTCTCTGCCCAGACACACGTGATAGAGGCCGGGCAGACATGGAATAAATGGCCTGCACCTGTTGCTCTTCATTTATTTCCACATAAATTAACACGATATGCTTTTGATTATTCCATATCTTAATCACGAAAGAGCTGGCATTTTGAAATTTAATGAGTGCGTCGCATTGCACTGTATGGAAACAATTTCATGGATTTAACCCTGATTTATTAGTGGATATGAGTTGGTTTCCAACCTGCCATTTGCCACCCCCAAAGGGTGCTGCGATAACTATTGTTTGCTCTTTTCATCCCACATGTGTGGGAACTACCCATAGAACAGACAGGTGGACTGGCTGAGTGGTGGAATTGGTCTTATTTATTCAAAAGTGTTGGATAAACAACAAGGTCCTACCGTAGAGCACAGAGAACTCTATTCAATATCCTGTGATAAACCATAATGGGAAAGAATGTAAAAAAAGGATATCTAGATGACTGAAAATCTATATCTATATATATAACTGAATCATTTTGCTGTGCAGCAGAAATTAATACAACACTGTAAATCAACTATACATCAATTTAAAAATAAAAGGGTCTCAATAGATGCAGAGAAAGCTTTTGACAAAATTCAACACCCATTTATGATGAAAAACCCTGCAGAAAGTAGGCATAGAGGGAACTTTCCTCAACATAATACAGGCCATATATGACAAGCCCACAGCTAACATCATCCTCAATGGTGAAAAACTGAATGGATTTCCATGAAGATCAGGAACAAGACAAGGTTGCCCCCTCTCACCACTCTTATTCAACATAGTTTTGGAAGTGTTAGCCACAGCAATCAGAGAAGAAAAGGAAATAAAAGGAATCCAAATCGGAAAAGAAGAAGTAAAGCTGTCACTGTTTGCAGATGACATGATACTATACATAGAGAATCCTAAAGATGCTACCAGAAAACTACTAGAGCTAATCAATGAATTTGGTAAAGTTGCAGGATACAAAATTAATGCACAGAAATCTCTGGCATTCCTATACACTAATGATGAAAAATCTGAAAGTGAAATCAAGAAAACACTCCCATTTACCACTGCAACAAAAAGAATAAAATATCTAGGAATAAACCTACCTAAGGAGACAAAAGACCTGTATGCAGAAAATTATAAGACACTGATGAAAGAAATTAAAGATGATACAAATAGATGGAGAGATATACCATGTTCTTGGATTGGAAGAATCAACATTGTGAAAATGACTCTACTACCCAAAGCAATCTACAGATTCAATGCAATCCCTATCAAACTACCACTGGCATTTTTCACAGAACTAGAACAAAAAATTTCACAATTTGTATGGAAACACAAAAGACCCCGAATAGCCAAAGCAATCTTGAGAACAAAAAATGGAGCTGGAGGAATCAGGCTGCCTGACTTCAGACTATACTACAAAGCTACAGTAATCAAGACAGTATGGTACTGGCACAAAAACAGAAAGATAGATCAATGGAATAGGATAGAAAGCCCAGAGATAAACCCATGCACATATGGTCACCTTATCTTTGATAAAGGTGGCAGGAATATACAGTGGAGAAAGGACAGCCTCTTCAATAAGTGGTGCTGGGAAAATTGGACAGGTACATGTAAAAGTATGAGATTAGATCACTCCCTAACACCATACACAAAAATAAGCTCAAAATGGATTAAAGACCTAAATGTAAGGCCAGAAACTATCAAACTCTTAGAGGAAAACATAGGCAGAACACTCTATGACATAAATCACAGCAAGATCCTTCTTGACCCATCTCCTAGAGTAATGGAGATAAAAACAAAAATAAACAAATGGGACCTAATGAAACTTCAAAGCTTTTGCACAGCAAAGGAAACCATAAACAAGACCAAAAGACAGCCCTCAGAATGGGAGAAAATATTTGCAAATGAATCAACTGACAAAGGATTAATCTCTAAAATTTACAGGCAGCTCATGCAGCTCAATAACAAAAAAATAAACAACCCAATCCAAAAATGGGCAGAAGACCTAAATAGACATTTCTCCAAAGAAGATATACAGACTGCCAACAAACACATGAAAGAATGCTCAACATCATTAATCATTAGAGAAATGCAAATCAAAACTACAATGAGATATCATCTCACACCAGTCAGAATGGCCATCATCAAAAAATCTAGAAACAATAAATGCTGGAGAGGGTGTGGAGAAAAGGGAACACTCCTGCACTGCTGGTGGGAACAGCCACTGCATCCAGACCTCCCAAAAGTCAAGAAACTCCACACCTACTTGGTTAGGGCAAAAGAAAAAAGAATAAACAGAGACAAAAGGATAGGGACGGGACCTGCACCAGTGGGAGGGAGCCGTGAAGGAGGAAAGGTTTCCACACACTAGGAAGCCCCTTCGCGGGCGGAGACTGCGGGGGGCGGAGCGGGGAGCTTCGGAGCTGCGGAGAAGAGCGCAGCAACAGGGGTGTGGAGCCCAAAGCGGAGAGATTCCCGCACAGAGGATCGGCGCCAACCGGCGCTCACCAGCCTGAGAGGCTTGTCTGCTCACCCGCCGGGGTGGGCGGGGCTGGGAGCTGAGGCTCAGGGTTTGGTCGGAGCATAGGAAGAGGACTGGGGTTGGCGGCGTGAACACAGCCTGCAGGGGGTTAGTGCACCACAGCTGGCCAGGAGGGAGTCCAGGGAAAAGGCTGGACCTGCCGAAGAGGCAAGAGACTTTTTCTTACCTCTTTGTTTGCTGGTGCGCAGGGAGAGGGGATTCAGAGCGCCGCTTAAAGGAGCTCCAGAGACAGGCCCCAGCTGCGGCTAAAAGCGCAGACCCCAGAGACGGGCATGAGACGCTAAGGCCGCTGCTGCCGCCACCAAGAAGCCTGTGTGCGAGCACAGGTCACTATCCACACCTCCCTTCCGGGGAGCCTGTGCAGCCCGCCACTGCCAGGGTCCCGGGATCCAGGGAAAACATACCCGGGGGAACGCACGGCGCATCTCAGGCTGGTGCAACGTCACACTGGCCTCTGCCGCCCCCGCCCCGCCCCGCATGCCGTGCCCCTCCCCCCCCATGGCCTGAGTGCGCCAGAGCCCCCGAATCAGCGGCTCCTTTAACCCCGTCCTGTCTGAGCAAAAAACATATGCCCTCCAGTAACCTACACGCAGAAGCAGGGCCAAATCCAAAGCTGAGCCCCTGGGAGCTGTGAGAACAAAGAAGAGAAAGGGAAATCTCTCCCAGCAGCCCCAGGAGCAGCGGATTAAAGCTCCACAATCAACTTGATGTACCCTGTGTCTGTGGAATACATGAATAGAGAACGAATCATCCCAAATTGAGGAGGTGGACTTTGAGAGCAAGATTTATGATTTTTTTGCCTTTTCCTCTTTTTCTGAGTGTGTATGTGTATGCTTCTGTGTGAGAATTTGTCTGTATAGCTCTGCTTTCATCATTTGTCGTAGGGTTCTATCCGTCCGTTTTTGCTTTTGTTTTTGTTTTACTTTAAAAAAATTTTTTCTTAATAATTATTTTTATTTTAATAACTTTATTTTACCTTACTTTATTTTATTTTATCCTCTTTATTTATTTATTTATTTATTTCTACTTTTTCTCCCTTTTATTCTGAGCCGTGTGGATGAAAGGTTCTTGGTGCTGCAGCCAGGAGTCAGTGCTGTGCCTCTGAGGTGGCTGAGCCAACTTCAGGACACTGGTCAACAAGAGACCTCCCAGCTCCACGTAATATCAAACAGCGAAAATCTCCCAGCGAGCTCCATCTCAACACCAGCACCCAGCTTCACTCAACGACCAGCAAGCTGGATACTCTATGCCAAACAACTAGCAAGACAGGAACACAACCCCACCCATTAGCAGAGACGCAGCCTAAAATCATAATAAGGCCACAGACACCCCCAAAACACACCACCAGACATGGACCTGCCCATCAGAGAGACAAGATCCAGCCTCATCCACCAGAACACAGGCACTAGTCCCCTCCATCAGGAAGCCTACACAACCCACTGAACCAACCTTAGCCACTGGGGGCAGACACCAAAAACAATGGGAACTACGAATCTGCACCCTGCAAAAAGGAGACCCCATACACAGTAAGATAAGCAAAATGAGACAACAGAAAAAAACACAGCAGATGAAGGAGCAAGATGAAAACCCACCAGACCTAACAAATGAAGAGGAAATAGGCAGGCTACCTGAAAAAGAATTCAGAATAATGATAGTAAACATGATCCAAAATCATGGAAATAGAATAGAGAAAATGCAAGAAACATTTAACAAGGATCTAGAAGAACTAAAGGTGAAACAAGCAACGAGGAACAACACAATAAATGAAATGGAAAATGCTCTAGAAGGGATCAATAGCAGAATAACTGAGGCAGAAGAACGGATAAGTGACCTGGAAGATAAAATAGTGGAAATAACTACTGCAGAGCAGAATAAAGAAAAAAGAACGAAAAGAACTGAGGACAGTCTCAGAGACCTCTGGGACAACATTAAACGCACCAACATTCGAATTATAGGGGTTCCAGAAGAAGAAGAGAAAAAGAAAGGGACTGAGAAAATATTTGAAGAGATTATAGTTGAAAACTTCCCTAATATGGGAAAGGAAATAGTTAATCAAGTCCAGGAAGCACAGAGAGTCCCATACAGGATAAATCCAAGGAGAAATACACCAAGACACATATTAATCAAACTGTCAAAAATTAAATACAAAGAAAACATATTAAAAGCAGCAAGGGAAAAACAACAAATAACACACAAGGGAATCCCCATAAGGTTAACAGCTGATCTTTCAGCAGAAACTCTGCAAGCCAGAAGGGAGTGGCAGGACATATTTAAAGTGATGAAGGAGAAAAACCTACAACCAAGATTACTCTACCCAGCAAGGATCTCATTCAGATTTGATGGAGAAATTAAAACCTTTACAGACAAGCAAAAGCTGAGAGAGTTCAGCACCACCAAACCAGCTTTACAACAAATGCTAAAGGAACTTCTCTAGGCAAGAAACACAAGAGAAGGAAAAGACCTACAATAACAAACCCAAAACAATTAAGAAAATGGGAATAGGAACATACATATCGATAATTACCTTAAATGTAAATGGACTAAATGCTCCCACCAAAAGACACAGATTGGCTGAATGGATACAAAAACAAGACCCATATATATGCTGTCTACAAGAGACCCACTTCAGACCTAGAGACACATACAGACTGAAAGTAAGGGGATGGAAAAAGATATTCCATGCAAATGGAAACCAAAAGAAAGCTGGAGTAGCAATTCTCATATCAGACAAAATAGACTTTAAAATAAGGACTATCAGAAGAGACAAAGAAGGACACTACATAATGATTAAGGGATCGATCCAAGAAGAAGATATAACAATTGTAAATATTTATGCACCCAACATAGGAGCACCTCAATACATAAGGCAAAAACTAGCAGCCATAAAAGGGGAAATCGACAGTAACACATTCATAGTAGGGGACTTCAACACCCCACTTTCACCAATGGACAGATCATCCAAAATGAAAATAAATAAGGAAACACAAGCTTTAAATGATACATTAAACAAGATGGACTTAATTGATATTTATAGGACACTCCATCCAAAAACAACAGAATACACATTTTTCTCAAGTGCTCATGGAACATTCTCCAGGATAGATCATATCTTGGGTCACCAAATCAAGCCTTGGTAAATTTAAGAAAATTGAAATTGTATCAAGTATGTTTTCCGACCACAAAGCTATGAGACTAGATATCAATTACAGGAAAAGATCTGTAAAAACTACAAACACAGGGAGGCTAAACAATGCACTACTTACAACGAAGCGATCACTGAAGAAATCAAAGAGGAAATCAAAAAATACCTACAAACAAATGACAATAGAGACACGACAACCGAAAACATATGAGATGCAGCAAAAGCAGTTCTAAGAGGGAAGTTTATAGCAATACAATCCTACCTTAAGAAACAGGAAACATCCTGAAAAAACAACCTAACCTTACACCTAAAGCAATTAGAAAAAGAAGAACAAAAAAACCCCAAAGTTAGTAGAAGGAAAGAAATCACAAAGATCAGATCAGAAATAAATGAAAAAGAAACGAAGGAAATGATAGCAAAGATCAATAAAACTAAAAGCTGGTTCTTTGAGAAGATAAACAAAATTGATAAACCGTTAGCCAGACTCATCAAGAAAGAAGCGAGAAGACTCAAATCAATAGATGTAGAAATGAAAAAGGAGAAGTAACAACTGACACTGCAGAAATACAAAGGATCATGAGAGAGTACCACAAGCAACTCTATGCCAATAAAATGGACAACCTGGAAGAAATGGACAAATTCTTAGAAATGTACAACCTGCCAAGACTGAATCAGGAAGAAACAGAAAATATGAACAGACCAATCACAAGCACTGAAATTGAAACTGTGATTAGAAATCTTCCAACAAACAAAAGCCCAGGACCAGATGGCTTCACAGGCGAATTCTATCAAACATTTAGAGAAGAGCTAACACCTATCCTTCTCAAACTCTTCCAAAATATAGCAGAGGGAGGAACCCTCCCAAATTCATTCTACGAGGCCACAATCACCTTGATACCAAAGCCAGACAAGGATGTCACAAAGAAAGAAAACTAGAGACCAATATCACTGATGAACATAGATGCAAAAATCCTCAACAAAATACTAGCAAACAGAATCCAACAGCACATTAAAAGGATCATACACCATGATCAAGTGGGGTTTATACCAGGAATGCAAGGATTCTTCAATATATGCAAATCAATCGATGCGACACACGATATTAACAAATTGAAGGAGAAAAACCATATGATCATCTCAATAGATGCAGAGAAAGCTTTTGACAAAATTCAACACCCATTTATGATAAAAACCCTGCAGAAAGTAGGTGTAGAGGGAACTTTCCTCAATATAATAAAGGCCGTATATGACAAGCCCACAGCCAACATCATCCTCAATGGCGAAAAACTGAAAGCATTTCCACTAAGGTCAGGAACAAGACAAGGTTGCCCACTCTCACCACTCTTATTCAACATAGTTTTGGAAGTTTTAGCCACAGCAATCAGAGAAGAAAAGGAAATAAAAGGAATCCAAATCGGAAAAGAAGAAGTAAAGCTGTCACTGTTTGCAGATGACATGATACTATACATAGAGAATCCTAAAGATGCTACCAGAAAACTACTAGAGCTAATCAATGAATTTGGTAAAGTAGCAGGATACAAAATTAATGCACAGAAATCTCTGGCATTCCTATATACTAATGATGAAAAATCTGAAAGTGAAATCAAGATACAGTGGAGAAGGGACAGCCTCTTCAATAAGTGGTGCTGGGAAAATTGGATAGGTACATGTAAAAGTATGAGATTAGATCACTCCCTAACACCATACACAAAAATAAGCTCAAAATGGATTAAAGACCTAAATGTAAGGCCAGAAACTATCAAACTCTTAGAGGAAAACATAGGCAGAACACTCTATGACATAAATCACAGCAAGATCCTTCTTGACCCATCTCCTAGAGTAATGGAGATAAAAACAAAAATAAACAAATGGGACCTAATGAAACTTCAAAGCTTTTGCACAGCAAAGGAAACCATAAACAAGACCAAAAGACAAGCCTCAGAATGGGAGAAAATATTTGCAAATGAAGCAACTGACAAAGGATTAATCTCCAAAATTTACAAGCAGCTCGTGCACCTCAATAACAAAACACCAAACAACCCAATCCAAAAATGGGCAGAAGACCTAAATAGACATTTCTGCAAAGAAGATATACAGACTGCCAACAAACACATGGAAGAATGCTCAGCATAATTAATCATTAGAGAAATGCAAATCAAAACTACAACGAGATATCATCTCACACCAGTCAGAATGGCCATCATCAAAAAATCTAGAAACAGTAAATGCTGGAGAGGGTGTGGAGAAAAGGGAACGCTCTTGCACTGCTGGTGGGAATGTAAATTGGTACAGCCACTATGGAGAACAGTATGGAGGTTCCTTAAAAAACTACAAATAGAACTACCATATGACTCAGCAATCCGACTACTGGGCATATACCCTGAGAAAACCATAATTCAAAAAGAGTCATGTACCAAAATGTTCACTGAAGCTCTATTTACAACAGCCCGGAGATGGAAACAGCCTATGTGTCCATCATCGGATGAATGGATAAAGAAGATGTGGCACATATATACAATGGAATATTACTCAGCCATAAAAAGAAATGAAATTGAGCTATTTGTAATGAGGTGGATAGACCTAGAGTCTGTCATACAGAGTGAAGTAAGGCAGAAAGAGAGAGACAAATACCGTATGCTAACACATATATATGGAATTTAAGGGAAAAAATGTCATGAAGAACCTAGGGGTAAGACAGGAATAAAGACACAGACGTACTGGAGAATGGACTTGAGGATATGGGGAGGGGGGAGGGTAAGCTGTGAAAAAGTGAGAGAGAGGCATGGACATATATACACTACCAAACGTAAGGTAGACAGCTAATGGGAAGCAGCCACATAGCACAGGGAGATCAGCTCGGTGCTTTGTGACCACCTAGAGGGGTGGGATAGGGAGGGTGGGAGACGCAAGAGGGAAGAGATATGGGGACATATGTATAACTGATTTACTTTGCTATAAAAATGAAACTAACACACCATTGTAAAGCAATTATACTCCAATGAAGATGTTAAAAAAATAAAATAAAATAAAAAATAAATAGTTAAAAACAAAAAGAGTCATGTACCAAAATGTTCATTGCAGCTCTATTTACAATAGCCTGGAGATGGAAACAACCTAAGTGCCCATCAGCGGATGAATGGATAAAGATGTGGCACATATATACAATGGAATATTACTTAGCCATAAGATGAAACGAAATTGAGCTATTTGTAATGAGGTGGATGGACGCAGAGTCTGTCATACAGAGTGAAGTAAGTCAGAAAGAGAAAGACAAATACCGTATGCTAACACATATATATGGAATTCAAGGGGGAAAAAATGTCATGAAGAACCTAGGGGTAAAACAGGAATAAAGACACAGACCTACTACAGAATGGACTTGAGGATATGGGGAGGGGGAAGGGTAAGCTGTGACAAAGTGAGAGAGTGGCATGGACATATATACACTACCAATTGTAAGGTAGATAGCTAGTGGGAAGCAGCCGCATAGCACAGGGAGATCAGCTCGGTGCTTTGTGACCGCCTGGAGGGGTGGGATAGGGAGGGTGGGAGGGAGGGAGACGCAAGAGGGAAGAGATATGGGAACATATGTATATGTATAACTGATTCACTTTGTTATAAAGCAGAAACTAACACACCATTGTAAAGCAATTATACTCCAAGAAAGATGTAAAAAAAACAAATTAAATGAGATAATGCATTGAAAGCCTTTTCATTGTATCCAACTGGAAAAAATCCAGTTTTAATAGGATCTATTCTTCTTATTCAATACTCCATTCACACTGAAGAAAACACTCTCTTTCAAGTTCTTTATAACTTTAAGGTAGTAATTAGGTCACTAATTGGCCTCCTTTCCTCCAGGACTGATAATCCAATTCTTTTCATCTTTCCTCATTGACTCTATTTCCTGACCCTTTAATCACTTTTTAAACTGAATTTATTCCAATTTATCTGTAACCATTTCCAAATATGGTGTCCCCAAATGGGCACATCGACTAACAGAAATGCAACCGGTGCCGAGGGGCGGGGGGAGGTCGTCCTCAGCCCTCCTTCCCCATTTGCCTGGAGTCTTACATCTCTCCTCTTTGTGCCTCTGGGTTGAGATGGAGCCCATTGTACCACTGGGGTATGACCTACAAGGCCGTCACTCACTCTGCAGAATCATCCTCATCATTCTGGCTTCGTCATGTGTGCAAACATACCTAGAATAAAATCGAATCTACTGAGGACATCTGCATGAATTGATGGTAGGACTGTGAATTGTTACCTGGAGGGCAGTTTGGAAATTTGATGCAGTAATTCCTCTTCTAGGATTTTTTCAATTAATTAATTTGTTTTTTTAAAGGATGCAAATAGGGGCTTCCCTGGTGGCGCAGTGGTTGGGAGTCCGCCTGCCGATGCAGGAGACACGGGTTCGTGCCCCGGTCCGGGAGGATCCCGCGTGCCGCGGAGCGGCTGGGCCCGTGAGCCATGGATGCTGAGCCTGCGCGTCCGGAGCCTGTGCTCCGCAACGGGAGAGGCCACAGCAGTGAGAGGCCCGCGTACCGCAAAATAAATAAATAAATAAATAAATAATAAAGGATGCAAATAGCATCATATTATTTTTTATACAAATGAAAGACAAACAATACTAAGTTAAGTCGTGTTTTTTTTATTTTTGCCACGCTCCACATCTTGTGGGATCTTAGTTCCCTGACCAGGGATTGAACTCCGGACCACAGCAGTGAAAGCACCGAATCCTAACCCCTGGACCTCCAGGGAACTCCCTCACTTCTAGGATTTTTAGAGAAAAATCCTAGATGTGGGCAAATGTGCGTTCGGGGCTATTCCTTAAAATGTGTTTCCAATAATAAAACTGGAAATTGGCTAGATAATCAATAAAAAGAGGACTGGTTAAATAACAACAATATTTGCATCTGACATAATTCTATAGAGTCAGTAAAAAGTATGTATGTGGTCAGAGACCAGGCCATGCCTGTGGAAATGTGTTCACCATACATGAAGTGACAAAACAGCATGTTAACAAATTATGGTCTACAACAGAATGCAGGTGAGGCACTCAGCACTGTGCCGGGCCCTGTACGTGTTAGCAATCGTCACTTACAACAGTATGAGCTGAGATTTTAGAGAAGCATTCATGAATAATGAAAGAAAATACACAACTACTCCAAGTCGTTATCAATGGGTTGAAGAATGACAGACCGCGCTTCCCTGGTGGTGCAGTGGTTGAGAGTCCGCCTGCCGATGCAGGGGACGCGGGTTCGTGCCCCGATCCAGGAAGATCCCACATGCCGCGGAGCGGCTGGGCCCCTGAGCCATGGCCGCTGAGCCTGTGCGTCCGGAGCCTGTGCTCCGCAACGGGAGAGGCCACAGCAGTGAGAGGCCCGCGTACCACAAAAAAAAAAAAAAAAAGAATAACTCACTAATTATGGAATTGTATGCTTTTAAAAGTATATAAAAACACATTTGGAAAAACTGAGTATGTGTTCTTGAATGCTTCAGTTTTGTCCTATTCCCATTTTATTTCACACCTTTTGCAGAAAAATCAAGCTTGATTTTATATATCCTCAACAGTTTCTCAAACTGTTTCAAAACCTAAAATGAGACTACATAGGTTACACACACACACACACACACACACTCCACTGAATATACTCTTACTAGATGTTGCTTGACGTAAGGATTATTATTCTTAGGTCTCAAGTTCTATGAGTCAGTTGACTGCTATGCTGAAATGAACTGCCAAATCTATCATTTTCAGTGAAATCTTTTATCAAATATATAGACCATCTTCTTAGAAAGCCTGTAAACTTGGCAGACTGGAAAACAGACAATCTGTGCTTTGCTCCCTCAGGAGAACTAAGAAAGCAGCTGTCCTGCTTTTCAAAAAATTTCTGTTTTTGTTGGTCAGCATATTTTGAGAGTTTCTTCAATTTATCTATATTCCTGTAATTTCAAATTTGCAAATCCCTCTTCCGAGCTTGCCAGCCCTGACAAAGAATGACATTGACTAGTGCATCTGTTAAGTTTTGTACTGATGTTTTGGGCATGCAAACATCATAGCGCCTGTGTTGAAAATGCAATGACTTCTGAAATGCAGCGTCACTTATTAAGCCAATAAATTGTTGGACAATTTGGGCCCAGAAGTGTGTTGAGCTCCAGGACGTGCAGAGCAGAGCACCAGGGCCCACAGAAGGAGGAGGCTTGTAGGACTGGCTCTCAACCTGTGGTGTGTAAGCATCCCCGCTTTGAAGGCTAGTTTTCAAATACTACCTTCTAGGGTATGAAGAATGAGTCAGTCGGGGCTTCCCTGGTGGCACAGTGGTTAAGAATCCACCTGCCAACTGCAGGGGACACGGGTTCGAGCCCTGGTCCAGGAAGATCCCACATGCCGCAGAGCAACTAAGCCCGTGAGCCACAACTACTGAGCCCGCACACCACAACTACTGAGCCCGCACGCCTAGAGCCTGTGCTCCACAACAAGAGAAGCCACCGCAATGGGAAGCCTGTGCACCACAACGAAGAGTAGCCCCCGCTCGCTGCAACTAGAGAAAGCCCGCACGTAGCAACGAAGACCCAATGCAGCCAAAAAAAAACAACAACGAGTAAGTCAATACACCCATTAGCAGCAGCACTAATACTAATGCAAAATAACATTCAAGTAGGTCTGTGCAAAGCGCTACATGCTAAACCCTTCCTGTGTCCCATATCACCGGGCTGTGTGGTGGGTTTCTAGGTCATGCTCGTTTCATAAAACCAGGACACAGAGGTTCAGAGAGGTTGTGTAATGCACCCCAAAGCCGGCAATCGGAAATGATGTGAACCCAGGTGGTCTGTGTCCAGAGCCCTTGTTCCCAATCATTTTATTCATGAAGACTACGTAGCCATTGATTGACATCTTCCCTCTTACAATCATAAACCTATTTTCACTCCAGTAGAAATGGTAGCTATGGTCAACATTGCTGACTCAAGCCCTGTCACTCTGGTAGGTCTGCAGGTAGAGGCAGGCACACTGAGGCCGATAGGCTTTCTTTCCCAAACCTCTTCAACCCAGGGGGGCTTCCTGGAGGAAGTCAGTAAGAGCTGGCCAGTAACTAGAGGGGAAACCAAGTCTGAGAGATGGAAGAAACCATCTTCACACCAACAGCAGGGTGGGGTAGAGTGAAATAAGCTTCACTTTTCAAAAGTGAAAAGACCTCTCAAGATTTGTCACCTGTCCCAGAACTAAAGCAATGACCTAAACGTAGAGCGATGGCTTTTGAATGAGAACAGCCTGAACCGGGGCCGGCTCTGCTTCTCACCCCGAGTGGAGCCTGTTTACAAGGTTAAGTTTGTTGAGGGTGGGAGGGCTGAGAGGAAGCCCCTGTCCCGGGACAACCTTCCCATGGGGTGGAAACATTCAGAGGGAGCGAGGTCCCTGGGATAGCGCTGGGGGCTGCGAGACCAGTGTTTTCACTTAACTTCAGTCATAAACTCTGGATTCAGATGTCTCAAAAATACCTAGATTTTCACTTGAAGACAAGCCAAATTCTCCAGTGCATCCTCATCTGTGAGGTATTTGGTCACTGGGCTGGGAGAGCAGCCGCCTTTGTCCCAAAGCCTCCGCAGGGGGCAAAGCACCTCTGTGTCCTTTATTGCAGGATATGCTGCTTCTTACACTGGATCTTGAACTGACAAAGAGACAGTGTCTTTAATAATCATTTTTTGATCTTTAAAATAGGTTATGTTCTCATAGCTTCAAACGTTCCTAAAGAAAAGTGACCAAATCAATGCAGTGATTTGGAAGGGTACACACCCATGGAAATGACATCCTACTCTGCTGAGTCACCAGATGCAGCTTGGCTCCAGCCTCCAGGCAGTCCCCAGAATCCACAGGAGTCCTGCTCAATATCTGACTGTTGCTCTCCTTTCCTGACCTTTCTGGACTGTAAGCGACAGGATGATGAGGTTGGTGTGTACTGGGAGCGGGGGGTGAGGTGACCGCCAGCCTATGTCGCAGGAACCGCGCTCACTGTGTAATCACGTCCCTGTTCTCGTCCTGGCACCACTGAACTAGCCTGAGGGTCAGACACACAGTCAACCACCTTCGAGGCCCTCATCCTCTGGGCGTCCCCACCGACGACTTCAGACCTGGGCAACGGAGAAGGAAGGCGGAGGTACGTACAGTGAGAGAGGAGGGGCGAGGGTGTGCTGTGTACATGCACGTGTGGGTGTGAGTAGCAAGTCCCACGGCCGGAGATGGTGGGTGTGGATAGACAGATGATGCGTGGCTGGGCCACCGCCTTGCCTGTGGAATATTCTGGAAGGTTCACAGATAGGTCATGTACAGGAAAAGCACCAGACTAGTCTCTTCGATGCCAAGCAGGAGGTCTGGCTGGACTTTTCCCCTCTCACTGAATTGTCTCTACATCCATTAAACTGCCATCCAGCACGACATACGTGGTGCATGACAGTGGAACGGCCCTGCTGGAAGGGGCAGAAGTTCAACTGACCTTGACAAATTAGGAAATAACCCCGAAAACAGCGACAAGTGCCACAGTAATTAGTGCAAGGCAGCACACCACAAACCAGAATCATCTATCAGGGCACAGGCAGCAGGAAAGCCAGTGGGGTCCTAGGCCTGATGAGATCTTAATGCCCTTAGTTACGTCAGAATGATGTCGGGATTTGGTCAGAGCTGCATGGCATGGTTCTCAAACTCAAGTGTGCATCAGAACCCTCTGGGGGGCTTGTTAAAAGTCAGACTGCAGGGCCTCACGTCCCAAGTTTCTGAGTCAGTAGGTCTGGGCTGAGGCCTGAGACTCTGCATTTTAACATGTTCCCAGGAGATGCTGATGCCTCTGGTTGGGGCCCCTGCTTGAAGGCCCATGGCCACCCGGCCAGCAGATGCAGAGGGTAATCAGTCGTTCTGCCTCAAGAAGTTCCACATTTAATGGGCCACTGGAGCCCAGTTTTGATTACTAGAGGTAAAGAGGCTGCAGAGAAATGGCAGATGACCTGGAAAAAAGGATCAAAAGGGAAATGATCAAAAGGATATAAAATGAAATCAATCCAGAAAAATGATTTAAATCATTGGGATAACACTGTTTGAAGAATAAGAGAATACTGTTTAATGGATATTTTCAATGTATAAATGTTGACTGTGACTATAGGGCCTTCTCTGCATCTCCAAGGGCTGGGCCAAGGTAAGCAGAATTAGAGTGTCACAAGGAAGACTGTGATTGGGGATATTAAAATGCTGCTAAGCTCTGAGGGTAAGTGTGGGACTCTAGTTTCCAAAGATATCTTGACTTGGATGATTTAGATTCGATATAGAAGATTCCACTCCGTAAATTTTCCTCCGATTGTCAGATTCTATAGCATCCAAGAATACATTTGCTCCTATTTCAAAAGGATCCTGGAAGGAGTAAGGATAGAGTTGGATGAAACCAATTTTCCCTTAGGTTTTAGCTCAGTAACCTAGACTTCTGTTACCTTTCAGAGAATGCCATTAAGATGTTCTTTTCTCCTTTTAAAATACACTACTTGTAATTGTCTGTTCAACTAGTCAATTACTAGGGAAATCTGTGCCCTAGGAAGTGTTTTCATATCTGCTCCAAACTTATTTTCAATTGAAAATTTGTTCCCTGGTGCTTTGATGCTATTATTTGAATATTTATGATTAAAAAATTCTTAGAGGGCTTCCCTGGTGGCGCAGTGGTTGGGAGTCCGCCTGCCGATGCAGGGGACGCGGGTTCG
>NW_006799055.1:3123498-3124008 GCF_000442215.2 Lipotes vexillifer | reverse complement strand
AAAAAAAAAAAAAAAAAAAAAAAATTCTTAGATTTCTTCTGTAAATATTTTATACTGTGGAGATATTTAAGTTATTTATTAAAATCCACTTTAACTACGTACTTTAACATACTTCTATTGGAAAAAAAAAATACTCTTATGTCCTTGGGCCGAAAAGACGTACAGGGGATGTAATGACCATCATAACTGTTAACATTAATAGCATTTCTAATGCTGAAAATAACAGAAGATTACAGATAAATGTCAAAAACCAAGGTGAGATATTTAACATTTCTCTGATTTGCCTGGCTAGAAAAGGGCTGCTTTAGGATCAGTTCAGTTGAATTTTAGGACACAGAGAACAAAAGTTTTCATCTCAGTTATTTCAAGATGAAATCATGCAAGCACACACAGCCCCCCAAACACAAACCACACGTGTCATAGGGAAAACTATCCTTCTTGAAAATATGGAGATGAAAACCTTTGTTGCTATGTATACTCATGTGTATATATATATATATATATATATAT
>NW_006799055.1:3116843-3122699 GCF_000442215.2 Lipotes vexillifer | reverse complement strand
TATATATATGTATATATATATATATATATATATATATATATATATATATATATATATAAACGCATTGCATTGTTATATTAAGTTCTGAAAGAATTACCCTAAGGTAATGGTAATCCGAATTTCAAAAAGTGAGAACACTAACGAGGAAAAAGTCTTTACTAGATCCTGAGAAATTCTAGGAAAAGTTCAAAGTTCATATCCATTAAACACAGACTAGTTACCTTTTAACTTTTGACAATAAACACTTTAAATATATATATATAATATATATTTAATATATTATATTTAAGTTAAATGTGTATTGTATTTTATTTGTATTGTATATAATTATATTTATATAAATTGTGTATTTATAATTATATATTAAAAAAATTGTCCTTATCAGAGGTATATATATATATATATATATACTTTTTTTAAAGAATGCTAAAGGCGTGACAATTAGCCATGTGACTCAAAGTGTTGGCTACACACTGTCAGCACCACCATCAGCATCATCCGGAAACTTGCTAGAACTTTAGCAATGCCCCAGACCTCCTGAAGCAGAATCTGCAATTTTTTTTTTTTTTTTTTTTTTCACTGCTGTGGCCTCTCCCGTTGCGGAGCACAGGCTCCGGACGCGCAGGCTCAGTGGCCATGGCTCACGGGCCCAGCCGCTCCGCGGCATGTGCGATCCTCCCGGATCGGGGCACGAACCCGCGTCCCCTGCATCGGCAGGTGGACTCTCAACCACTGCGCCACCAGGGAAGCCCAGAATCTGCATTTTAATAAGAATCTCAGATGATCTGTATGCCTTTTAAATATTTCAATTTTGAGGATCCCTAGTCGAAATTACCAGTAATTTTTTCTGCATTGTTTGCCAGAGGCCAGTAGATCTGTTTGCTAATTCCAACCATGGTTTTACTTCCTTGATGTATATAAACTATGTTTGATGATTCTAAAAGTTCCAGCCAGATTTTAAGATTCCAACTAGATATCAAAACCATGCACTAATTATTCCATTTTTTAAAGGGGACAAGAAGGCCGTCTGTTCCTTCATTACACCAAGCATATAATCAAAGTGGAAACATAAACGTTGTTTAATAAAACACCATCGCAGTCACTTAGTTAATATGTATTTTAAATTTGAAATGGTAAGTTGTCCTAATTTCATATGATGTATATACTATCATGAAATAAAGTTAAGCATTATTTTAATAACAGAGTAAGCAGTTCTCTAAAAGCAAAAAGTTTACGACGTCTCCAAAATACTTTTATTTATTTCTCATTTTCTCTTTTAAACGTGTTTAAATCCTGCTTTAAATTCTGGAGGACTCCAAGACTGTTCCTGCCTGCCAAGTCAGTGGAGGAATTTTCCCCTGCTAAACACGACTGTTCCATTTAGGCCTCTGGGAAAGGAGGTGCTCTCCCCATCACCCCCTCTGCCTCCAGGTACCAAGAGGGAAGACAGTCCCCTTTACCGCCAAGAAACAAACGTGACTGAGACAAAGAAACAGAGTTACAGGGATAAAAGGAAACAAAACCCAGGATAGCCACTACCTGGATAATTAGCCTTGACTAAGGATTCTGGTAAAGTTAACTGAACTGTCATTGTTACAGGATAACTCTTTCTATTGGAAATAGTACAAATATCTTGGTAGCTGAAAGTTTTAATCAAATGGAGTAAAAGATTACCTGCTAACCTTAGCACTGTTGGAAATATGATTGTTTTCTATGATGTTTTTAGTCCTTTTGCAAAGTTCACATTCTTGAACATATATATGCATATATAGATGTATACACGCACACATACAGAGACGTACACATATATATCAAGACGTGCACATTTCTTAATCATTAACCCCACAGAAACAAAGAAGCTTTGAGGAAATCACATAAACATCCAGAAATCTTCACAATTGAAAGTAAACAGTAAGAACATGTTACAGTTGACTGAAAAAATCTCAGCTGAAATCAGATGTTTTAAAAACAGGAGGCAAAAGCAGCCATTTAGCTAATATTTATAAGACCATTATATACTGATGTAAGTATATAACAGGAAGTTTAAAATAGTAAACGAAGGGAAATTTTCTGCATAATAAGGGTGCCCTCACCTCTTTGCATTAAAATATTGCCATGTGCCTCTGGGGGATGGCCTTGGCGCCAAACGGGGGAAATGCTTAGGGAAGGAGAGAACTAAATATAATAAAAACAGGCCTCATTCCTGTAGGTAGGACCACGTTGACAGTCACAAACCACGTAATCTTATTTTATTTTTTTAAAACACTTACTGTTGTCTAATAGCATGTCCTTTTATTTCATTTTACTTTATTTCATGTTATTTTTTTTACTTTTTGTCTGCACCACGTGGCATGTTGGATCTTCGTTCCCTGATCAGGGATCGAACCTGCGCCCCTGCGTTGGAAGCACATAGTCTTAACCACTGGACTGCCAGGGAAGTCCCCCACGTAATTTTAAACAGGAAGCTTTATGTCTTAATTGTAGGCCTAAAACCTTAGTGACATTAACATATTACATATCATTTCCCTCATATCCAGGTAGGCATCAAAGTTAGTCCCGTGCAGGAAAGGAGACAGGCATAGACCCTGGAAACCCTGGATTCATATCCTGCCTTTATCCTTGAAGCTCTGTGGCCTGGGATAAATTTCTTAGGCTCTCTGAGCCTCAGTTTTCTTAACTATAAATGTGTGTTTTTGTGAATACAGCAACAGAGCAGGTAAAGCGCCCAGCATGGGGCCCGGCACACAACACATGATGAAAAACCGTACTTATTATGATCATTATAATTACTATTAGAGATATGCAAATGGCAACCACCATTTCTACAAAAACACATTTATTGCTTTCAAACCTCATTATGGATATTTCCCAGCTCTCGTCAAAACCAACTGACCTTAGTCATTTCTCCCGTAGAGATGCTATTAACTTTCAAGTGATTAAAAACAAACAAGACTCATTATATTCAACCTACCAACTCCATCACATGTTGAAGAATCTGGGTTTTTTTTTTTTTTTTTTTTTTTTTGATAAATCTGCTGAATCTACTCTGGTGAAAGAAATTCTTATTGCAGCTGGCATTGTCATTTTTTTTTTTTTTTTTTTTTTTTGCGGTACGCAGGCCTCTCACCGCTGTGGTCCCTCGCACCGCGGAGCACAGGCTCCGGACGCGCAGGCCCAGCAGCCATGGACCACGGGCCCAGCCGCTCTGCGGCATGTGGGATCCTCCCGCACCGGGGCACGAACCCGTGTCCCCTGCATCGGCAGGCGGACTCTCAACCACTGCGTCACCAGGGAAGCCCTGAAGAATTTTTTAAAGGTTGAGACTGGTCATCCAGTTCTGTGGACTAAAAATCCTTTCCCACTTCTGAAATGTTTCAACCCTTCTCTACCATAAGTGACATAAGAGAGGAGGCACGGATTCAAGTGTAGGATCGATTCACACTCGCGCTGCACTGGGAGGTGCTCTGGAGAGATGGCTTCGGCACGCAGGCTGCCAGAATGGACCTCAGACCACCGTGGGCACAATGTTTGGGACGGACCAATGAGGTTAACTGATTACAGATGATTCCCCAAGGACCCTGAAATACTGGTCTTCCAACATCTGAATGGGTTAAGTTGATGGGCTGTCCAGAAATTCTCCCACTCGTTGTATAGACACAGCCACTGCAAGTGGAGGGAAGGTATCTGTGTCCAAAACATCTGTCTGTGCTAACAGAAATGACGATCAAACACCATCATTATACAGTATGTTTAAAATTAATTCTTCTGTGTCATTCCTTGCTCTCTGAAAACAGGCAATATAGTTTTTATTGAATTTAAGTTGCTTTCTGGTGAAAAGAAAGAAAAGGGGTTCAAATTTAACTTTTCATGAACAGCCATGTGGTCATTCTGTTTGTAAACTTACATAATGTAGCTGATATACATCACAATCAGATATGTATGTTATTTACTCACAACTTAATCAGTAAAGCAGGAGACCACTTGTTTCAAATGCGCTGACACCACAGACAGTATGAACCAGAAATACTTGGTCTCCAATATGTAATACTATTTGTCTCAACCAAGAATAACTATTAATACATTCTTAGATATAGAGAAATGGGAAAAGTGATGCTTTTCATATTTTGTGATATAGCTTTACATGAATTATTTTTCGGAATATACTAAAATCAATTTAATCCACTTTGAATAATGTTATTAATTTTTTCTTTTGTTTCCTGAACACAGACTGTAGCTTAAAAAACTACTGTGGTGTACCTAATGAATCCTACTTCATATGTAAATCACAAAAAATTTCATATTTCATTTTAGAAGGACACATGGAAAAACCATATTGAAAAGTGACTCACTTGATTCTGGATTTACATGGCAACACTTGAAACTAGTGGTCTAGCTGACACAGGCAGCCATGCAGAAAGAATTACAACCGTCACAGAAGTACCTAAATAATTTTTGTCAACAGTAATTGCTGAAAGTAAAGAAAGAATGAAAAAGAATGGGTTCATGGTTTCAGTGTTGGTAACTTATTACTGAGTTCATGTTAATAAAATCATGTCCCTTCCAAACATAAATCATGTAAACTATTTCCATTGGCTTCAGAGTGATTGTATTGTTAGATACATGCAGCACTGAAAATCTACTTTGATGTTAAAAAAAAAAACGGTCTGGAAAAAGTAATGTCTCCATTCTCCTCAATAACTCAGTTTTATTTTAAAGCCCAGGTAAAAACTCTGGGACCAATTTACTTTTTATAATTTCATGGCCATGCCATACCCCTTCCTTTCCCCCCACACTACCAATCCTCCAAACAATATGAAACAAAAACCCTGCCTCCAAATAAAATACTTAAAAAAACCCAAACCACCCCAAACAAAACGAAATTGTATTGAGCAAAGAACTCAATTGTTTTCAAAGGGTGAAAACACTGGTAACATTATTTTCACTTCAATCACTTAACTTATCTAAATAAACGCCTTCAAAGTGCTCCTGTGGCTTCAGAGAGAATCCAACAGAAAGAATTTAAGGAGAGCATCTCAACCGCTTGGCCAGGCAGTGGGAGTGCTTGGTAATGCAGGCTCCTAAGTGGAGTGCCGCTACACGTCGCTGGGTGATGGCGCTCTCTGCGAGAGGCTGGACGGGATGCAGCCACAGCAGATGAGGCAGAGGGCTTTCTGGATCTCTTGGTTTCTGAAAGCATATATGACAGGATTGATGATGGAGTTGTAGGTGGCGGGCAGGAGGGTGGCATAGGTGTAGATGGAGGGGTAGGTGTAATCAGCTATCAAGGAATAGAGGGTGAAAGGCATCCAGCAAGCAGCAAAGGTCCCCAGGATGATGGCCAGGGTCGAGACCCCCTTCCGGGTGGTCACGTAGTGCGAGGTGGCCAGGAAGTGGTGCTGCAGGGCTATCTGGTGGGCGTGCCTCATCACGATCTTACAGATCTGGATGTAGAGCTGAAGCATGAGCGCAAACATAAAGAGAAAGGAGATGGAGAGGATGGCGGCGTTGTTCTTGGTGAGGGGTCTGACCACGCTGCAGGTGGACTCGTCCTGGAGGCAGTTCCAGCCCAGGATGGGCAGCAGTCCCAGGCAGATAGACGTCCCCCAGAGCATGATAAGCATGACATAGGTAAACGTGACCGTCCTCTCCGAGTGGTAGGTCAGAGCGTAATACAGGGAGAGGTAGCGGTCAACGGTGATAGCCAGCAAGCTGCAGACAGAGGCTGAGAAAGAGGCGACAATCAGTCCAATGGTGACCAGCTTGGTGGCTTCTGACTGCAGCAGGTAGGCGAAAACGAAATTGATGATGAGTCCAATGCCGGCCAGCAGGTCTGCAAGCGCCAGGCTGCCTATCAGC
>NW_006799055.1:3115614-3116776 GCF_000442215.2 Lipotes vexillifer | reverse complement strand
CAGCAGGAACATGGGTGCCCGCAGGCTGGGGTTATGGAAGATGATAAGGACCACGATGGCATTTTCACAGGAGATGAGGGTTCCCGAGGTACACAAGACAATGTCCCACGGGTTGACAACCAGCTCTGGCTCTGGCTCCACGCCAGGAACCTGGGAAGAGACAGCAGCCGAGACGTTCCCCGCAGCTCCGGCATCTAAATAATCCTGAGGCAGCCCGCTTACATTGACCTTCAGGTCTTCATTCATTTTAACCCCCGTCCTCTTCAACGAAAAGACAGGCTGTTTAATGTTGAGATACAGCAGGGTGACAATCCAACATCACGCAAAACCCACACGAACAGAAAGCCAGCCCCTACTCAGATACTACCCTCAAATGCCACACGCTTCCTGAATTACAAACTGAGAGGGAATAAAACAAAAGCCAAAGTCTCCGTGGCTTAAAACCCACCACAACAAAAACAATGCCCTTTGGCGCTGGGGGAAACAGAGGGTGGGATTTGCACACACGAGCGTGAGCGGGGCGGGCACACGCGGGACCGCGGCGGCCGGTTTGCTAAAGTGCTGGGGACACACGTGAAAATCCGTCTCGCGTGCTGCAAAAGGAGCCTGGCACCGGGGCTGCCGCTGGGGGACCGCGCCACGGCGACAGGTCGCGAGCCGGGGCCGCCCTCCTCGGTGGAATGTTCAAAACTCCCACCCGCCAGCCGCCCGGCGCGCGTGCACACACTCACACCCCGGCCAGAACAAAGAGGGGTCCGGCCTCCCCCGTGCGCACGGGGCAGTCGCGGCAGGGCCACGAAAGGCGGGCGCGCGCGATGGAGGTGTGGACACAGACAGACGCCCATGCACCACGGCCGCTGCCCTGGCGGCGGGGGCGCGGCGGACGCGAGGGGACTCACGGGGCGCCGCGACAGGCTGCCCGCGGGGACGGAGGCATCGCGGGGGTCACCTTGGCGCGCCCAGGCCGGGGGGCTCCTCCGCTGCTCACGAGGCGCGCGGGCGACCCGTGTGGCCTGTCGGCGCAGGGCCCGCGGGGCGAGGGGCGGCTGCCGCGCTCGGTGCTCGGCCGGGAGGGCGGGGGCGCGCTCCGCGCCAGGTGAGCGGCGGCGGCAGGTGAGCTGCGCGCTCGGCTCGCGCGCCCGGCT
This sequence comes from Lipotes vexillifer, assembly GCF_000442215.2. NCBI lineage: Eukaryota > Metazoa > Chordata > Mammalia > Artiodactyla > Lipotidae > Lipotes > Lipotes vexillifer. The sequence goes on along the minus strand of NW_006799055.1, from coordinate 3,115,631 downwards.
CTCCCCGCCCGGCCGCC
>NW_006799055.1:3084799-3115568 GCF_000442215.2 Lipotes vexillifer | reverse complement strand
GCGCCGCCGCCGCCGGTGCACCGAGAGGCCGGCGCGCGCCCCAGGGGTCGGGGCTGCGCGGGGCGCGGGGCGGCGAGAGCCCCCCAGCGCCCTGCGGGAGCGAGACGACCCGGAGGCGGGGAAGTGCACTGTCACCCTCGCTGCCGCGGCCCCTCATCCCACCCCGGCTGGCGGTCGGGATTTGCACCGCGCGGGGGCGGGGCAGCGCTGCCCGGGAGCCCGGTGACCTATTTCGTTTCTGAGGTCCCCCTGCGGAGTCCCGGTCTCCAGCGGCCCGCTTCTCCACGCCTTTCCCTAAACTGCTACCTCCATGGTCAAAAGAATTTGCTTAGGGTGGTTTTTCAGGATCCGCAGTGGGGATGGATACCGGGCGCGCAGGTTAGGGAAGCAGATCTTTGAAGCAGGAAAATGCTCAGCCAGCTGTTTCAGAATTGCCGTTGACCACATTGCATTCTGATCCCCAAGAGGCCTCCTTCCGTAGGTGTGTCCTGGACTTGGTTTTCTAATTACTATTCCCCGGAAACATTTGCTTGACTGCATTTATAGGGTGCTGCTATGTGAATCATCATTATCATCATCAAATTGCACTTATTAAGTGCTCCTTGAGCTGTGTTTTCAAATGGAAATAATTTACTGTGTTCCTACAGAAGCAGAGTGCCAAAAACCCAATTCATTTAGGGACTGAAGTGGCCGTGCTAATTTATGTTTTCATTTGAACACATCAATAGTTTCTAAGATTAAGAACCTGATCGCTGTCTGTTTTTATGAGCCTGTCTCCTCTGGATACAAAAACCAGAGCACCTGGATCTTAAGTTTAAAGATGGGAGGAGGAAAAGGCGTGATCTGATCTTTTCCGTCAGCAGTGAAGGTTTTCTCTACTGCCTTTCTCCACAGCGAGGGAGGGGGTCCTGTATGAATAAAGAAGGTCTGCAGGGCACAGGACCCTAGAACTAACTCCTTCCTACAGGGGCATCATCTTCTGGCTGGCTGGTCTTCCCCTGGGGGCTCACTGTCATTTCCTCACTCCAGCCCTGCAGGCTCATCCACCCCTGACTCCCCCTCCTTCTCCCATCAATCAGCCCCTGACTCTGCAAGATCACCCCAGCTCTCTCTGCACGCCAGGTCGCAACTCCCAATCAGCAGTTCCGGGGTGGGGCCCAGATTCTGCATTTGCAGCCCTCTCTCCTAGTGATCCCGATGCTGCTGGCCCATGGACCACACTTTGAGAAGCAAGGTTCTATGAGGTTGTAAGAATCGCTTGCACCTCGTGGAGAGGCACTGGACACCGTGACTGCCAAAGAACCATGCTAAGGGCTGGGCATACAAATTCAGTAAGACGTGCTGTCTCTCCTCACAGGCATGTACAGGCTGGTGGTGATAAAAAGCAACAGTAATACCAGGCAGCAAATGCTGTAATGAAGAGATGTACCTCTTCCTCTCAATTTCTGTGATGATTCAAAGCATTTTTAGAAAAGAGCGATGAAAAACCGTCATTTAAACAAACACATAGGGCTTCCCTGGTGGTGTAGTGGTTAAGAATCTGCCTGCCAATGCAAGGGACATGGGTTCGAGCCCTGGCCCGGGAAGATCCAAAGTGCCGCAGAGCAACAAAGCCCGTGCACCACAACTACTGAGCCTACTCAGTAGGCTCAGCTCTACTGCTCTAGAGCCCGCAAGCCACAACTACTGAGCCCACGTACCACAACTACTGAAGCCTGTGCGCCTAGAGCCCGTGCTCTGCAACAAAAGAAGCCACGACAATGAGAAGCCTGTGCACCGCAACGAAGAGTAGCTCCCGCTCACCACAGCTAGAGAAAGCCCGGGCACAGCAACGAAGACCCAACACAGCCAAAAATAAATAAATTAATTAATTAAAAAAAAATACACATAGGCTTTTCAGTATGACACAGTTCAAACCACCTGCCAAAATTTTAGGAGCCTCACATCAGCAGAGCCGTTTAGGGAAAGTGAATGACAGCGCCAACCAGACATCATTGTTGTCAATAACACGGAGATGGACCCTGACCTACAGAGCTTACAGTAGTGGGATTTCTTCCTTCTTTAATGTGTTTGGGAAACAAGAAAAAAGAATGGCGGCTTGGGAAAGGAAAGGGTAATAGGTGGATAGCAGAGATATGTAGGTTTTTGCAGTTTTGAGACCCGAGAAGAGTTAAAGGAAGAGACTGAGAAAACTCACTGTGGGGCTTGGATGCGGTTAAATGGCAGGAACCTGGGAGCCAGGGGCCAGGGTAGCTCCTCCGATTGCCAAGGTCAGCCATGCATTCACAGCCCTGCTGTTACCCCTTCCCCTTGAATAATTGCTTGTGACAAAAAGAAGGATTTAAACTTTACTCCAAATTTCTATGTTTATCAGTGTATCTGTTAGGACTTTTGTTGCCATGGGGCAGAAACGCAATTCAGACCAACTTAATTTAAAACGGATGTTGCTGTCTGGCATGGCTGGGAAAGGTCCTGGAGAGGCTCAAGGCAGAGGGGGAGCTTCAGGAACAGAGTCCCACCCGTGTGCTGAGGCCCTCGGTCAGCTCGCCCCTGACTTTGCCAAACTCAAACGGTCCTTTCCTAGACCAGCATCTCCCGTGAAGCCGTGAAAGTGCCCCCAGGCCGCCCCAGGCTGGCACGCTGAGACCATCTTCCCAGCTGGAGAGAGGAATTTCCACGGAGGACTCTGGCCCAGCCTGATGTGTGCCCAGCTCTGAACCAACCGTGCATTCCAACCGGATGGGGTAAGTCCTGTGTGGAGTCCTGCAGTGAAGATTCCGTCTGAACTTGGCCGAATGAGCATTTCCCCAGAAGAAAAGAGAGGTGGGACGCCAGGCAGTGAGATCCCAAAGGATGTCCTCCATGGCTTGGAATTCAGCGGATCGGGAGGTTTTGCTCAGCTTTCAGTAATGAGCAGGGCTGTGTTCTCAATTCATTCACCACCACACCCCCGCCCATTACAGGACACTGCAGCAGACACCATCAGTGTGCAATGTTTGATGCCTTTTAATCGTTTATGTTCTTCATTTTTTTCCTATAAATTTGGCAAGAAATTGTGTAGGAGGCAAAGCATCTTCCCTCTCCTTGACTCCTTTAGCAAGACAAAGAGGTGCGGGGGGGAAATTTACACCCCAAATTCTGCAAGGTGTGTACACGGGGTGTGACAACATGTGGCTAGAAGCGCTCTGGCAGCGGGCTGGTGAACGGTGAAGGAGAATGACTAGCTCTGTGTTTTCATCTCTGCATGATGCCGCCTAACCCAGGGTGATATGGGGGCGGGTAATTGATGCATACTTCCCTTGGCAGTAGAGTTGACCTGTCCTAACTCTTGATCATTCTACATTTGAGCTCACATTTCTGATTGCTTTTATAGTCAACTGAGTTTACATCGATTATGTAAGGTCAGTGACACCCAGAAATTTGGATTTCATGGGTTGGTAAGTTTCCTCACCAGCAGTAGCAACAACAAAAAGGAGAGACTGACCTGGGGACTTTTACTTTGCTCCATAAATTCATTTAGGCAAGCAAACTTCTAACTACTTTCATTATTATTTCATAGAAAAAAAAAAAAAGACATTTTTAGGCTTTAAAAAAAGGACATATCTCAAACGAAAGGATCGGGCTTTAAATGAAATACATCTTGTTTTATGAAAATTCACTGCAGTGTTCTTTTTTCATTCTGCCCCAGCTGGGTGGAAACTGCCAGAGCCCAGGTTGGTTGGGGGATGGCTCTTGAGAACCACTGATGGACGCAATGATTTTGTAGGCCCTCAAAGGGAGCCTAGAAGAGATTTAATACTTTTGGTCAAATCAATAGGGGAAATGTACAAGTCAAGTTTCAGATTGTACAAGTTTTCGTCTAGGCACCCAGGTTACCCAAGTTTTGTTACTCGCCTCTCCAAGCTGATGGCCTGTGTTTATGGAGCACCTACTGTGTGCCAGGCTCTGAACCACGAACTCTTCACTTCACCAGAATTAGAAAACACTGCTGCCAGCATGGTGGATGTTGTCACCACGGGAAATGGTCAGCCAGCTTCCTCCCATGAATCCTCACACAGTGACATTCATTTCTCTGAGGATTTACCCTGGTTTGGGGAGCTTTATATTAACCAGGCTGATGTGTTTGCGTAAAAACGCCAACTATCATATAATAAATATTTACGGTCTCAGAAGCCAGGTATGAGCAGACCTGTGTGCCCTGGAGCAAGGAAGCAACTTGCCTCTGGTTCCCTGTTTGTAAAATGAGGATGTTAACAGCATCTATTCCTAGGACTGGGGTGAGTGTGACACGGGATAAGGGGCACGGTGCACTTATCCCAGTCTGGCAGAAAGCTAAGGTCTGTCAATGAGAGTTACGATTACTGGGGTGGCCACTGTTAGCCCATCATCTCCCTGTCCTCCTGTGTGTGCGGGGATCCACGGGAATCCTGTTCTCTCAGCTGCATTGGCCAAATGCCTTGGCATCCTCTTTGGGGCCATTACTCACAAAATACCCAAAGTGTCAGGAAATTCTGTTGACTTTACCATCAAAATACACCCAGAATCCATAATCGCCCAAACTTGGAAGCAGCCAAGATGCCCTTCAGTATGTGAATAGAAAAGTAAACTGTGGTACATCCAGACAATGGAATGTCATCAGTGCTAAAAAGAAATAAGCTCTCAAGACATCAGTGCTAACAAGAAATAAGCTCTCAAGACATGATATTAATGCATTTCATTAAGTCAAGAAACCAGTGTGAAAAGGCTACTTCCAACCATTCAGGAAAAGACAAAACTATGGAGACAGTAACAAGATCAGTGGTTGTCAGGGGCTGGGGGAAGGATGAACAGGAGGAACACAGAGGATCCTTAAGGGCAGTGAAACGACTCTCGTTGATAACTGCGATGGTGGATACATGTCATCCATTTGTCAAAACCTGCAGAACGTATGACACCAGAGTGAATTCTAATGTGCACTGTGGACTTTATATGACGTGTCAGCATAGCTTCATCAGCTGTAACACGTGCTCCACTCTGCTGGGGATGTTGGTGGTTGGATGGGCCTCAGTCAGCGTCTCCACCGTAACCCAAGAGCTCCCTTCGGAGGGACATGTTCTTTGAGACACGCCCGTCTATAGGGTTGGGTCTGAGGCAGGTCCTGCTCGCTTCACAGCCCTTTGGTGTTTTTCAAATGACTTGCCTTGAAGCCAGGGGAGGGATAAATGGTTTAGGGGCTGAGTTATGTTCCCCCAAAATTGGTATGTTGAAGTCCTAGCCCCCAGTACCTCAGAGTGTCTCTGAATTTGGAGAGAAAGCCTTTAAAGTGATGATTCAGTTAAAATGAGGGTGGGCCCTAACCCAATACACCTAGTGTTCTTATAAGAAGAGATTAGGACACAGACTCACACAGGAAGAGGGAAAACCATGTGAAAACAGGGAGAAGGTGGCCATCTGCAAACCGAGGAGAGAGGCCTCAGAAGGAACCGACCCTGCCCATACTTTGCTCTCAGAGTTAGAGCCTCCAGAACTGAGAGGAAATGAATTTTGGCTTTTTTCAGCTACCCAGTCTGCGGCACTTTGTTGTGGCAGCCTTTGCAAACTAATACAGATAAGTATGAGCAGGTGGACAGATTCTGACAGGAAATCGAACTCTTCTGGGCAGCCTGAAATGGGTCTGGAGCAGAGCTTTCCAAACTGCATCAAGGAACATCACTGTCTACGAGACGCTAGTCCAAGGCCGAACAGTGTACCAGGTGCTGTCGATCCCCCCGCACGTCCCCTGGCCCCCTCAGGGCACACCAGGCAGCTTCCAGAACCTAGCACGTGCATCTCCAGCCTGAGGACCTCCTCTGGTCTAGAGGCTGCTTTGCCACCTGCGCTGCAGGTCGGCAGTGCCGGGAAGTTCATGCCCCGGAGCAGCCAGCTGTCAACGACTGATGGGAATTGTAGAAGTATCACGCCTCCCTCTCTCCTCTCTGAGTCTCAGGACCACCAAGTGGCATAATTTTTTCAGGCTGAAGAAGCCCCCGCAGCCTGAAGGACGTGGGAATTGCTCTGTTTATGCTGCCCACTCGGTTCCAGGCACGCCAATCCCCGCAGCACGCGACGCTCCCTTTATATCCTGTTATTGTTCAGAGATGTCGGCCTCAACCTCCCCAGTTTGTCTCCCTGGGGTTTAACCATAGTCCCCGGTGCATGTTCGCCTCTGACTCTTAGCAGGCTTAAGCTCCTTACTCACGATGAGAATGTATTAGTCAGCTTGGGCGGCCACAACAAAATGCCACGGACTCGGGGGCTGAAACAGTGAAATTTTATTTCCTCACAGCTCTGGAGGCTGGACGATCAAGGTCCTGGCAGAGTGCAGTTTCTGGTGAGGATCCTCTTTCTGGCCTTTTCACTAAGCTCCCCCATAGCTTTCCTCGGTGAGCGCATGTGTACTTGTGGAGACAGCAAGCAAGCCCTCATCCTTTTCTGATAAGGACACTAACCCTATCGGATCAGGCCCACACTTATGACCCCATTTAACCTTAATTACTTCCATAAAGGCCCCATCTCCAAATACAGCCACACGGGGGCTAGGGCTTCAAAATATGCATTGCGGGGACACAGACATTCAGTCCATTCATTACAGGTAACTTGCTTTAAAACCCTGCTCATTGCTCTATTCTCTCGCCTGTCTCACTTCTCTATCCCTACCAACGTTTCCTGGGATCACACCCAAAATAGATTACTATACTAAATCTTTGTCTCAGGGTCTGCCTCTGGGGAATCCAAACCAACACAGAAAAGCTGAACGCTGTTAAGTCCTTCTAGGAAAATTACAGCCCTTGGTGGCACGTTAGAGGCTCTGAGAAGTCTTCCCTAAGGAAGCACTTCACTGAGTGCCACCCAGGGCTCCACAAACTTTCTTAGCCTCGGATCTCTTTCTTCACCCCCTTGGAATGCCCTTGAACACGTCCCAGAATTTATTTGGAAATGTTGCTATAGGGTTGGCGAACGTCAGACGTGCATGCGGTTGGTTTATTTTAGGATTGTTGCTGGAATGAAGGCTGCGGGGTGAGGTCTGGGAGGACCTGCGGGCTGACGGAGTCTTCGGTGGAGGAACGTGTGTGAGGGCAGAGGTCGGCGTCCGCACGTGGCAATACTGGCCATCAGCACTAATAAATCATCCAAAGGCACTGGGCTAGAGGCCATGATACGAGGCCCCAGAAGACATGGGGACGTGACTCCTGCTGTCACCGGGATCACAGGGTAGTGAGGGAGAAAGGGGAGTGAGCTGCAACTGCAGCGGGGCGACCTGTGACATGACCCCCATCATGCGTGCTCTGTGCCTGGCCCCGGGGACGTTAATGATAAAGAAGAGAAAGGGTCATGTACCTGCCTTGGGCTGAACCTCTAGATGCTTCAGAGATGCTGAAGCCCTGGGTGTTGGTTGCGGGACAGTGTTTTATTCTTCCGTTCCCAGGTTTATTAGAATTTCAGTCAGCCACCTCCGTGGCCACTAAAAATGCCTCCTCCGTTTCCCCTGAGACGAATCAGATTCAATGATGGTGAGATAATATCTTCAGTTCAACATCAAATTGCATGTATTCATATTCCAACCATTTAAAAGTGTTACTGGCGGGCTAATATTCATCCTATTAAAATTAAGTGGCATGAAATTTGAATTAGCTCAATTGAATTCATTTCCTTCTCGAATGTATTTATCCATGACTCAGAGGACTCTGGGCAAAGGCCATCTTGGTTTCCTTCAATAAGATGCATTCGGCTCCGTGCTCCCTAATTTGGAGTTTGAAAGTCCCTCTGGGCCTGGAGGAAGGGAAGACTCTCCGCTGCCTCCTCCCGCCATCCTTAATCGGTTTAGCTGGAACCAGGGATAAAATGGTACCAGCTTCACAGAGTCTGCTTTCTGAGATGACGTTAATGGACGCACATGAAGCCCTTGTTGCAGGGCCTGGTACACAGCAGGTGCTCATGACGGGCTCAGGTACTAAGATGTTGTCGTCACTCCTGTGAGCCTGCTTCCGTTCAGACACAAGGACTAAATACCAGAGGGTTGGGCCAGGAGCCAGGAGACCCGGATTCTTGTGCTTCGCTTGAGGGTGCCCTAGGCCTTGTTTTTTCCTCTGTTCCAATTTTCTGATCCACAGAGGCGGCCACACCTTTCCAGGTTGGAGGACGTGCTGGGCGTGGCTGCAGATGAGCCTCTGGGGCTGTGGTTTTCCAGCCTCAGCAAACTGAAAGCTCATTTAGGACCCCAGGAAATGAGGACAAGAGTTGGCAGATTTTTCAATCACACAATTGCTTCAAGGTCTCAAAGGCAAGGTCTACGCTGACTTTCCTGGTTCAACCCAGTCCCGAGCTGTGTTCTTCGATGCCGGGATTTGTTGTCCAGGGCAAGGTCTGGGGTCCCGCTGGACGAGCAGAACATTCCCCTCTCCATCAATCACCACCCTGCAGGTCCCAGAACCTTTAACAACACAGGAGCTCAGGGATTCACAAACCTAAGGGTCGCAGTCACAGAAACTCCCAACAGCAAATTCATGCATATCAGCCCTTCCAGTTACAGCTGAGCGACAGGCAGCGGAGGAAAGGACCCATCCCTGCCCTCCCCACTTCCATCTCTTTGCTGCCCATGTCTTTGACCTTGATTACATACCACTGTGCCCACCTCTCATTTTCCTATGCGTCCTCAGGGAGTCAAATTAATCTCAATCAACGAGAAATACCACCCTGCCAGAATTCTCAATCAGAAAGCAGCGTTTTTTTTTTCCCACTGGCCTTTTATAGGAATGTGGCAAATGACAAAGATAAGATGACATTTAACTTTCAAAACGTCAAATACATCCCAGCGTATGCTGGGCTTACCTTGACTCAGCCAGTTCGTTGTTGAGAATTGTAAACAGCAACAATGGGGATGGTGGTTTTCAAACTGTTTTTGAAATTTATTAGCAGGTTCTGAAGTCAGTGAGCAAAGTTTCCTAGAAAATAAAATAGAAGAAAAAATTAAAATGTATCACAGAAGAGTAGGTGTTTTTCATTAAACTTTGTGTTAAGCCTATATAAACATACTCCGAGAACCAGTCATCTCAAATGTGGGATGCAGTCAGACAACGCGATGGACACCAACGTGGTCCAGCACCATCATTTTTCAAGTGAAGACATACAGGTCCTCTTGGATTAACTGCTCTGCTCTCACTCCCCAGCTGCGTGTTGGGAGGAAGCTGGGCTCGTCCTCAGCTCACTGACCCACAGCATCCCCTTCTGTGGACCTGACTCTCTCCATCTCACCATTCCAGTGCTGGATGGTCAGAGCTGTCGCCTCAGTGGCCCCGTGAGATTCTGTCATCACTAAAAATTGAGATGTCATTTAGCAACTAGTATTTATTATTGCAAGAAAGTGGACTAGGGCTTCCCTGGTGGCGCGGTGGTTGAGAGTCCGCCTGCCGATGCAGGGGACGTGGGTTCGTGCCCCGGTCCGGGAGGATCCCACATGCCGCGGAGCAGCTGGGCCCGTGAGCCATGGCCGCTGAGCCTGCGCGTCCGGAGCCTGTGCTCCGCAACGGGAGAGGTCACAACAGTGAGAGGCCCACATACCGCAAAAAAAACAAACAAACAAAAAAAAGAAAGTGGACTAATCCATTTTAGAAAGATTTAGCGTGAGGGCTGAAATAAAAAGCGTTTCCTAGTGCATATGCTTCATCGATGAGAAAAGACCTCATCAATTAGAACCAGCCCATCTCGCTCTCTGAGGATTCCAGGAGACCATACATTTTCATAGCCTCCTGTCTCCTGACCCCATCCCACCCCTGTTCTCTAGCACCATGTTGGGCACACATGTCAACGTGAATCTGTTTTACAATTGCCTGGGTAAAGGGAATATTACCATTTCCCTGCCTTTCTGGGAGGCGTCCCAGTGCAGAGCTACAGGAACCTGAGTTTTAGTCCAGTTTCTGGGAAGTCTTCTCGAACTTTCATCGGATTAGTCCAGATATTATTGATCGGTTGGATGGGGCAGCCCTCCCAACTTCAGTCCGCAAATTATGATGTGTTTTGACTTTTGGAGTCAAACAGACCTGGGTTCACATCCCAGCTCTACAACAAAATGACGTGTACTCATGGGAAGTTCTAGAATCCCATTAGCCTCACTATTTCCATGATTTACTGAACAAATATTTCTTGAGAGCCGAGTATGTGCCACACACTGTGCTGGAGGATGAAGTCAGAGCAAGGCAGCGCCTGCTCTCATGGGGCTTCGTGTGCTGGGGAAGAGGCTCATCACACAAATGGCCACCTAACTCTAACTGTAGTGACGCATCGAGGACATCCCACGGGGTTAATCAGAAAGAAATAGTAAATATCATAGGACTATTCAGTAACGGAATACTACAGAGTTAATCAATGAAGAAATATGTTAGGGTGCCGTGAGGCCAGGACGACCTGGCCCCATTAGCCTTGGAGGACAAGAGAAGCCACACTAAGGAAGTGATACCTGAGGAAGGTCACAGCCAGGAGGCTGATGGGAGCGGGGGAGGAAGAGCGCTCCAGGTGGAGAGCAGCACGTGCAAACGGCCTGAGGTCACAGAATGTTTGATGCATGCAAGCAAGGGAGGGAAGGTCAGGGCAGCCTGTTGACCAGAGCTGGAGGAACAGAAGGGTGCCGCACGAGGGCCTGAGGGATTTCAGGAACAGGAAAATAAAACCCATGCTCCGGCGCTGCTGTCAGAATTAAATGAGTTAAGATACCTAATGCATCCAAAGTGCTTAGAACACAAAAAACTAATAGCTATTATGAGGGCGGTGCTTAATAATTTACACACTGTAGTTGGAAGCCCTTATTTTGGATCACATCAACATTTCTCCCGCCAGCGTTTCTCCCTAAAGAATCTCAGAAGATAGTGTCAGCTACCTAGTTTCTCAGGCTCCAAACCTAGGAGGCATCCTTGATTCCTTGCCTTTTCTCCTAGCTCACATTTAATCCATCAGCAGGTCCCACAGCTCTCCCTCCCACATCTTCAACCTCTCCACCTCCCCCATGTCCACCACTGCCACCCTAGGATCCACTGCAGTCTTGGGGAGAGTTCCCTGGAAGACTGTCTAAGCTGAGCACTTGCACGCAGGAAGGTTATTGGGATCAACTGCTAGGAGGGGTCAAGTAAGCAGGGTTGGGCAGAGGGCAAAGGACGTTAGTGGGAACAGAAGCCCCTGCCGATCCCGTGGGGCGCTCTGGGATGGCCCTGAGCGCAAGATCAAGTCCACTCTTCATGGACCAGTCACTGGAGGGAGGCTGCCCTGGGCGAGGCAGCTCCCCGAGAGGACTCAGCTGTGAGTCCCCCAGCTAGAAGGATTGACCCCGCAGGGGTCTGTCTGCTTCCTCTAGAAGCTGATTTCCCAGGAGAGCTGGAAAGTTGTCTTGCCCACCATGGTGTCCCAAAGAGTAGGTCTTAATAAATACTTGTTCACTGGAAGCCAATTATTAGATTATAATTCAACCAATTATTTTGAGACGTGAGATAAGATGGGAGTGGATATGAAATTCTCACAGAATTGCTGGTGAGATTTTTAAGGGAAGGAGCATAAGGGAGGACAGAAAGTAGATGATCTTTTTAGGAGAAAATGTATATAGTTGTTACTACTCTCGCAGATACCATATAAAGGATTATAGAGTTAATTTAAAACAGTGGTCTCACCTTTTAGATGTTCAAAGTGTGAGGAAATTTTTTTCCTCTCGTCAGAAGGAATTCCTATTTCAAAAACTTTACTGATTTTTCAAAAAGCTTTTAGGACCATAAATGTCATGTTTATAGGGACATAAAACAGTGGTCTCAACGGTGGGTTCCCACCTCACAGATTCTGATTTTGTTCAACTGGGGTGTGGGCTGAGTATTGGGATTTAAAAAATCTCCCAGATGTTTCTATGCGTGGCCAAGGTTCAGAACCAGTGCTACAGAGGTGAGAAGGGCACGACGATGGCACTGGACTCAGCGGAGACCATCTGGGAAACCCTGTGCATTGGGCAGTATCCCGCCTCAGTTTGACCGAACGTGGACGCAGGTTCTGGAGCCAGCGGTGTCCACAGGGCCGGGAAGCCAGGGCGTACAGACATCGGAGGTGAACTTGATCTTCATGGAATTTAGCAATTTGCCAACCGCTAGAAGCAAAGTTCCCTGGTTCATGTGACATGGTGTCTGCTTTTATTTATCATGAAGATAGTTGAAAAAATTCCAAATAAGATCAGCTGCACCTGTTTCTATAAATGCGACGGTGTCCTAGTTTTCTTAAAGCTGAGATTCTCTTCGTTCCCCCTTTTTGGAGTCATAAATGCTGCAAATTCAGAATGTTCACACACAGAAACAAACTGTACAAGGCCGAGTAGAAGGCTTTCTTAGTGGAGGTAGTCAATTCCATTTGCTTCCCTTGCCTTTTAGTTTTAGGCATATGTTACTGCCTTTTGGGCTCAAGTTAGTACCTCAAGGAGAAAGCATTTCAGCAAAACAAGTTATCTTCGTTAGCACTAGCGATTCTCTTTTTCACTGTGGTAAAAATACATAATATAAAATGTACCATTTAAATAATTCTTAAGTGTGCAGTTCAGTGGCATTATGTTCATTTCCACTGTTGTGCAACCGTCACCACCATCCATCTCCAGGATCTTTTCATTTTGCAGAGCTGAAACCCTGTTCCCATCAAATAGCAACTCCCCATTTGCCCTCCCCCAGCCCCTGGGAACCACCAGCCTACTTTCTGTCTCCATGAATCTGACTGCTCTCGGTACCTCAAGCGGAATCATGCAGTATTTGTCTTTTTATGATTGGCTTATTTCATGTAGCATGATGTCCTCAAGATTCATCCATGCTATAGAATGTGTCTGAATCTCCTTCCTTTTCAGTGGCTGAATCACAGTCGCTTGTATACAGACACCCCTTTCTATTTATCCATTCATACGTCGGTGGACACCTGGGCTGCTCCCACCTTTTGGCTGTTATAGATAATGCCGCTGGTTTGGGTGCGCAGATGAGATCAGCAATTCTTGAGTGAGTTGTGTGAGACGTGAAGACACGACCCACAACCGAGGCTGCCCAGGAGACGTGGAATCAGCATCTCCAGTGGGTAAAACTTCACACCCCTGTTGAAAATAGCTGGTTACCTTCTGCTGGACTGTGTTTTGGAGATTTTCTTTCTTGGCATAAACAGGTGAATGTAACTCTGGGCGACTTCAGAGAGTCATCTGCAACCAGAAAGTAGTTCTAGTGGAGTCGTGTAAGGTCGGTTTCTCAGGAAGCATCAGATAACCCTCACTGATTTAACCAATGACTGAGTGATGGGGGAACTGCTCAGTGCCTGAAATGTTCTTTTCAATGTTAAATCCTCGAACACCAGGGGCCCTATATTTTTCTGTAAGTTTCCCAGGTTGTGGAGTCTGCAAAGCTGCATAACGTATAAACCTATTTTAAGAAGCCTAAAATCCGAGTCGAGACCACTTCTCTTTGTGCTTGAAATGTTCTCTGTGCACGAAGCGGGCTGCAGCGACAGCAACAGGAAGCAAAAACTAGATGGACAGTCGTGCCTGAGATATTTAAGAATGGTAAGATCAGGGAAGGACGGAAAAGCCTCCACCATGAGACCAACACCCTGAACAAAGAAAGGAAGATAAGTGAGTAGAAGGAGAAAAGATGTGCAGGCCGACTTTTATGGGTGAGCCAAAAAATTGGGGAGACAGGCCCATAATCCTTTACCTATAATTCCAATGTCCAAAACCCGAGAGGGTCTGTGGGTTTTTTTTTTTTTTTTGGCCTTTTATATTTAGAGGCAAAACCTGACCTAAAACAATGCGAGGCAAATTAGGATCTTAATTCATTACAACTTAGGATCTTAATTCATACCCTTTGCTATAGAAATGTTCATGAGTTTAATTAGGAGGTGCTGTCCTAGACCCCAGGGCTGTTACATAAAGTATGATATTTGTACCACATTACCTTCCTGAAATCTGAACATTTCTGAAATGTGAAACCCATCTGGCCTCAAAGGTTTTGAATAAGAGATTGTGGATCCACTCAGCACACCCAAGAGGCGGAGAAAAAGAGCTACAAAAATGACAAGTAAAGGATCAGCCCTGACTGCTCTGGGCATGCCGTTTTATCTGTGTGGTTCTCTCTTTGGGAGATACAGTAACCTAGCGATAATTAGACACACTTCTGCACTTGTTTTCTGGATGAAAAGGCTTCACGTGTGTGTTATTTTCCCGTGGCACTGAGTTCTGAGCAAAAATGCTGGGTTAAGTGAGTGATAAAAGAAACAGAGCTGGTCCAGGAGTTCTTCTGTGCATGGCCGACAGGAGCAAACTGTGGCCCTCCCAGCCTCCCACACCCCATGTATGTGTGTGTTTTGTGTGTGTGTGTGTGTGTGTGTGTGCATGGTGTGTGTGTTTTTGTGTGTGCGTGCATGGTGTGTGTGTGTTGTGTGTTGTATGGTATGTGTTGTGTGTGTGTTGTATGGTATGTGTTGCGTGTGTGTTGTGTTGCATGTGTGTGTGTGTGTGTGTGTGTGTGTGTGTGTGTGTGTGTTTGATCATCACAAACATATATGTATATGGAAACACTCTACAACCTATAAAGAGTCAGGTGGTATCACCATTAAAGAATGAAGGCTGGAGGGGAAAGGATCCAGAGTTGCTCAAAGCCACTGACTTCTTTTTTTAATCCTAAGAACTAATGATGCTTTTGTTTGTACAGGCAAAAAAGAAGTAGCCCTTGTAAATTAGTCAGGGCCCTGGGCTGTAAGTGTCAGAAACACAGCTCAGCTAGCTTGGGCCAAAACAAAGGGCAGGGGCACACAAGTGAATGCCATTTCTCACCCATATTTCTGCTTCTCTCACATTCTCTGAGACCAGGTCCCCCTGGTGATTGGAAACATAGTCCAGTTGCCCTCACACCACACACTTCGCAGCCTCCTCTACTCTTCATTCCAACTAGGAAATCCCAGGGAAGGACTTGTGCCAAAAGTTAAATAATAAGATCCCTACACAGAGGTGCCCCTAGGGCAGGGGTTATGAAGAGTAAGTGGCTTGCGTCCCCTGGAGGGAGACAGTGTGATGTACAGCCATGGCTTGGGAGGGTTCCTGAGAGCTGAGGGGGATGCGCTGACTAGCACTGATCTTCCTCTCAGATCCTCAGTCAGATCTCAGGGAGGTGTCTAGAGGACCAGCAGAGACTCTCTCCTCCAGGCACCTCTGGGAGCCCACTGAATGCGAGAACACATGGTTGGTGGTGGCAACATCGGAAAGGTAAATATCTAGATCTGGGCCTATTTCCCTTCAGATGTTGGAGGGAGTATTACAGAATAATAAGATGGACATTCATTTGTTCTTGAGAACAAGCACCCTCTCTCTCACCTCTACCTTTAGAAATATAGTACAGATTACCTTCAACAACTTTGGGCCTCACACATGGAAGTCAAAGAAGAGGGGTTCCCAGAATAAAGAGCCATCATCTGTATCCTCAAATAACGTGAAACTATCCAAGCATTTGTAGGCATGAGGCGGAATCCAAGGGGTTTCCTTCATCTGTCCATTCACTCTCCTCACCCCAACTCCCGGATGTGTGTGTGTGTGTGTGTGTGTGTGTGTGTGTGTGTGTGTGTTGAGATGTGTGTGCTTAACACCCCTCTTGGACCAGCCCCACACGATCTGGTAAGTTCCTGCTACACTGGCCTCACGGGTACCTGGGGTCCTGCGAACTGGCTCCGTGGCAGGCCGGGGTTTTCTGTGCCCTTTGGACACTGGGCAAAGCTGGTGCTAGGAAAAATCTTGAATTGCCCCAGAGGAGTTCAAGACCTTCAGTTCAATGTCGAGGTGCTTTATTCTGCCCCGGAGCCCATTAATTAATTCCGCAGGGAAGCCAGGATCCCCTTGAGTGTCATGGTTCCTGCAGCTGTGTCCTGAGTGGGAAGACCATGGGAGCCCATGGAGAGCCTGGGGGTCTTGCCAGCCCTGAGGAGGGCTAGGCTGTGGGATGATCTAGGTGGTCGTGGACTCGCTGTGATTCAATCCCACCATGGAATTAACATTTACCTACAAGCGGGGCAGACGTCATGGTCAGTGTTGCACGTGACAATGGGAGGTGACAGGACTCAGAGACTCTGGGGCGGCGGATTCACTTCTCCACCCGAGGCACATCCACACCAAGTACGGACAAAATCTTGGCCCCAGAATTAAAGTATGAATATTGAGGACAAAAGTGAGGATAAAAGCATAATATGGATTTTAAGCATTGCTAGCAAATTCTTTCATCAGAAAGAAAATGTGTGAAATATTTGGAAATATCATTTTCTTACATCATGACATCTGTGAACCTCCAGCTCTTACAACAGAGTCAGCTCTCTGGCTTTAACAAACTCAGATACGCAGAGGCCAGAAAAGTAGGAATCTTGGTCAGTAAAAATGCCAGAGGCAGTCGCTAAAAAGCATTTCTTGAAGCAGCTGGATTGTAGCTGAGTTTGTGTTTATTGATATAGTCCTGTTTTCCATTTACTGTTGGCTGCATAAAGCATTAAGGCTTCTTTTCTCATGAAGCCTCCAAACTCATTTTCTGAACACAGTTCTAAAAGCCTTGCTCCAAAACGTATAGGGGAAGATGCCCACCAGGTGATTATTCTGTAGAGAACGGTGCTCCTTCAGACACATATGAGGCAGGTTCCACTGGACTCGGGAAGGGTACACTAAGCACCTGGAGTGAGGGATGCAGTGCAGGGGCCCCCTGTCCTCTCACAGCGCATCACTCGTCTCGGGGGAGGGAGACGGTGACATACAGCAGGTAAGTAAACTGCAGCTGGTGCCGTGGAGCAACTGTGTCAGGAGGGAGGGTCTGCAGAGCAGAGCTTGCTAACGGCAGTCCTACCTTCTGTCCACGTCCGATGCTGCACACCCACTCTGTCCCAGTGACAGCGATGAGCCTCAACAGGCGTGCAGGGGCCTGGAGTTGGCGGGTGCCGCTCAGCAGGCGGCCAGAGCCTGGTGGCCACTGCAGCTCTGGGGGCGCAGGCACCCCAGGCCTGGGCCCCAGGAGCAGGCGCCTGGTGCTCTCGACCCAGGCCCCATCTCCAGAGTGACTCGGCCACACAGATGCTCCACAAACCAGCATCCCTCCTCCCCACAGCCCTGATTTACTGCTGCCCTTCTCTGTGCTCTGTCCCCGTGCCACCCTCTCAGCCCCTCCACACCTCTTGAGATCCTATCTTATAAGATTCTAGCTCTCCGAGAGCCTCTGCTCAGCTGGGTCAGTCATCATCCTGTACGGAGGGTCGTCTCGAGCGGAGCTTTTGGGTGTCAGGCTAATCCCTGGGCAACTGCCTGATTCTCTGATTCTAGGGCCCCTGCTACCACCTTTATGCAAATTGGAAAAAGACTCCCCTTCAAGGCAGGTGGTTATAAGAGAGCCTGTCTCCAGGCGGACAAAATGGAAAAGGAGCCCTTTTCTAGGCTCTTGTGCCCATGGCCAGCACTTGCTTTCTCCAATGGAGTGTGGGTTTCAGTCCCCAGCACCCTCTGGGCCAAGCGTTCTGTCCAAGGCACAACCTACAGGGTCACTGCAGTGGCCCCGCAGGTGTGCATCCCTGGTCCCACCTGCGTGCTCCGAAGGAGTGGCTGGGTGATGTAAACATGCTCTCTGGGCTGGCACCTGAGCTTTCCCAGCCTGGGCTGCAGGCTCTGTGATCACAGAAACCACCTGAGCTCCAGGGCATACTCCTCAAGGGCAGGGAGACGGCAAAATATGGAGCCTGGCAGCACTGGGCACCGTGTGGCTCACTGATACATTAATTAGTGCTGCACTGGGATTGCAGTCACCGGTAGTGGGAAAAGGTATTCTTTCCACTTCCCCTGGGCCTTTGGCTTCCAGAGTTGTGGGCTCCCTTGCCCTAGCGGAAGCTGACAGCCTTTTTCTGTCTCAGGCAAGGTGCGGGTAGGTAACCCCCCAAATCACCCCCAGCCCCCAAATGGACAGCTCTTTATTTGAAATATCTAGGCTGATAAAGATGACACAGCCAAGAGGGAGAGGAGGTAGAGGCTGGGAGACAAAAGAGCTGAGGGCGTTCAGGAAAGGAGACAGGATTGTGTGGTCCATTGCTTACGGCAAAGCCCTGGATGCAGGACCAGGGTAAGGAAGGCTGCAGAGATGGGGGCTCAGACCTGGCGCTTTCCCCCTGGGAGCCATAGTGAAGCTCCCTCTCACCGCCAAGCTGGGCTGGGGGAGCGGACCCCAGCAGCAGAGCTTCCCCCTCCAAATGGTCTCTGAAGGGCAAAACGAAGGGCACAGGTCACAAGGAACCACTGACCAGCAGCTCTGCCACAGGAGAGGGGCGACACTCAGCTGTGGAGTAGGTGTTTGGGTTAAAAATAAATGTCTCCAGGTGGTAGTGCCCCTTGCTACGGTTTTGACTTTTAGACAAGGACAGATGGCTAGTATTTTGGGCCATGTAGATCCAAATTCATTTTAGAATCAGGCAACAGAGTTCAATCTAAGCCTCTCTAGATGGAAGTCGATTGGAAGCAGTGAGAAGATTCGATGACAGCCCTGCTTCATTTTTCCTGTGTAATCCCTGAAGGGACCCCAGGGATGGGGACAGTGTGGGAGCCGCATCACTTGCTTTCAACGATCAGTGGTCTTTTGGAGCTAAATCCGGTGTGATTTTGAAAAAGAGAAATGGAGCCTCTCCTGCCCCTTGAGAGTCAGGGGCAATTCGTGCCTGTTACCCCTGCTTCTACACTGCCCACTCGAGTCCACACAGCACTGCCTGGGGCCTGAACCACGTCCAACAGCCCCTGTACCAGCCTGGCACTCACGCGGCTGCAGCGCCTTCCCACACTAGCCAGAGAGTTTTCAAGTCGAGGTGTGATCAGCTCACCAGCCTGCGTTCCTTTCCACTAAAATCCTCTTGGGTGGCTCTGAGTGGCAAAGACCTGAATCTACGATGCGTTTACAGGACCTGCATACGTGGCTTCAATTGCTCCACGATCCACCTCACTCTCCGAGCTACATCCCATGACTTTCTTCCTTTCTCTTGAAAACATCCAGATCCCTTCCATCTTGAGCTTTTTGCACACACCACCCTCCCACGAACGCCCTCCCCTCCAACTAAGGCATGTTTGTTCTTAAGCCTCTGCGTACCCCACTTCCCCAGGCAGCCTTTCCAGAACCTCCTGGCTGGTCAGATTCTATATTTATTCTACACTGTCATGGGGGGTGTACCTCTGCTCTGTGCATGGGTCACAGTTAGACGTTTACATTTGTGATATGATTTCGTGAATGTCCTTCCCCAGAGACGCTTAAACACCAGGTGATCAGGGACCTCCGCCTTTTTGCTCGGGCTCATATCTTCAATGCCTCGCGCTGTGGCTAGAATAAGTAGGTCTTTCTGAGCTTAGGACCACTGAGCATTTATCAACAGATGGCCCACAGGCACTGCCAAGAAACTTAAGATCCACGCAGTCTGAAAACAAAATGGCTCTGAGATTCCCTAAGGACCTGTGACGCCATAAAATTGTATGACAGTGAGGGAGGATTTCTAGGCAAGTGACCGATAGAACAGAGCATGTAGGAAATAGGCCAGCAGAGGGGAAAGAACCTCCATACTGTTTTCCATAGTGGCTGCACCAACTTAACATTGTAGGAGGGAGCACAGGGAACTACAGTCAATATCCTGAGATAAACCATAACCGAAAAGAATATTAAAAATTGTATGTATGTGTAACTGAGTCACTTTCCTGTACAGCTGAAATTAACACATGATAAATCAAGTACACTTCCATTTTAAAAAAAAAGCAGCAGCGAAGGAAACAGAGCACATGGTCAAAAGGTATTCTTTTCTCCCCAAGCTCTTTGCAATGATTTCTGCCTTATCTGTTGAGGTCTAGGACTGTGTCCCTATTTATCTTTATGTCCCCAACGTTCAGCCTCTTGTGTGCAGCAGATAATAAGTACTCAATAAATGCTAGGTGAAGGGAGAGAGCAACACATCACCCAGGAAGAGATGAACACAGTGATATTATTCTCCATCATCTAATCAGATTTTACATTCATAATTGATTGTGGTCATTGAATTCATTTACTGTGATTTCATTAACTGTTCAGCAATCCGTGTGCTTGTGTTAACCTCCCAGCCCCTTTCGTGTAATTGAACGCAATGGCTTGAAAGGGTTCGTTGACAACGAGGTTAGGGAGGGTCCGTGCCCTCGACTGGATTGTCTTCAGTCCCCGGAGGCTAGGTTTGCTCCCTTCTGGGCAGTGGGTCTTCCTGCACCTTCCTCAGGACTCCCCCCAGCTCAGCTTCTGCCCCCCACGATCAACAACCACTTCAGGGCAGAAGCACATAGAAACTTTGGAAGCTACCAGCTCTGCTTCTGTGAAAATATATTTATTTAACTTAAGGGTTTATCTCAACTCAGTTCGATCCATTTTGTTTAGAAAGGTCACTACTGGGACTCCCTGGCGGGAGTGGTTAAGACTCCACGCTTTCACTGCAGGGGGCACGGGATCCACCCTTGGTCGGGGGCCTAAGATCCCACACGCTACGTGGCGAGGCCAAGAAAAATAAAATAAAATTAAATTAAAAATAAAAGAAAGGTCACTAATTTCTGGATGGTGCTTTTTTTTTTTTTTTTTTTTTGGGGAGCAGGGAAAGGTTTATTGCAGGACCAAGCAAGGAGAACAGGTGGCTTGTGCTCAAAAACCCCCAACTCAAATAATGTTTATTTTTAAGGTTTAATTTTTTAGAGCAGTTTTAGGTTCACAGCAAAATTGAGAGGAAGATACAGAGATTTCCTGTATACCCCCTGCTCCACTGCAGGCCTCTCACTGCTGTGGCCTCTCCCGTTGCGGAGCACAGGCTTCGGACGCGCAGGCCCAGCGGCCATGGCTCACGGGCCCAGCCACTCCGTGGCATGTGGGATCTTCCCAGACCAGGGCATGAACCCGTGTCCCCTGCATCGGCAGGTGGACTCTCAACCACTGCACCATCAGGGAAGCCCTGGATGGTGCTTTAAAAGAGCTTCAGTAGAACTTATTTAACTGACTTGTTACCCAGAGACCCAGCAAGGGGTCTGAATCTACACATTCGTGGGCTGGATATTCGGTGGGGCACAGGCGTTGCCGGGGTCACTGCCTGCTCACGCCGCCCCTCTGCCTGGAGAAGTGCAGCTCATCCTTGGATTCTCGGCTTCCGGAAGCCTCCTCCTCGGACCCTCTGAGCCTGACTGAGGCGCTGTCCCTCTGAGCTCCCAGCACCTGTGGGTCCCCCGAAACCAGTTTTCAAGATACCTTATTTATCTATTTCTATCCGCCATCAGACCTAAAGCTGAGTGAGGGCAGGGGCTGTGTCTAGCTACTGCCAACGTCCCAGCACCTAAAACATTAAGTCCCTACTGGCACACAGTAGGGACTTAATAGATATTTGCTGACTGTCCAATGAGCTGGGTTCACCGTCCCTGGGAATAAAGCTCCTGAGACACAGCACATGGACAGAGCCAGGCTGTTCCCTTGGGGCCAGAGGTTTGGGACTGGCCTGGAGTCGAAGGCTGGCCTGGCATTCTCCCTACCAGCGTGTACACAATTGGTTAGGTAAAAAGTGACTTTTTGTTTATTATTTCATTAGAAGCCTCCTTTATAACAAAGTTTTAATTTTGCCGTATACCTTGAGGACAATCTAAATGCTTATTCCCATTAATCATAATAAAAATAACAAATAAAGTCAATGGTGTAATGTCATATCAATTTGATTAATGTAGCCCTATACTGAGACAGTATTTCTTATTAGCTGTAACCTAGATTTTTCCAAGGAGAGTCACTCTCACCGTTGCCACTTAATTTAAATATCTTTCTGGGAATAATATATGTCAGAGTTTGTGTGTTTTCTTCAAAGATTCTCCATCCACATTCAGCGTTTAAGCGAAACCTCTTAGCAGTTGAGTCCACCATCTTTTTATGGGCTCATGACAGCCTCCTGATGCTTTACAATTCAAATAACTTGCCTGGAGGCTGGATAAGACCATTTTCATAATTTTCAAGGGAAAGGAATTTCTGTTCTTCACATATTCTGATTAAGCGCTCAGCTTTCAGCAGTATGCCATGTCTCAGATTAATTCTGCAAACGGCACTGACAGTGGCCCGTGGACCAGCCCAGGACTGCACTCCAGAGAAGGCCATGCTTGGGGCCCCGGTCCGGCGCCAGCAGCCTCCTGGCTTTCAGGACATAGGATATATAGTGTTTATAACAGTGTCCTCACCCTTTTAATGTCAGCTGATGGCGACAGTATGCCTTTGGGTTTCCTTCACATAAATTCTATATTTTGTGTCATCTGTGAACACTTTGGAACATCTGAGAGTGCCCTGCCCACGAGCACAGGCAGGATGTGGGTGTCACCCTGGAGAGCAGACGCACAGCCACGGGGTCAGGGGACCGTCCCACCCCCAGTGCTGGTTCCTGCCATTCTAGCCCTTTGCCCTCTGAGGAGGCATGGATGGTCTTCATTGTAACAGGTAGAGCTTCCAGGGCAGACAGATTCAAAACTCACTCTCAGTCTACGGGATGTCACTATGGCCTCACTGCCCTTAAGAAAATCTGACCTGAGGGCTTCCCTGGTGGCACAGTGGTTGAGAGTCCGCCTGCCAGTGCAGGGGACATGGGTTCGAGCCCCGGTCTGGGAGGATCCCACAAGCCGCGGGACAACTAAGCCCGTGCACCACAAATACTGAACCCGTGCTCTAGAGGCCATGAGCCACAACTACTGAGCCCGTGAGCCACAACTACCGAGCCCATGTGCCACAACTGCTGAGGCCCGTGTGCCTGGGGCCCGTGCTCTGCAACGAGAGAAGCCACCACAATGAGAGGCCCGCGCACCCCAACGAAGAGTGGCCCCTGCTCAGCACAACTAGAGAGAGCCCGCGCACAGCAACGAAGACCCAATGCAGCCAAAATAAATAAATAATAAATTAATTAAAAAAAAAAAAATCTGACCTGAGAAAACACAAGGAAAGGAGTAGGCTCTGCGCCACCAGAAGGAAGCCTTTGCTTCTTCTGAAGCTCCATTTACATGTCAGGCCCATGGTTGTGATGGGGCTGCAGGAAATGAACCTCACCGCTCACTGGAGGGCGGGTACCGAGCCCAGGCCTCTGTGCAAGGGATGGCCAGGCACCGGGTTAGCAAGATCTGGAAAGGTCGCCTCTGCCCGCCAGGACATGACATGCACATAAATACTGCAGAGAAACGGGGAGGGACTGGAAAGTGTAAAGGCGAATAGAGGGCGGAAGCTCTGATCACTGGCACCAGGGTGTGGGGCAGTGCCTCTCGGCTTCAGCTCCGTCCAGAGCCAGGCCTCCCTTCACCTGCCCCTCTGCTTGGATGCTCTCCCTGCCAACAAACTCCTGCCCAAGGGCAGATGTCAGCAAAAATGCCGTCTCAGAGACCCTTTCCTGATGACAGCCCCCCAGACCTAAAACTAGGTCCTCATCGGCCCTCCTAGGGTCCGCCTACCTCAGAGCTGTTGCCGCGTTGCGAGGTCCGGGTGGAGTAACTGTCATTGGTGTCGCTCTTCCTGTAACATCACTGGCATCTTTTAATTCGTCCCCACGTGTGCAGTGTTCTCATCCTTTCCCAGGAATTCACCGCCCTGGGTGCCCTCCACCAGCCTCCCCCAACCTGGCTGACTCCCCATTATCCTTGGAGAGCTTCGAGATGTACATAATACTCTTTTGTGGCAGCTTTCCCAGCACCCGCCGGGGCTGACCCGAGCCTCTTCCCTGGGTGTGTTTCCCCCCAACCCGCCGCCAGGCACTGCGAATACCTGTGTGTCCCTCCATCCTCCCCCTGCAGGTAGACGGGCAGTGGGAGTTATGAGGCTGCTAAGGGAAGTGGAGGCCAGAGCAAGAAAGGCCTTAACGCCACTGACGGCCCTTCGAGGCTCAGGCTGAGCCCTGGTGACTTGGGGCATCTCTTCTCTCTGTTCTGCCCCTGAACGTTCTAACGCCAGCGATCATCACTCGGCGTGTGTGCGCACAGGGTGGGAAAGGTGTTAAGGGGTACGCATCCTATTTCGGTTCTAGCACTGCTTTAGTACTCCCGATCATTAAATGTTCCAAACCAACGGCCTGCAAATTGATAGCATCACCCTGCAGGAGAGCTAGTAAATGGCCACCATTTGTCATGTTTAGATGTTATTCAGAGGGATTAAATCAGGCCTCTCCAGGTAGTCACTGAATAACTGTCATGCTTTTAAAACACGTTTGTTGACATCCAGAACACTCCCCCTTGCTTTAGATAACAATTTCTCTTAAAAAAAAAAAATGTACACACTTAGAGACTATGCTAAATGGAAGCTTATACGGAGTTCATTGTAAACGCTGGTCTTTTTTTTTTGCGGTACGCGGGCCTCTCACTGTTGCGGCCTCTCCCGTTGCGGAGCACAGGCTCCGGACACACAGGCTCCGGATGCGCAGGCTCAGCGGCCATGGCTCACGGGCCCAGCCGCTCCGCGGCATGGGGGACCTTCCCGGACCGGGGCACGAACCCGCATCCCCTGCATCGGCAGGCGGACTCTCAACCACTGCGCCACCAGGGAAGCCCCAAAGGCTGGTCTTTCTATGACAGACAAGGCTGTGTCAGCTCCCAAAATCTGCCCTTCACCTGTTCTGCTTCAGGCAGAAAGCGTGTGCTCTGGGCTGGCCTTAGGTTTTAGACTATTTTCTGTGCTTTTCCTGCCTGCTGTATTTTGGTTTGTTTTTATTTTCCCAGCTCCAGTGTGTCTGATATAATTTATTTTAAAATTCTGGAGGGTTGAATTTTTATATTGGAACAAAAATTTTCAGACACGGGTTTCCTAGCCCTTGGACAAAGGCTGCCTAAGCTCTCATGTCACTGTGGTTACATGATTGGATAGATTTTCTTAAATGTGAGTTTTCTGGGTTCACCTTTTCCTTTCACAGCCAAACAACATAACTTGCTGCCCCGTCCCTGACTGCAGGAGCTCAGTGCTTGGCTCTAGGTCCAGACACATCTTGCCTCTAATCCCGCTGCTGAGCTGGCATGCCCCGTTTTCTCCACCTACATCGCCCTAAAATGTGAAATTCACTTGAACAAAGTCCCCTTAACAGATGGCTCACTGGGGTGGCAAAATTGTATTAAACGGTCGGAGAGTTTGGAGATAATGGAGAATTATAACCGGTGAACAAGTCAAACAAACAACACAACAAGAAGAAAACAATCCCAACCAGGAAACAAGAGTATCTGCAGCGGAGTCCTGGCCTGGTGAATTTCAATAGCAACTTTCCCGGCCGATGCACCGAACGATGGTAAACTCAACATTATTTTATTTTTAGACTTTAGTAAGCATTTTAGTTGTTTCCCCTACCCCTGAAGAGACCTTAGGACTTTCACACCAGGAGCAGGGTCTCTGGGCCCTAAGCCCCTTGCTCTGTATCCTGCACACATCTTTCCCACGGGGGCCAGGAAGCTCTCGGGTGGTCCTAGGCCGGGATAAAGAGTGTCCCCAAGCAGAGAACATGAAGGTCTGCTGGGCCTGGAAGGTACTGCCTTCCCCTAAGTCTCTTTTTCTATCTTGGAGCAATTCAGGTCCTGGGGGAACGCCATTTAGTGCCTTCTAATGGCTCTGTGGGCTGAGTGTGCGGGGCTCTGCCTGACACAGCCTGTGTTTTTCAGGAGTTTCGGGCAAGTCTGGGCATGTGTGGCCGTTTACATTGCAGGCTGTGGGAGCCTATTTGTGCCACAGAGCAAGGGCCCTCCTGGAACAGAGCAAACCCAAGGGAAGGAGTTCCGTGCACGAGGATGAACACTGCGAATTGTTGGCGGCTCAGCAGGGCCCTGGCCGCATTTTGTTCTCCTGTCTGGCCCCATGAACTTGTGCCGCTCTGAGCCCTGGTGCAGCAGGGGGTGTGGGCAAAAGCAGGAAGAACAGCCTTCCCTCAAACCACGGTGGCTCGGGGGTACCGACACCAGGAGAAGGGGTCTCCTTGAATTAGCAGAGATCCCACTTGGGTTTGATGCATCGAGGTCTCCAGGACATTCTATAGCAGCCTCAGTAACACCAGAGGGTTTGGGCTCACAGGGGAGGCTCAGTGGGCAGCCTGGCGCTGACCCAGGGGCCCAGGGCACCGACGGGAGCAGGCAGCAGCAGCTTCGGCTGTGATGGGGCGTGGTTTCCCACGACACGGTGGGGCGCTCATTGGCTTTGGGGCACATAGGCAGCGTCAGAGGCAGGCGGCACGTGGGGCAGCCACTGCAAGGACCGCCCTGTAAGCGGGAAAATGGCAGGGGGCAGGGGGAGAAGCCAGGGTGCGCTATTTATGCTATTTTTGTGATCTTGATTTTTACCCCAGGCTTGCGGGGAGGGAACCCATGCGCTATAGTGGTCTAAATCCACAGGCTGAAGGGACATTCTTTCTCCCCCGGCTCCAAGCAAGAGTAGAAACCCTCATGATACCAAGCTGCAAAGGGTGGTTAAATCCCCCTTGGTCGCCCCTTCTAGGATAATCAGGGCAAGGCCAAGACGTGTAGGTGCCCTGGGCAAGGTGGTAACGTAGCATACTCGGGCAGGATAATTTACCACCCCTTCCAGCCAGTACTCTTTAAATACATGTCACTGTTTGGTGGGGAGAGAGACCGAGGAGTGAGCAGAGACCACTGCTGGCAGGAGCCAATGTCCCCTCATTACCATCAGCATTCGGGAGGGACGACTCTCCATCGTGTGGACTCTCCTGAGCTTTGCAGACGTCCCAGCATCCCCAGCCACCGTCCCCTAAATGCTAGCGGCTGCCCCTGGTCTCCGGTCCCAAAGGTCCCTGGGGAGGCAGTGCCGCCTTGCCGAGAATCAGTGGCAGACGTTGCTGAGCGAAGCCGAACCTCTGCAGCTAACCAGACCTACCTCCTCACGACGAAGCCTCTCAAACATCTGAGGGTGTCCAGGGCATACCTTCTGGGGGTCTTAGCCTCTCAAAGTGACTTATCAGAACACTCCTTTCAGCCACGTCTAGGACATGTTAAACTCGAGAGAGGTTCTGGAAAATAAAATATTCTCCACCTCATTACATTTGCTGCAGCCTCACTGCACCTGGCTGCCTGGCTACTCCACCCTTTAATCCAGCTCTTGGGGTGATGCTACCCTATCAGCCAGAAAGTGTTCTGTGTTCATTTTCTGCTCACTTTCATCCTGCTTGCTGATCTGTGAATCCAGAGCCGTTTACTCCGTTTTTGGTTGAAGATCAAACTCACTCTTTTTTAAGAGCAGTGCATTTTAAACGCCATCTGTTTACCCCTCGTTCTCATTTTCTTCCTCCCTTCAATTAATCAAACTTAAAGTCCATTTATCAAGTATGTATAAAGTAGTTTACTCAAAGCTCAGATCGATGAAGCCATTGAATGAATGTTTGCTTTTAGAGAACAGCATACTATTTGATACCTATTTTTGGCCACACCTACTCCACCAACAGATTCTGAAAGCATGTTTCTAAAATGAACACCAGCTCACATAGCTCTCAGTGCGCATCCTCCGTCAGCGGCTCCGTAACACCTGTGTGATAAGAGGAGTCTTGATACTCAGACCTTTCATGATCAGGCCTCACCTTCTTTTCTACCATCCTCTCCAAGAGTCCCCCTCATGCCCTTCATCCTGTACTCACACTGAAGAAGGGAAGCAGAGCAGTAGCTTTTTCAGGACCACAAAAAATAAAACCTCTCAGAGACAGACAACCCCGTCGTCCAGCAGACTCCCAGGACACTGTACGGACTTCCCGATACATCTGGGAAAACACAACGAGATGTGATATCTCCAGCTCAACTCATAGTACTAAATAGGTAAAACTGCAACTTGCATCAAACCAAGCGCACAGTTCAAATCATCCAGTCTCCTTATTCCTCACTCCCTTATATGACCACAGCAGCCCACACTCAAAATAAACAGCAAGGACCCCCGACAAGGGAATGAATGACGGCATTAAATTTTAGTGTTCGGGGCTTCCCTGGTGGCGCAGTGCTTGAGAGTCCGCCTGCCGATGCAGGAGACGCGGGTTCGTGCCCCGTTTCGGGAAGATCCCACGTGCCGCGGAGCGGCTGGGCCCGTGAGCCATGGCCGCTGAGCCTGCGCGTCCGGAGCCTGTGCTCCGCAAATGGGAGAGGCCACAACAGTGAGAGGCCCGCATAACGCAAGAAAAAAAAAAAAAAAAAAAAAAAAAAAAAAAGAAAAAAAAAAAAAAAAAAAAAAAAAAAAAAAAAGAAATTTTAGTGTTCGTACTCTAGGGTCTCGTGCTGTTATCTAATTTCCCTCTCCTCAGCCCCTTGATATGTTACGATACACAGTCCTTGAAAGCCTCATCTGCATCAGGAGGCCCACGATGGAATCACAGAATCTCCCCCAGCCTTAACAACTGGAAAATTGGGGGAAATACATGGCGGGAGAATTTTCATTCATTGGACAGCAGGCAGCACAGGACACTAATCTCAGAGAAGGGAAATACTGAGATGAGTCCTACTGCTACCTGTAGAGTTTCCAGGCTGATGTTCAGAAAGGGTGGAAGGATCTAAACAGAGCTTGGTAGTTTGGCTCAGTCGAGTAGACAGAGTTCAGAGTGTATGAAGGCCAAATTGGCTAGAATTTCCAGGGCAAGATACCAGAGAGGAAGGAGCTTCACGGAGAAAGAGGTCTAGAAATCTGCAGAGGGGTCCTGTGGAGGGTGTGTGTGAGGACTGGCCCGTATGGACAAAGAAACTACCTGAGGCCAGGAAAGAACCATCCCAAAGGAGCAAGCAGAAAAATCAATGGAGATCACACAGGGCTGGTAATAATCTGTGTTCCCATCAGCCAGGGTGGAAAGACCATATAACACACTGGGTATTGAGTAGAGATTTCAAAAGGACATTGCTTTAGTGCTGAGACAAATTTAGCCCTAGATTTGCCCTAACAAAACATAAAAGCAAGCCTTGAAACAATTAACTTGTCCCAACAATCTACAAAGGAAAAAAACATAATCCATAAACTTATACTGTTCAGAAGCCAATTAAAAATTACCAGGAATGCAAAGAGGCAGGAAAATCTGACCTATAACTAGGAGGAAAAATCAATAATATAAATACATTTTTAAAAGATGCAGATGACAGAACTAGCATACAAGGATGTTAAATCATCTACTATAAATACTCTCTTTGTCTTCAAGAAGATAAAGGAAAACAAACATGATGAAAGACATGGAAGATATGTAAAAGCCCAAATCAATTTTTTAGAGATGAAAAATACTATATATTAAATGAGAAATACACTGGATGAGAGTAACCGCTGATTAAACATTGCAAAGGAAACATCAATGAACTTGAAGACATAGGAGAAGAAATATGTAAAATAAAACAGAGAGAGAGTAAAAAGACTGTAAAAAACTGAGAAAAGTATCAGTGAGCTGTGAGATAATATCAAGCAATCTAACATATGTATAGTTGGAGCTTCTGTGGAGCAGGGGAGCCAGAAAAACTACTTGAAGAAATGATGACTAAAAAATATCTAAATTTGATGAAAACTATAAACTCACAGATACAAGAATCTCAACAAAACCCAGGCACAAAACATGAAGAAAATGACATCAAGGTACATCATAATCAAATTGCTTAAAACAAATGATAATGAGAAAATCTTAAAAGCAGCCAGAGAAAAAGACATATTACACAGAGGGAATGAAGAATGAACTTCATCAGAAACCAGAGGACCACAAAGTGACATCATTAAAACACTGAAAGAAAAATTGTCAGCATAAAATTCTACATTCAACAAAGACATCCTCAAAGAATGAAAGCAAAATAAAGACTTTTCTGGACAACCAGAAGTTGACAGAAGTTATCATCAGCAGACTAGCATTATTAGAAATGTTAAAGGAAGTTTTTTTAGGCAGGAAGAAAATGACAGCTGATGGAAAGTTGACATTATACAAAAGAATGACGAGCAGTGGGAATGGTAAACATGTAGGTAAATGGAAAATATGTTTTCTCTTCATTTTTCAAATATCTTTAAAAGGTAACTGACTGTTTCAAGCAAAGTAATAAAAGGTACAGTGGAATTTATAACATATGTAGAATTAACATGTTTGGTAATAATAGCACGAAGGCCAGGAGGGGATAAGTGGAAGGTTCTTAAATGATACACAAAGTGGTGTAACATTATTTGAAGATGGACTGTGGTAAGTTAAAGATGTATATTGTAAATCTTAGAGCAGCCACTAAGACAAAACAATGATTATAGCTAATAAGCCAATAATAGACCTGAAATAGATTAGGATAGGGACAGGCTCAAGGTCATCAATACCTACCATCCATACATCAAAGTGAAGCAAACACGAAACTACAGAGCAAACACGGGGAAGGATCTATGTCTGCCTGTCTAACTGTAGCCTGGTCACGAAACACAACAACAAGGTATTCTAAGATAAAAGATAATGTGAGATGTCACTGGCACCACCAACCTTAAAGACATATATGTTGTTAGAAGTGATATTAACCATCACAAGAGACACTACCCAAGGACACAGAGAGGGAGAGAAGTTCATGCCAAGTTGGTGAGACAGGCTTAAAATATCAACTCCACCTTTTCCCCTTCAGCTGAGGACTCAATCTAGATCAACCCAATTCCATTTTGAGTATTTTTTTTTTTTTTTAAAAAAACCTATCTACCATGGACTACTTGAAGTTACCCAAGTCAACATGTTCACTCATATGTTCTGTTCTTTCCTCTGCCTGCAATGTCTTTCCCTA
>NW_006799055.1:3067446-3084789 GCF_000442215.2 Lipotes vexillifer | reverse complement strand
CCTTTCCCTATCTTGTTTCCCCGGCAAGGTCCCAACCCACCTGTAAGGTTCAGTTCATGCATCACCTCTTTGGTGATGCACTGCCTGCCATCCCCACGTGATTGCCACAGGGCTCCCATAGCAACTAGAGCCCAGCTCTAGCTCAGCACTTAGCCACAGAATTACATTTTCCTATCTTCCTCTAGACCGGTAGTTCTCAAACTTGACATGCATTACAATCACCTGCAGGGCTTGTTAAAATGCGGAGTACTGCCCCCTCCTCTCTACCCCCAGAGTTTCTGATTCAGTAAGTCTGGGGCGGGGCGCAGGAATTTACATTTTCAACAAGTTTCCAGATGATGTTGATGCTGGTCCAGGGACTACACTTCAGCAAACATCAGTCAAGACAGAAAGCTCTTGGGACGTCCCTGGCGATCGAGGGGTTAAGACTCCACGCTTCCACTGCAGGGGGCACAGGTTCGCTTCCTGGTCAGGGAACTAAGATCCCACAAGCTGTGCAGCGCGGCCATAAAAAAAAAAAAAAAAGACAGAAAACGCTTACAGGACACAAATAATGCTATATTCTTCTTTGTATCCCTCACACCTAGAATGGTGCTGGCACAGAGTAGATGCTTAACATATTGGGCTGGCCAAAAAGTTCATTCGGTTAGTGAATATGTTGTTTGATAAAGTTCTTGGTGAAAATGAAAAATGTGTCTTTTAACTTAAAACCGAACGAACTTTCTGGTCAACTCAATACACATTTGTGGCTACTAACACCTTGTTAGAAATCATTATAGCTTCTTTACCAAATACCATATTGCAGCAGAGTACCTATGTTAAAAAAAAAATCAAAGAAATATTTAGCTATTTGTCATTTCTACCCTGTTGTCTTACTCTCCTACAAGATAACTTTGAGACAATTTTGAATGTTAAAACATACAGTTTTATAGTATGGTCACCATGCGGTACATTTAACCAAGGAGGTGAAAGACCTGTACACTGACAACTATGACTCTGAGGAAAGAAATTAAAGAAGACACAAATAAATGGAAAGATATTTTGTGTTCATGGATTCGAAGAATTAGTATTGTTAAAATGTTCACACTGGGCTTCCCTGGTGGCACAGTGGTTGAGAGTCCGCCTGCCGATGCAGGGGACGTGGGTTCGTGCCCCGGTCCGGGAAGATCCCACATGCCGCGGAGCGGCTGGGCCCGTGAGCCATGGCCGCTGAGCCTGCGCGTCCGGAGACTGTGCTGGCCCACATATCGCAAAAAAAAAAAAAAAAAAAAAAAAAAAAATGTTCACACTACCCAAAGCAATATACAGACTCAATGCAATCCCTATCAAAATTCCAATGACATTTTTCACAGAAATAGAGCAAACAATCCTAAAATTTGTACGGAACCGCTAAAGACCCTGAATAGCTAAAGCAATCTTGAGAAAGAACAAAGCTCCTGATCTCCAGCCATTTTACAAAGCTGCAGTAATCAAAATAGCATAAAAAATGACACATAGATCAATGTGGCAGAAGAGAGAGCCCAGAAATAAACCCATGCATAAATGGTCAATTAATTTATGATAAAGGAAGCAAATGATTTATGATACAGTAAGGAAAAGACAGTCTACTCAATAAATGCTGTTGGGAAAACTGGACAGCAACATGCAAAGGAATGAAACTGGACCACTGTCTTACACCATAGACAAACGTTAATTCAAAGTGGATTAAAGACTTGAATGTAAAATCTGAAACTATAAAACTCCTAGAAGAAAACACAGGCAGTAAGCTACTTGACACTGATCTTCATGATGATTTTTTTTCATTTGACAGCAAAAGCAAAAGCAACAACAGAAATCCACAAGTGGGACTACATCAAACTAAAAGACTTGTGTGCAGCAAAGGAAATCATCAACAAAATGAAATGGCAACCTGCTGACTGGGAGAAAATATTTGCAAGTCACATATTTGCTAAGAAGTTAATATTCAAAGTATGTAAAAAGCTCATATAACTCAATAGCGAAGAACCAAACAATTTGATTAAAAAATGGGCAGAGGATCTGAAGAGACATTTTTCCAAAGAAGACATACAGATGACCAACAAGTACATTATAAGATGTTCAACGTCAGTAATCATCAGGAAAATGCAAATCAAAACCACAGTGAGGGGCTTCCCTGGTGGCGCAGTGGTTGAGAATCTGCCTGCTAATGCAGGGGACACGGGTTCGAGCCCTGGTCTGGGAGGATCCCACATGCCGCGGAGCAACTAGTCCCGTGAGCCACAACTACTGAGCCTGCGCCTCTGGAGCCTGTGCTCTGCAACAAGAGAGGCCGCGATAGTGAGAGGCCCGCGCACCGCAATGAAGAGTGGCCCCCACTTGCCACAACTAGAGAAAGCCCTAGCACAGAAACGAAGACCCAGCACAGCCAAAATAAATTAAAAAATAATTTAAAAAAATGTTTAAAAAAAAAAAAAAACCACAGTGAGATATCACTTTATATCTGTAAGAATGGCTATCATCAAAAAGACAAAACATAGCAAGTATTGGCGAGAATGTGGAGAAAAGGGAACCCTTGCATGCTGTGGATGGGAATGTAAACTGGTGTAGCCACTATGGAAAACACACGATGGAATATTCCCCAGCCATAAAAAAGAATGAAATCTTGCCATTTGTGACAACATGGATAGACCCTGAGGGCATTATGTTTCGTGAAATAAGTCAGACAGAGGAAGACAAACACCATATGATCTTACTTATATGTGGAATCTAAACAAACAAAGAATAGATTGCCGGGTGGGAGCTCAGCGAAATGGATGAAGGAAGTTAAAAGGTACAAACTTCCAGTTACGAAATAAATAAGTCCTGGGGATGTAATGTACAGTGTGGTGACTATAGCTAAGAATACTGTATTGCATATTTGAGAGACATGCCAAAGAGTAATTCTTAAAAGTTCTCATGAAAGAAAAAACTGGGTAACTACATATGGTGATAGATGTTCACGAGACTTACTATGATGATCATTTTGCAATATATACAAATATCAAATCATTTACATTGTATACCTGAAACTAATATAGTGCTGTATGTCAGTGCCTATGTGGTGGGAGCCCTGTGTCCTTCTCAGAATGGAGTAATCATAGAGCTGATGGCGGTGCTAAGTGAACCGCCACGGCCATGCGGAAAGACTGAGAGTGAGTGTTAGGCACCCTCTGAACGTCCAAATGGGGCTTCCCTCAAGGAGCAAAATTAGGGAGAACTAAATGGATGGAAAGGATGGAACCAGGCTTTTACAGAGACAACACTTCCTAAGGAATGGTTTTTGACAGGGGAAGGGGATCCTCAGGAAAGGACGATGACCTCAAGTGGCTGGAAGAGGCCAACCTAGTTGTAACTGATGGCGTCGCAGGATGACGGAAGGAAGGCTACGGAGAAAGCCCAGTGCTGTCCAGGGAGAGGCACCTGCTCTCTCCTGTGGAGGGAATGCCACGGTCCCACCTGGTCTGAGTCCTCTAGTCCTCTGGGCGGCCGTGTGTCTCATGGTAAGTGACTCGTTTATCATCCGCTCTCTATTTGCGTTCTAGGAGCTGCCTCCGCTTTCAGAAGTCAGCTTTGCTTCTCCTTGTTTGCAAGTAGATGACCACTCAGGTCCCCAATAGACAAAGACGACATGACGTATGATCACTCCCCCTGTACTGACCAAAGACGGTACAAGTAACGTGCAGATTTCACCCCCTCTGCTCCTGCTTGGTCCCCAAGCTGAGGATGCTTCATCTCCCTGGAGGGTCCTTGGTGCAAAGCACGTACTGTTTACAGCAGGGGGAGCAGGGCAGAGAAACCACTCAGGGGACCCTAGAGGGGTGACCTGCGACTCAGAGCCAGGCCTCAGCCATCAGGTGCCGGTACAGAGAGAGCAAGCTCTTCTGAGCCCTTTTAATTTACCTCCTAAGGGCAGAAACTGAGCTGGTGGCGACGTACAGCCATGACTCCCTGACCTTCCAAAGATTAAATATGCATTAAATAGCTAGAGTGGTTTCAGTTTTCTACAGCTGCATCCCGACTGACAGACACACCATGAGCAATAAAATACATCCCACGAAGGTGCTGGGGTCCTTGGGCCCCACGGAGACCGTGGCTCCGAGGATCACCCTGACAGTCTTCCCCGAGCTCGGTCGGTGGAGGTTGTCCCTAAGAGACTGAACGGAATCCAGTTTCTGAATCTGAAAGGGAAACCAAACCCTTTCCTTGGGGGCCTGAGTGAGGCCCTGGGGAGCTGTCTTCTGAGATGACATCCTGTTTTTCTAACCACAAATGGTTAAGGGGTTTATTGTACGTTGCAGATAACATGGTATAATAGGCGATTACTACTATTTCTCCCCATTCCCAGGTGAGACTTTACTGAAGATGGGAGAGGTTAGTGATTCATGTACAGTCTCAAAGCCTGGACACAACCACGGCGCACTGATGGTCAGGGCTGCCAGCTACCCTGTCGGTTACGATTGTGCTTCGAACAGCATTGTATTCCTTGATCTAGAAATGCTGCCTATCTATTTTTGTGTCTACGTCTGCAAGTTTGACAAGTGTCAAAACAAAAAAACCCCACAAATAGAAGTACATTTTTTTTTTTTTTTTTTTTTTTGCATTACGCGGGCCTCTCACTGTTGTGGCCTCTCCCGTTGCAGAGCACAGGCTCCGGACGCGCAGGCTCAGCGGCCATGGCTCACGGGCCCAGCCGCTCCGCGGCATGTGGGATCTTCCCGGACCGGGGAACGAACCCACGTCCCCTGCATCGGCAGGCGGACTCTCAACCACTGCGCCACCTGGGAAGCCCGAGAAGTATATTTTTGAGTGGAAAAATAAAACCATTAATGGTAGAGACAGAACTGACATTAAATTTGCATTCTTGGCTTTAAATACAGTATTAAACTCCACAATTCCTTTTATAATAGTCAAGTGTTGGGACCGGGAGAAAACCTTTTACCATCTGTGATGCTTTCATACTCGGCATCTTATGAAATGTCACTTTTCAACAAAAGAGCTGCCACCAATTTCAGGTCAGGAGAAGGAACGGATCATGAACTTTATTTTTTGGAGACTAGAATTTTTGCTTATCGTATTATACTCATAAACGAATGGATATATACTTAAAAGTAGAATTAAGAAGATACTTAAGGTTGTGGGTTTCCATTTCTTATAAAGTGTGTGCCGTGTTTTGGCATTTCTGTTGTGGTTCTGTTAGGAAAAAGGGATGTATCCTTCCATCCCCTCTAGTAAGAGCAGGTCTCTTCTTGCAGGGGAGCAAGCTCTGGGTCTGGCTGGGCAAATCCAGACTGCCAGCTGTGCCTCGGCCTCTGCCACCTCCGTGCTGATGAATGAAGTTCTGCAGGGATCCAGCTCTGTGTCAGCTGGGTTAAACATTCCAGGACATAATCAGTTTTCTTTGTCAGTTTCTCTTCTTTACCTGATTACAAACGCTTTCTTCTCTAAATTTCACTTTATACAATAATCAGGCAGGAGAGTTGATCATTCATCACTCACTCCCTCTGCAATAACTTTTATTCTGTAGCCTGTGATACAGCCTGTGATCTGTGCTCTAATCCACGGGGATGCTTGAAGCCACACTTTTAGAAAGCCCAGGAGGCAGGGGGGTGGGGGGACACTTAGACCTAGACCCCCTTCATATTTTCTTTGGTAAATAAAGTTTGTTTCTTTCATTAATAGTTATTTCTTTTTAATTGAAGTGTAGTTGATTTACAATGTTGTGTTAGTTTCTGCTGTACAGCAAAGTGATTCAGTTATACATATATATACACATATTCTTTTTCATATTTTTTCCATTATGGTTGATTACAGGATATTGAATATAGTCCCCTGTGCTATACAGTAGGACCTTGTTGTTTATCTACTTTACATAGATAAACAACAATATAGTAGTTTTATCTGCTAATCCCAGACTCCTAATTTATCCCTCCTCCCCACATTAATAGCTATTCTTGAATGAGGGTGTGAGATAATAGTAAAAGAATATTGGTCTCTGCCCCGGTACCTGGCCCAGAGCTCCTTAAACCCTGATAATTCCTAAGTGACAAAAACACTAGGGGCTGTGTGGTCAGGCTGGGTCAGAAGAGGAATGACAGGTGTGGATACCACACCCTCCGTGGTTGGGTGTGGGACATCACCGGATGGAGGCTGCAACTGAGAGTTCGTCTTTGCCCTCAGGGTTCCTCATCCCCTGCTAGGCCCAGGATTCACGCCAGTGGTTCCCAGCAGCAGAGCAGGGAGGGGCCCCTCGGGGCTCAACAAAGAGCCCACCACCAGCCTCCCCACCCACCCTGGGCTGCCTCTGAGGGGCCCTTGAGCCCGACGAGGATACGCAAACTCTGATGAGCAATGGGACACCAGGTCTCTGGGCACCGGTCCAGCTCCCGTTCAAGGGCTAATGCAGCCAGACAGGAGCACGACCCAGGCATGGCAGCCGCCCTCTCAGGACAGCCAGAACCACAGGAGCTGGAAGCAAGGCCAGAGTCATAGGCCAGGGTCATGGACCAGGCCCATCAGTCTGCTAGGCTGCCAGCCCGGTCCAAACAACGGAAATGCATTGTCTCAGTTCTGGGGGCTGGAGGTCCAAGATCAAGGTGTGGGCAGGGCTACGCTCCCTTGAAGGCTCTAGGGAAGGACCTGGTCTGCGCCTCTTTCCCGGCTTCCGGCTGTTCCCTGGCTTGTGGGAGAATAACTGCAGTCTTCAGGGGTCTTGTTGCTGCTGTGCGTGTCTGTGTCCAAATTCCCCTTTTTATAAAGACACCAGCCACACCCTACTCCAGTGTGATCTCATCCTAATGAATGACCCTATTTCCAAATAAGTCCCCACTCCGTGTGCAGTACTTGGGGTGAGGATTTCAGCCTATGAAGTTTGGGGCGACAAATTTAGCCCATAACAAAGTCCACCCCTGGAGAGAAAAAACTGTGAGTCAGAAGGTGGGAGGACCGGCCGCAAATTAGGGGTGAAGTGGGTCAGGCAGATGGTTCAGGAACAAGATAAACTTTCCAGAGGGGATTGAAGGACCTCGGCCCTGCGGTAACTGCCTGCAGGGCACAGGGAGACTTCAAAGAGGCAGCGAAGGGTCAAAGGCAGTCCCAGAGGGCCGGGGGCAGAACTGGGTACGCTGGATGGTCTTGACATGTTCCTGCAGTTCAGTGGCATTTAACGAGCATTTCCAGAGGCCCGAGCGTGGTGTGTCGAGAACTGGGTACACTGTTGCTGCCCACAAAGGGCTCACAGTTTATCATTAACGGCAACATTTTTATAGAGTGCAAAAACAGTTACATGACTTTTCAAACCACACTTTCATTTGTCTTGAGCGAGACAGAAAGGTAAAAAGCACTGAAATCATCAGCTGGGTGCTAAAATTGCACAACGAAGTTGTGAGGTGTTGGTTTTCTGCTGGTTTTGAAACAAACAGTAATGGGCTGATAGGAGAAAAGGAGTCAGGGGGGTCGGGGGGCACACAGAGGTAGGAATGAGGCTCATGGCCTCACCTCCTCATATCCTGTTCGGATTAAAGAAGTCCCCTTTATGAGGCTCTGGGGGTGCCAGCTGGTAGCAAGTATGTCTTGCTTGAGATTCAAGACAGGGCAAGGGCTCTTATGCTCGAGGCTTCCCAAATTCACAAGCATTAATTTGCAGGCATTCGTATAATACAGTCTCTTAATAACAGTTAAATTTAATACAGTGCGTCTTGTTGGGATTTGGGAGCTAGACACGCCTGTATCCTGTCTGCCATCACTCTGCTATGATACCACCTGGTTCAAGAGGTTGAGCCTGCTGTTTCTTGCTGGCAAAATGGGAATAATAATAACAATTTTCTAGCATTACAATGAGGACTGGACAAGATGGCACACTACAGACGCTGGCCCGATCCTGGCACACAGCAGGCGTTTATAAAAACGTTCCCTAGGCTTTTGCACAAACAGACACGGCTGTCCTCATGGTGGTTTCATGGGAGTTTGGAGAAGCCAGTGCTGGGACATTATGGGGCCAGGCCTGGGGTCCAGGCAGGAGACTGACAAAGAGGGGAACAGACTTGGGGAAGCAGAGGCCCAGGGAGCCTCGGGGTGAGGTCAGCATCAGGAACATCAGAACCACGTCCGAGCGAGGCCGGGAGAGCAGGGAGGCTGTGCTGGGCAGGTGCGGCTCCTTCCCAAATACCTACGAGTCCATCCACCCCACTGCCACTGGAGATCGGGCCACCTGGGCTCCTTCAAGGTCCTCCTAACTCACCTCCCTGCCTGCCCTCCCATCGCCTGTCTGCTCCTCCACTCCGAGTAAGAAAGATCCCTATGGGGGCTTCTCTGGTGGCGCAGTGGTTGAGAATCTGCCTGCCAATGCAGGGGACACGGGTTCGAGCCCTGGTCCGGGAAGATTCCACATGCTGCAGAGCAACTAGTCTCGTGCGCCACAACTACTGAGCCTGCGCTCCACAACAAGAGAGGTTGCGACAGTGAGAGGCCCGCGCACCGCGATGAAGAGTGGCCCCTGCTCGCCGCAACTAGAGAAAGCCCGCGCACAGAAACGAAGACCCAACACAGCCCAAAATAAATAAATAAAATTAAAAAAAAAAAAAAAAAAAGAAAGATCCCTATGGATGCAAATCCCATCATACTCACCAGGGCGCAAAGCCCTCCATGAGTGCTAGTTGCCTTTAGTATAAAGTCACATTTCCTCCCGTGGTTTACAATCCCCACTGGATCTGGTCCCTCAGGTCCTGCCAGCTTGCTGCCCTGCAGACTACGCTGAAGAAACTCGGTTCCTGCTACGTACCCTGTTCCCTGTGGTCTATGGGCTTTTGCACGTTCTGTTTCCTAGGCTTAGAACACTCATACCCTGTAGGACAGTCTCTAGATCCATCCAGGTCTCTACAAATGACCCAATTTCGTTCCTTTTTATGGCTGAGTAATATTCCATTGTATATATGTACCACATCTTCTTTATCCATTCGTCTGTCGATGGGCATTTAGGTTGCTTCCATGACATGGCTGTTGTAAATAGTGCTGCAATGAACATTGATTGGAGTGCATGTGTCTTTTTGAATTATGGTCATACAGAGTGAAGTAAGTCAGAAAGAGAAAAACAAATATCGTATATTAACGCATATATGTGGAACCTAGAAAAATGGTACAGATGAACTGGTTTGCAGGGCAGAAACAGATGTAGAGGTCAAACGTATGGACACCAAGGCGGGAAAGTGGCAGCGGGGGGTTGGTGGTGGTGGGATGAATTGGGAGATTGGGATTGACATATATACACTAATATGTATAAAACAGATAACTAAAAAGAACCTGCCGTATAAAAAAATAAATAAAATTAAATTAAAAAAAAAAGAACACTCATACCCTTGCTCTCTTTTGGGTC
Organism: Lipotes vexillifer; assembly: GCF_000442215.2. NCBI lineage: Eukaryota > Metazoa > Chordata > Mammalia > Artiodactyla > Lipotidae > Lipotes > Lipotes vexillifer. The sequence continues at coordinate 3,075,404 of NW_006799055.1, read as the reverse complement.
ATCTTTCAGACTCCTGATACATATGTTTCTTCCTCCAGGAAGCCCTCCTTGCCTACTGCCCAGCCCAAGACTGAGTTGATATCCACGCTAATCCCTAAGGTGCTTAGAGGCACCTCACACGGTAGCTGGCATACAGTGACACTCAGTAAACGTCTGCTGACTGAACAGATCTACCTGGCAGGCGCTCTGCAGGCTCAGTTGGCAGATAACTGAGATAATTCACCCGGCAGCTCTCTTAGGTTTTTCCCACCTGTGTCAGTCAGGGTTCTAGCAGGAAACACATGGCTCAGTCAGCTGGGATAATCAGGAGCCTGGGAACAAGGGCCTTTCTACAAAGGTAGAGACAGGGTCAAGGCCATCCAACAAGGGAGGACAAAGCACCTGCTCTGGGGCTAAGGATTGGGAGAAGCCACCACTGCCCTCGGCCCGACCAGACAAAAGGAGGAGGGAGTCGCCGACTCTCAGAACTGCAGCCAGAGGAGAGGCTGCTGGGTGTGAGCTGCAGCCCCTGGAGAGAGGCATGCAGCCACTGCCCGTCGGTCCTCCGTCTCCCATCTGGACCTCCATCAGCCCAATCAATCCTATGGGCAGTGGAGGGCAAGAAGCCCGGTCCATGGGGTCACAGCCCTGTGGGCTCCAAGTGGAGTGGAGAAGGGTGGTGTGTGATCTGTAGGAAGAAACAGAATATCCAGCTGTTCTAATAACCTAATGACCTGTTCTAATCACTCGTCCTAAACTGTCAGAGTGGTGGATCCCGCCAGAGAGCGGTAACACTTCTATCCCTCGGAGTGGAATGGATTGACCTGCCAACTGCATAGAGATTAAAAATATTTTCATTCAATTTAAAAGATTGAGACTCTTTTTAAACTTAGCTTTACTTGGACTCAGGGTTTTATTTGTAATTTCATAAAAGTAGCTTGTAAATTTTAAGTTTTAAAAATCTGCTTGCAGATTTGTCCTGAACTGGGACAGAATTCAGCCTCCAATCTGCGGACGGATTTGCCCACTGCCAAACGGGCTGAGGTCTGAGCATGGGCCTCTCATCTGGACCAGAGGTGTCCCTTCCTGAGGTGCGGAGCACATTGACAAAGACAGGTGTGACAGTCTCCCCACCGTCTGCCCGCTGGTCTGGAAATTAGATGTTGGACCCGGAGACAGCTTGCAGTTCGAGGGTTAACGGGCTGTCAACTGGAAGATGTCAGTGTGGAGGGATGACGCTTCCTGCCTGAACAGACACACGCTTCTCAGCTTGTGAATCCACAAACAGCCTCTTGTCTGCTGCGCCCGGTGCACTGCAACGACTCAGCTGTGCGAAGGCTCCTGTGTGCTCGAAGGGCTCCAGCGCCATCGGCTTTTGTCTGGATTTAGGTGCCCCGCTTTTTGGCTCAGAGTGTCAGCGAGTGGAGGCTGCAGGGGCCACAGGCGAGCCCGGCCTCATTCCACCCAAGGAAACAGCATCAGAGGAACCACGGCCAGGACTTCTGCACGTGCGTCTCCTGCTTCCTCCACCCAAGCTCCAGGCCTGTCCTCTGGGAACCCAGCTCTGGTGGCCACACGTTTGTGTCACGTAGTCCCTGCTGTTTCAAGACTGCTTGGGGGAGCAAAGCTGGGGCAGTGGAGGGGGGAAGAGAAATAGGGTTCTATCTGGGTGCTCTCAGGGGGTCCCTCTGAGTGGCTGGTGCAGAGAGGAAGGCTGCACCCTGGATGGCAGCTGGGGTCACGTGCAAGAGTCTGGAGCAGGGCGTCCTCAGGATGTGGAGCTCGGTGTCCCCAGGCAATGTGGCTCTGGCTAAGCTACACAGAGGCAAGTGCAGGCACCCGAGGAGTGGGGGTCTGTCGTTAGAACCCACAGAGGTGCCATGGGGAGGGCAGGCCCTGGGGAACTCGCAGGCAGTAACTCTCCTGGGCTGCAGCTTCCTGGGGGGGCCCCAAGTCTGAGAGGCACGACATCATTCAACCAGCACAAGACAAAACTGCAAAGGGGAGGGGGTGATGTGGATTTGGAGTCATGGAGTCTGGACTCCAATCCCCCTTCTACACCGACCAGCTGTGACTGACTCCAGTCATGGGTCTTCCCTGAACCTCTGTCTCTTCCTCTGTGAGATAGGGGATAATAGCGCCAGCCTGGCACGGCTTTGGTGAGGACTGAGGGTGATGTGTGCAAGGACCCCACACACAGTGGGTTCTCAGTAACAGGTGGCAGTCGCCACTGCTAACGTGGGAGGAGTGAGTTGGATAGGGTAGATATTTCGGCATCCACGGTGTTGGCTGCCAGCCGTGTATTCCGCCGACACTTATTAGGAAGCATCCTTGTGTCCGGGGGGCTGTGAGCACAAACCTGGCCAAGCCCAGGGCTTCCCCAGAGAAGCTCCACAGGCAGGTGGAGGGTCACGGGGTACACGGAGAGCCCCCTGCTCGTTCTCCGCAGAGTCGAGCAGTGTCCGCAGAGCTAAGCAAATAAATGAACCGCGCACCCAGCTACAGACGGTTCTCATTCTGTGCGCCTGCCTGGCCTCCAGATACTCAAGTCAAAGTAAACGTAATTTCCTTTAACCACCACCTTCCCTAAGGTCGAGAGTATTTGCGGGTAATCTCTGCGTCCCCATAGAAAGCACCTCTGGGGTCTCCCAGGGCTGTACTGCAGCGAATGAGAAATGGCCGCCTGAGGCATCTGGGGCTGTAAACGTGGTTTCCTGCGATGTTAGCTGGTGCTGTTTCAAAAAAAACAGGCTGTGAGATGAGGGTTAGGAGAAAATAGGAAGCTGGAGCTGCAGATGGGTGGAAGTCTCACTGATTCCTATAGAAATAGAGCATTTAAAATTAGCTTGGTATAAAAATAATCAGGGATGTGGGGTTGATTTACTATCTATATTCCCCACTACTGATTCAATTTCTGTTTGGAGAAATCTATCATGCTTGCAGCTTCCTCAAAGACTCAGTCCCGGCTCTGGCCTCAGTAACTATGACGATGGCTGCTTCCCAGGGCCCACACGTGGGCCAGCAGGGGCGACCCTGGATGTCCTCGCAGCCCGGCCTTTGACCTCAGAGTCATCCTGTTGTTGGTATTTGCCTGGGCAAAACTCTTTTTTTTTTTTAATAATTTTTAATTTTATTTACTTATTTTTTTATTTGGCTGCATTGGGTCTTAGTTGCGGCACGCGGGATCTTTTCGTTGAGGCGCTCGGGCTTCTCTAGTTGTGACGCACAGGCTTTCCCTCTAGTTGTGGTGCACAGGCTCCAGAGCGTGCAGGCTCAGTAGTTGCGGTGTGTGAGCTCTCTGGTTGTGGCATGCAGGCTCCCACGTGGGCTCAGCGCAGCTTAGTGCCCCGTGGCACATGGGATATTAGTTCTCCGACCAGGGATCGAACCCTCATCCCTTGCATTGGAAGGGGACCACCAGGGAAGTCCCGTGGGCAGAATTCTTGGTTTCTTCCTTCATGACATGTTGTCACGTTCCTATGGAAGTCCAGAGACCCTGGAGCCTTTTCATTTCATTTGATTCATCTCTCTTCTCTGAGAAGAGAGTTACAGCCACGCAAGGGAGCGCAGGCCCAGGTCTTGATAATTAATCAATAAGCAAGTAAATATTTTAATAAAGCTGAAATTTGAGAGTCTCAACCAAGAAGACCAGTGACCAAGACTTCCCTGGCCGTCCAGTGGTTAGGACTCCGCGCTTCCACTGCAGGGAGTGCGGGTTCCATCCCTGGTAGGGGAACTAAGATCCCACGTGCCTCGCAGTGCAGGCAAAATAAACAAATTTTTTTTTGAATTGGAAAAAAAAAAAAAGAGACCAGAGCACTTTAAAAAAAAAAAAAAGAAGAAGACCCATGACCTTCTGGTCACGACAATACCTTGTGTTTATAAAGTAATAACATTCTCAGTCATTTCTGCACACGGCCCAGCGCCCCACCACTGGGGCGGGCCCAAGCATGCCTCCGCATTAGGGAGATAAGATGCCCTGGCGCCTGCCGTCCTCTGGAGAATCCCTCCCTTCTTGTGGCCTCTGCCCACAGCCTGGGGTCCTCCTGAATGCAGGTCTGCACGGCCCTCGGTCCAGGCAGGAAACAAGGAGGCAAAGATAAACGGCCAGAGACAGGCTGAAGAAACTAGCATCCGCCTGTGCTCTGGGGGTGATGAGTCGAGGTCAGTCAATAAGAATGTCGTCACCACTGATAGGCGGAAGCTAATACCGAGGGGGGGCTCGGGGCATCTTGGGGTCTGGGGAGGCCTCTAAGGCGCATCGTCAGGACAGAGCCAGGAAATCTGGCTCCTGTGAGAGGACAGGGTCACAGATGGAAGAAAGAAGGTGAGGAATAGAAAACAGGAGGCACGCAGCCAACGCTGCTGCTCCCATGGCAATTTCTGACCTGGACTCGTCTTTTCCGAGGCTGAGTCATAGCTTGGGCTAGAAGGGCAGGAGACTTTCCATGTCCTTGCTTCGTACTGAATGTCTTTTAGTGCTAGACTGCTTTCTCAACACCCTGCCAGAGCCCTGGAAAACGTGGCCAGAGGAACGCGGGCAACACATGGCAGGGGCTGTGGCCACCTCGCTTCCACCAACCCGTACAGCTGTCGTGACTGCCCTGGGGACCCTGCGACACTTTTGGAGGTTCTTTTAACCCCGGTAAAGATCAACAAATGCTTTACTGATACGGATTTGGAACATCACCGTAGTGTCCCTCTCACAGGAGGCCTTGGAATAAGTCTGCCATTGCCTGGGTGACCCCTGGGGCAGTGCAGGACCTGTTTCCTTAGGGGGCGAGAGGAAGCCAGACACTAAGACCAAGGGTATGTGTGCCAGGCCTGAGCTCAAACCCAGTTCTGATGTGGATTTGTGAAACCTTGGGAAAGTATTTAATCTCCCTGAGCCTCGGGTGACCCACATAACGAAATGGAGAAAATCATATTCACCAAAATTCTTTTGGGGCAGAGCACACTAAATGTGTGCAGAAAAAACACACTGTGGTCACAGGCGCGAAAGCTCAAAACACCTGCCCAAGGAAATGGACTTCTAAAGGGAGAGAGTCTTGTTACCGGGAAGCCCAGCTGCTTTGGGAAGCAGGCGAGTGGTGGATGTGTCAATACTCGAGACAAAATGTATTTTCGGACGGACGAAAAATCTGGCCAGGAGGGTCCAAGGCCCCCTCCCCAGCCCCGCTCCCAAGACTCGCTCTGGTTGGTTGCAGCCCAGAAGGGCCTCTGGGGGTTGGACACGCCGTTAGGGGAATCTTACATGGTTTGCTTTAGGACATCTGAGGTAACTTCCTCCTCTGTCTTCCCTAAGAAATCTTCAGCAAACTTACCCTACCACTCTGCTACGGGTGGATGGGATTTGATCAGGGTGCTCCAAGAATTGCCGAGGTGTGTGCTGAGGCTGGCACAGAGCAAAAGACCACATTTCATGTATATGGCTGCAGCTACTGACTAGTTACATACACAGAACCCGGCACAGAGTCAGTCTTCCATAAATGGTGCCCATGGGCATTTTCACTATAAGAAAGACGTTGTCTCTTCATCCCATTTTCCTGCCTGGCGCTGCCGGGGCTCTGGCTCCCAAGCTGGCTGGATGCCGCCCCTTGGCCGCTGCATGGCCAGGGAGGACATGCCTCCTTCCCTGTGTCCTCTGTGTGGCCTCCTGGTGTCCCCTCATCCTGCTGCAAGGAGGAGGCCACAGTGTCTAGTAAGGAGGAACGCAGGTAGCCCCCAGACCCAGTTAGGGACCCCAGTCTGAGCCTCTGTAAGGGGGACGCAGCCCAAGTCAGCACTACACTCGGCTGGGATGCTAGTATGCAGCCTGCCCAGAGCACCCAGGCACCTGTACGTACTCTCTGACCTCATCATTCCTCCATGAGGGGCCCTAGCTTATCTACTGCACCTCTTGGGTGGCACTTTTTAAAATTTGCTTTTTGGTTTTTATGCTTTTGAAATGTTTACTATCGCACTGTATGTGGTTTGAGCTCCCCAAGGACAGGGACTTCCCTCCCAGGCCTAGATGTGTGCATCTCTCAGGACCCCCTTCAGACTTTTGCAGATGCACAAAACTCCCCTCCCAAACGGCTTCTGACAAGGGTTTTAGAAGCCTCGGTGCCCAGAGCCTGAGGACGTGCTGTCACCTTGGGTTGCCCATGCCTCTCTGAACATAAGTGAGCGTGGAAGCCGACATGCCTCCCTGGTCTTTACAGCTTCGTGACTGGCGTGACCACATAGCTAATTGCCCAGGCAGGGCACGCTGAGCGTGAGATGGGGCACTGCTCAGAGCTGGTCAGGACAGCAGACATAGGACCGTTTTCCCCGAGGCTCGGGGGCATCACACCTTGCTTGTATCACACCTCCAGCCTCGGCTGCCCCCATGCACTCCAGCAAACAGAATTTGAATGGCTGCCCTATGGTCTCAGAATTGTTCCAGAACTACACTGGCCTCTAAAACAAAACAGTGTGCTATTCCTATGAACCATACACTGGAGCTGGAAGGAATCTTTAAAATTTTCTAATAGTGTTGTTTTACAGATGAGAAACTAAGGCTGAACTTACCCACAGCTACTTAGTGGCAGAGTCAAGATTAGACCCTATTTCCAGAACCTCAGGGCAGATCTTTATTCTTTGACGCTATTTTAAAAACGCTTTTCCACCCAATGAGTCCTCTTCAACCCATCTGTCTGGTAAGTAGGTGTCTACTCATTTATTCATTCATCCGTCAGGCTTAAAAACATGAACTCTTGTGTGCGATGTAAGCTCAGGACACGATGGCGGCCGGGAAGAGCAAGGACAGCTCTCGGGGGATTGCAGTGGATGGCGATGTGTGAGCTGAATCTTAAATCATGAGCAGGTTTTCTGTCTATTTTGGTTACAGCTTCTAGATCAGATCTCAGAGCCATTCCCTCTGAAATGACCAGAAAGGGGAGGAGGGTAGCCATCAGGAATTTAAAAATCAAGGGTTATTATTCCAGTTTTCAAAGACCATGTTTTAAAACTATATGCCAATTAGTCTAATACCTAGCTTTATTTAAAAATCTAGAAAATTTTAAAATGCTGACTGGGATGGAATGCAGAGGCTTTAAAGTCAGATGGACCCAGGTGGGTATAAAATCTTTCTGGTTCTGTGTCCATGAACAACTTTTTGAACCTAAGTTTTATTGTCTGTAGACGGGGGATTAAAATGTTTATCTCAAGGGCTTCCCTGGTGGCGCAGTGGTTGAGAGTCCGCCTGCCGATGCGGGGGACACGGGTTCGTGCCCCGGTCCGGGAAGATGCCACATGCCGTGGAGCAGCTGGGCCCGTGAGCCATGGCCGCTGAGCCTGCGCGTCCGGAGCCTGTGCTCCGCAACAGGAGAGGCCGCAACAGTGAGAGGCCCGCATACCGCAAAAAAAAAAAAAAAAAAAAAGTTTATCTCGGTAGTCATTATGAGAATTAACTGAAAATGTGAAAAGCACTTTGCCCAGTGTCCAGCACAGAGTAAATATTCCATATAATGTGCTATTATATAGTTTGTAACACAGTATATATTATGTACAGTATATATCATGTATAATACAGTATGGTGAATAATTAGGAAAGAATTTGGGTTCACTTAGAATGTTAGACTAATTTAATTTTTATTTTGGTGTCGTAGCTATAACCACGGTAGATCGGAATTTGGGCAGAGATTTCGACAAAGATCCCTAGGAACTTCCTTGTGCTCTTGATGGGAATTTGGACAGTGATTAACCCCCACGGAGGCAGGGAGTCGAACAGATCGGGGGCAAGGACACAGGAGACATTCTCTACATCTGCTACGTTTTCTTAATTAAATAATTCTAAGGAAACGCGACAAAATGTTTGGGTTGAGAAAACTCTCTTCTGACCCATAGCTTGTTCTTCTTCCAGCAATGACTTTTCCCTTGGAGACTCTTCAACAGCCCGCAACCTGACTGAACTGCTTATCTTAGTCTGTTCGGGCTTCTATAACAGAGTACCACGC
>NW_006799055.1:3044416-3067436 GCF_000442215.2 Lipotes vexillifer | reverse complement strand
GACGGGGCGGGGGCGGGGGGGGGGGGGGGGGGGGTGGCGGGCTGGGCGGGGAAGGGAGGTGCTATAAGCTACAGAAATTTACTGCCCACAGCTCTGGAGGCTGGAAGTCCAACTTCAAGGTGCATTCTAGTGAGAGTCCCTTTCCTGGTTCACAGCGCCTTCTCGCTGTGTCCTCACATGGTGGAAGGGGCTAGGGGTTTCTCTGGACCCTCTTTTGTCAGGGCACTATTCCCACTCAGGGGGCCCCATCTTCATGACCCAATCACTTCCCAAAGTTCCCACCTCCAATACCATTATACTGGGCATTAGGATTTCACTATATGAACTTGTTGGGGGCACAGACATTCAGACCATAGCACTGCTCTTGGTTGAAATTCCTACCCGAACCACCTCGGATCTTCTGCGACAGATCACTACATTTTAAACAATGTTTTAAAATCGATAATGAAGGTGCTTCAGCACATAACATCATAGAGCCAGCAGTAGGTCTGGGATTGGAAGCTAAAAACAACAACAAAACATTACAGCACATCCTGTACGGTTCCTCACAGGAGAATGCCATTTCTAGATTCACACCAAGACACTGAAAGGAGAGGCCTGAGCCCTGACTTGCGAAAGCCAGCTGAGATGCAGAACACGGCCTTCCCCCAAATAACTGTGGTCAGTCTTTCCTAGAATGCAACCAAGACTTTCCAAGAACCACTTTTAAAAATTTGACCCTGACGTTTTAAAGCAATTATGGTGAAAGTAAAATCCATTTTTAGTGAGTACTTCTGTTGCCAGCCACATCAGATTGATTCTTGATTTTAGTTTCTTCTCTTTAATAAGTAAAATGCAGGTTAAATAGATCTAAATTATATGAAATACAACCATGGCTCTTACAAAATCCAAGTAATATTTTACTATGCAGTGAAAAGTTAAGTTACAAATCCAGTTTATGCCGGGTCTGATTTGAATTGGCTAAAATAATACTTTTTTTTTTTCCCAGTAGGGCTGATAGTAGAGGAAATCAGCTTTGTACGATGTCTGTAAGATAGGGGACACTTGCTGTGTACACAGCTGTACCAGTTAGCTACTGCAGCATAACAAACCACCCCAAAACTCAGTGGCTTAAAAAATAGAAACACTGGGACTTCCCTTGTGGCACGGTGGTTAAGAATCCACCTGCCAATGCAGGGGACATGGGTTCGATCCCTGGTCCAGGAAGATCCCACATGCCACGGAGCAACTAAGCCCGTGCGCCACAACTACTGAGCCTGCGCTCTAGAGCCCGTGAGCCACAACTACTGAGCCTGTGTGCCACAACTCGTGAAGCCTGCAAACCCTAGCCCACGCGCTGCAACTACTAAAGCCCACACACCTAGAGCCCGTGCTCTGCAACAATAGAAGCCACCGCAATGAGAGGCCCGTGCACCGCAACAAAGAGTAGCCCCCACTCTCCACAACTAGAGAAAGCCCGTGCACATCTACGAAGACCCAACAAAGCCAAAAATAAATAAATACATTTATTTTTAAAAATTATTGATTTTTGATTATTGTTCATGAGTCTGCACGTCAGCCAGGCAGTTCTGCTGATCTGGGCTCAGCTTTGCCGACCTTGGCTGGGTCCTTCATGCTTCCTGGGTTTGCTGTGGGTCGGATGGGGCAGGTGGGTTGGTCTAGAATGACTTCATTCACATGACTGCAGGTTGGCGGGCTGTTGGCTGGGGCACTGAGATAACTGAGGGTGTGCACACATGTACACGCATGTGTGAGGGGAGGTGAGGAACAGGGATCACCACCAGGGGAAAGAGGATGTCACATGTAACTGGACAACGAGGAGGCTTCTCAGGACTTATATGACCTGCTTTGCATCTTTACCCAAAGCCCTGGAACCTCAGAGGATAAGAGGACAGACTCTGAAGTCAGAAAGACTTGGGTCAAAGGATTTGGGGCAAGACCCTAAACTTTCTGGACCTTAGTTTTCTCATCTCTAAAATGGGGAGAGTGATACCTGCCTCTCGGGAGTAAGATTAAGTGAGATGATAGTCCCTGGCACGTGCTAGATCCCCAGTAACTGGAAGAAAACATTAGATTCGTACCCTTTTAGGGATTTAATTGCTTCCATGACTCTAGACCTCCCTAGAATCTTCCTCTTCTTTTGCATGTAGATATGGGTACCTTGGTGTGATCCTAGGTAAAATGGGACCCATATTCTCTTTATATTATCATCAGCAAAAGGCAGGCCAGGGGAGCAGTCCTTGTTCAAGGGCTTTGTTGGAAAGACACTCGTCCCACTCAGCCCTGAGACTGGCTCCTCAGAAAGATGGAACGGAGGCATCGGCTGTCCCTGCTCGATGAGATTCCAGCCCTAATTCCCGTGTCTTTGAGGAAACTCTCAGGAAATAGAGATTCGATTTATCCCTACTGCTGGCCACCAGCTACACCTAGAAGAGCTGCCCAGTGTGAGTTCTGGACATGGGCCGTATGGGGGCATCTGTCCAAGGTGATGCTCCATGGGTGCTGGGCCAAATGGCCCTCAGATCCGCCCTTGCCTGTTGGCTTACAGGTGCTCCCAGCCAAACTCTACCCCTCTATTTAAGAATGTGATCCCTAGTTAAATGCAACAGTCCTTGAGAAAGGCCATATTTGGAGTAAAAGACACCATCCATCAGCAGAAATGAATGACTCAAGATCTGCCCCAGAGCTGCTAGGGATCTATGGTGCATGGCTTGAAAATCACTGGAAAAGTCCATCTCTCAGATTCAGCTGCAAAAATCTAACATCCTCTCTGGCAGCATTGCTGGAGCAGACCCCGGAAGTAGTGATCCGGTGCTCGCTAAGTGATCCACCCAGAGTCTCCCCAGGGCCACATCCTGGCATTCATACCCATCTTGTCCATGGCAACTCAGCCCCTTAGAGTTTTCCTTCTTACAAAGCACTTCCAAAGCCGTTTCACCATAGCTGGAGTGAGACACCAGAAGCCGTCCAGAATGGGGGCAACGACTTGCCCTTAGGCAGAGACCAACAGGGTGGTCCTGCAGCCAGGTGCCAGCCCCACTGCTTGAGGACAGCACGCCTCACTTCTCAGGCACACACACGCTCACGCCCATACATGCGCACAAATACACACACACACACACATACACACACACACGCATCCTGGAACCTTCCACCCCGCCATCCTGGCTAGCACCGGGCCTGCCATTGAGCGGGTGCAGTGAGAGTTGTGAGCACATGACAGATTGGGGGTTATTTTTAAACACCCTTGCTGGGAGGCAGCAGTGACCTTAAAGTAGGTTGTCTCCTTTTCTGGCATTTCAGTTTTATTGTAAAAGCATTTATTTGTAGAAATAGAGAATGCCAAAAGCACACACGTTAGGCAAATAGCAGATGTCGTCTGTTCCCGTACTGGCGAAGGGGAAAGGGAGCAGCTGTGACACCCCCTTGGGGTCAAGGGGGGCAACTGGCTGCCCTGTCTTGAGAACGACCATCCTCAGGAAACTCGCTCCTCCTGAGGCCCGGGGACCCTGCTGGGGACGGGGCGTGGGGTTCCTGAAGGCAGGAAGGCACCCCGAGGCCCTCCCAGGCAGAGGGAGCGGGTTTTGCTGGTGGGATGGCACCATCCGCTCTCCCCCTGCAGCGTCCTTGTTGCCTACAGTTGCCCAAGAAAGCTGGTGGCATTTCTTACCTTCCCCTGGCCAAAGTGAATACACTTTCCTCTGTTCCATCAAAAAACAGAAGATATGAAAAGGACTTAACTTCACTCAGGGAGCCAAGAAATATGATGGGTGCCTGAAGGTTTGCAAGGGCACTCAGGAGTTGGGTCTCTGAATAATAATAATAATAATAACAACAACAATATAGCCTCATACTAATATATTACACTACTATATTATTAACATATGAATTAAATAATATGTGGATTATAATATATAAAATGAAATAATATCTTAATAGAATATTTAACACTATTATTCTACTATTACTGTATCATCATCACTTCAATGAGCAGGTCTGCAAAAAGTGATCAGATGCCTTACGTATGTCAACACTTTACTGAATACTAAGGATCCAAAACCCTCAGGGGCTTACAGGTTAGGGGGAGAAAAAGCTGCACAAGCAGAGGGTTTCACTAAAACACAGCAGTGGAGCCATGGAGGGGAGCGGGACAGAGGAGGGCGCTCGGCCAGCCCAGGATGGAGGCGTAGACACTTCATGGGGGAGGTTTCCACGGCCGGCACTTGCTGGAGGTATGGGGTTATTGAAAGGGTTACAGGCCACGTAAACAAGGGAGCCCTCTGAAAAACAGCCCCTGTGGATGTTCTGTTCTGTTCCTGGACATGCCTGGTGAAGCTCCCCTTGAGGGCTCAGCTTGACTCTCCCCGAGGCAAGGAGGCCCCCCCTCAGCTGTGTGCCCAGCACCGTGCGCCCCCTACTTGCTACACTGCAGCTTCCTGCTCTCTTCACGCCCTCTCTCTCCCACTGGACCAGGTGCCCAAAACAATGTGCCTGTCACCCCTTCGTCCCCAGTGCCGGGCACTGTCACCCAGCGGGCCATCAATACACGCGTCTGGAATAAAAGAGTCAGCGGTGAAATGAAAAGCAGTGGAGGAAACTGGGCTGCCCTTCGACTCAGTTCACTAAGGAAGCTTGAGTTCCTCCAGGTTGAACGCAGCCAGCACCCAGATCACTGCCCCTGGCTTTCAGACCTAGGCCAAGCAAGACTTTTTGCATTCAGGGGCTAAAATAAGGAGCAGGGAGCCTTAAGCAATTTCTTAAGACAATGGTTACAGCTCCCCTCTGAAGCGGGAAACCCGCGCATCAGAAAAGCTCACTGGTCTCATTCCACGACAGGAAACCTTCAACAGAGAGACCAAAACCTTCACCTCAAGACAGACTGAAATCCAGAGTCTCTGGCATCCACCCCTGGGCTTCCTACAACCTTCTGTGCAGCTTGATTTTCTTTTTTTTTTCCAATTTCACCGAGGAAGGAGTGAATATATCCAGGTGATGTTTATGAACCTTTTATGAAATCACAGCCTCATCCCAATTCTTCAGAATCTGCATTAGAATAAAAAGCCACGTGATGATGACCACGCTCGTGAGATCAGACAAGGAAAACCCTGGGATGTCAACAGAGTTTGCTAGAATGATTTTCCCCCATTACCATTCACTTCTCAGCAAGAATCCCTCCTACTTCGTTCCTATCACCAGATTTATTCTAACCCAGATGTCCAGGGCCTGCTTTTTGGAGCCACAAAGCCGAAATGAAAACCCAAATTTGTCCAAAAAAAGCAGTATCTCCCCTTTATTCTGCTGGAATTTTCATTGAGCCAGGAACGTGGGCATAGACTGCCAGTCTCCAAAACGTGAACCGAAGGGTCCTGGAAACGATCCTTTTCTTCCCTTACAGAGACTTATTAAATAAACTATGATTCCAGCAAGTTAATTCACTCGACTCTTATTATTTGAAGACTTCCTAAGCATTATACTAGATACAACAAAGCTAAACCATGAATATAGATATGTGAGATAAAAGGTATTCTCTTCCTTCTCTGTAAAGAAAAAAGAGTCAGTTAGCATTTTTATTATGCATATCACTATATACAACTGCATGCTTCCCTTAAAGAGATGGAATTTGAATGATTTTCTGAGGATATAAGTCAAATCTGTAAGGACTGAGACGAGCATGTTTTTACTCCTGGGCAAACTGAAAAAGGTCTTTTATGACCCATTACTTCTTGCCATTTGGACTCTCACGATGAAGGCAAAGAAGGATTTAAATATGATTTCTAAAAAAAAAAGAGGGCTTCCCTGGTGGCACAGTGGTTGAGAGTCCGCCTGCCGATGCAGGGGACACGGGTTCGTGCCCCGGTCCGGGAAGATCCCACATGCCGCGGAGCAGCTGGGCCCCTGAGCCATGGCCGCTGAGCCTGTGCGTCAGGAGCCTGTGCTCCGCAACGGGAGAGGCCACAACAGTGAGAGACCCGCGCACCGCGAAACAACAACAACAACAACAACAAAATACATATATATATATGATTTCTCACTATTCTTCACTTTATTATTGTGGATTTGCTCTCATATAAATAAGTTGTCCACAAATATTTTCCCTATGCTTTGTTAATATTTATACCCAATATTTGTTTCCTGATATGCTGCTTTGAGCAGCTGACATTCAGTAAGAGAGGTGCTATGAGGGAAACTCCATAAACAGAGGCTACGGTTTTGAGTCCTGGAGCCTGAGTTCAAGTCCTAGCTCTGAGCCTTCCTACTCACACACCGCTCAGAGCCCCCCTCTCTTCCATGCGAAGTGGAGACAATGATGCTTTCCTGATAGGTCTGTCCTGGGGGCACAGGCACACTATCGGGCGTGTAGCGGGGGACAGTACCTGGTAACAGTCACTGTTACCTTCATGGCGACTGTACCGCCCCTCTCCTGGCCATTCCCCTTTGACAACCTCTACGATTTCACACTAAGCATGACGCCAGCTGTCAGGGGTTCCGTGTGAGCCTCATCATTCCTCCTCCTTTTCTCCAGATTTCAAGCTAATTGAGGAGTAGACACAGATCCCAGAGGAAAAAACACACAATATGCACTTAGTTGCTGTCGTGGTTACACTGGAGAATGCAGAGTGCACCCGCTGCTAAAGTGGATTCTCCTTCTGTCTGGCCTCTCCCTTGCAGTCCAGACCTCGAGACTTACGGGTCCAGGGAGTGGGGTCAGCATACCCTCCCCCAGCCGTGGAGACCTGTGGCTCCTCTGATCCCAGGGATTCAGAGTAACTAAGACTCAGAGAGCCAAGCCACGGGTTACATTCAACACCTTACATCCAATCATTTAGAAACAGAGGCCAAAGAAGGTCAGATTTTCACCATTCTCTCATGTGGAAGAGAGAGGGGGGAGGGGAGGGGAAACAAATAAACGAACAAAAGACTTATTCCCTAATTCTTCCCCACTGAGGCAAGGATTGTTGGGGACATACCCATGTTATAGACCAGGGCAGGAAGAGGAAGGGAAAGGAGAATGCTTCTGTCTTTATTGGCTACTGGTTTAAGATATACTTTTTTCTAAACTAAAAATAAAATTACCATATGATCCAGCAATCCCACTCCTGGGATATATCAGGACAAAACTCTAATTCAAAAAGATACATGCACCCCTATGTTCATAGCAGCACTATTCACAACAGCCAAGACATGGAAGCAACCTAAATGTCCACTGACAGATGAATGGATAAAGATGTGGTACATACATACAATGGAATACTACTCAGCCATAAAAAAAGAATGAAATAATGCCATTTGCAGCAACATGGATGCAACTAGAGAATATCATACTAAGTGAATTAAGTCAGAAAGAGAAAGACAAATATCATATGATATCACTTATATGTGGAATCTAAAATATGACACAAGTGAACCTACCTATGAAACAGAAACAGACTCACAGACATAGAGAACAGACTTGTGGTTGCCAAAGGGGAGGAGGGTGGGGGAGGGATGGAGTGGGAGGTTGGCATCAGCAGATGCAAACTATTACATTTAGAATGGATAAACAACAAGGTCCTACTGTATAGCACAGGGAACTACATTCAATATCCTATGATAAACCATAATGGAAAAGAATATGAAAAAGAACGTCTAATATGTATAACTGAGTCCCTTTGCTGTACAGCAGAAATTAACACAACAGTGTAAATCAACTATATTTCAATAATAAAAGATATACTTTTGTATTTATTTTAAGAGATGGTCTTAAAGCAACGAATACATAAAACTCAATTCAATACATCTGCATTGAATATTTACTATACGTAAGGCACCATGGCAGAGTCCATTGTATTGAATATTTACTGTATATAAATACATGGCAAAGCTTCATTTAAACTTGGAAAAGATGATAATGTCAAGGTAACCATCACAAGACTTCTCAGAGCCTTCAATATTCTAAAGTGATCTCTGAGGTTCTGGTTTCACTAAAGCAGCATAAACCCACTGCAGCCCATTCTGCCGTCTGGTTATATGTTCAACCGTTCACTGGGTGGTCAGGCCACGATGCAGAATGGACTATAGCATGAGCGTGGACAGGGTAAAAAGGCAGGTAAGTGCATAATTCGAGTTCGCTCAGAGCGGCCAACACGCACCCCAGGCTCAGTGGTGCAGGGCTTACTTACAGCAAGAGGAGACAGAGAGCACAGATCCAGCCCCTTGCAATGTCTGGGTCCCCGTGGCCAGAGGACCCATTCCTCGACTGATGCGGGCCGGATGGCTGCATGAACCCCTCTTTATGCTGCCGTGGGAGGATCCCTACCCCTCCTCCATGGGTTCTGAAATGCACAAAGACGAGCACGTGTCTGAAGGCCATGGACACATGCCCTGAAGCCGAAGGAGCACCACTGAGCCTGGAACAGGGCAGAACATTCCCGCCCGGGGAGACAAGCTCAGCACAGCTGTGAGCACGCCTTATCTCTGAATGAGGAATGTTCCAGGACCAAGGCTCAATCTTACGCAGCTGAGCAGTGTGGCTGCCTTTCCCAACAGATCCAACTAAAAGTTCTGACTGGAAAAACTACAAAAAATAACACCCGAGGACTCTGACTCTGAAAAGTGAATAAAACCAGGTGGATTTTAGGAGGAGTTAAACTTTGAGATAGGACCACACAAGGCGAGTTTCCATCTCTCATAGCTTTGCTCTGAGGATGGCCTCTAGCCGCTGAGCAGTGTGGCGGGCGTGGTCGCATAAGCAGCTAATCCTCCAATAGAAATTACATCTTTATGGTCAGAAAAACTAGGAAGGGGCATCTCCTGAGGGCTGGAGAGTGAGGGGAAAATCCCAGAGTAGAAAGAGCAAGAAAGAGGAAGTCTCCCAATTCAGTATATAAACATTCCCAAGTCCCAGCATGACCCCTAAGCAGTACACATGCACAAGAAAGACCCAAACAAGACCAAAAGTCTTGGAGAACTAAACTGGGTCATGAACCACTGCCCACAGAAGGTGAGACAGAACTTGTGGTCTGAATCTAACTGAGTTGATTGCCTGCTAAAATAAAAACATCAGGGGACTTCCCTGGTGGCGCAGTGGTTTAGAATCCGCCTGCCAATGCAGGGGACACGGGTTCGAGCCCTGGTCTGGGAAGATCCCACATGCTGCGGAGCAACTAAGCCCGTGCACCACAACTACTGAGCCTGCGCTCTAGAGCCCGCGAGCCACAACTACTGAGCCCATGTGCTGCAACTACTGAAGCCCGCGTGCCTAGAGCCCGTGCTCCACAACAAGAGAAGCCACCACAACAAGAAGCCCGCGCACCGCAACGAAGAGTAGCCTCCTCTCGCCACAACTAGAGAAAGCCTGTGCGCAGCAACAAAGACCCAACGCAGCCAAAAATAAATATTAAAAAAAAACAAAAAACAAAACCATCGGTATCTCCACAGTATCACAGTGGGACTCAGAAAGTATACAACATAACATTCACAATGTCCAGGATAGAATCCAAAATTGCCTGATATACAAAGAAGCAGGAAACGTGACCAGTTCTCAAGGGAACAGACAACCAACAGATGCCAACCCCAAGATAACCCAGATGTTGGGATTATCAAAGACTTTAAAGCCGCATTAAAACTATGCTCCATGAGGTAAAGAAAAATACACTTGACATGAATGAAAATTTAGGCATTCTGATCAGAGAAACTGAAACTATAGAAAAGAATTAGGTGGAAAATTGAAAAATATATGAAGTAAAAAATTCACTGGGTATAGGCTCAGTAGCAAAATAGAGATGACGGAGGATAAAGTCAATAAAATCTTATCCAACGTGAAGACAGAAAAGACTGAAAATAAATGAATGAACACTCAGGGCTCTGCAGGACAATATCAATAGTCCTAACACACGTTTCACTGAAGTCCAATGAGGAGAGGAAAGAATGATGGGAACAAAACAATATGTGAAGAAATTCTAGCCATCCTCTTAGTCTCTCCTTGAAGGACCGTGTCGTCACAAAGCCCTTCTGGGCGAGCACCAGACCCCTTCCAGCTCCAGCCCCGATGACCACACTTCTAAGACCCTGGGATGTCTGTGTCTGTGTCCCCTGTAGGCTGTAACTCCCTGGCCAGCACCCTGGTCCAGCCTTTGCTGCCGTCTCAACGGACCTAATGGGGCGCTGGGTGCCCTGAGAGCCACTGGTAACAACCCGCTGACTCTGGTGCCCAGCAGGCCGGAGGCTCCCTGTGCTGCCCCTGCCCATACATAGTCCCTGCTGAGGAAAGGGTCCCACGGGCAGCCCTGCTCCATGCGAGCCCACCACCCTGGCATCACCTGGTCTGCTCAAACCCCCCAGGAGTCCAAGGTTACAACTATAGTGTATTCTTTGTGACCTTTCATTCTAAGCTTAAAAATGAATGCTAATTTTGCACTCATCTACATAATAAACCTCTGCTAATCTTAACCAAAACCTGCCATCCAGGACTGAAGCGCATGAAGCTTTTTGCGTGGCATTCCTCTGGTGGTTTGGGTTGTCTACACAGAGTACCAGGCCTCCGGGGCGTGTAGACCCCAGTGGGAAGTGCACAAACCCGAGAGAAAGGTCTGCTCACCTTAGAGAGGCTCAGGGCTGAAGAATCTGGAAGGACTGACCACGGGCTCCTCCCAGAACTGAGATCCACTCCAGCCTCCAGGATGGGACCAGGCCCTGGGGTGGAGAGGTCTAGCAAAAGGCTAAGCGGCTAAGGGTATCAGTGGTGGGCCAGGAGGGAGGGCACCCAGGGGCCTCCGAAACCCGTCTGAGCCTTGTTCTGAGCAAGGTGACTTGAGGGCAAAAGTAAAGAAAGGTGTTTTGCACCATCCGCTGGACACCTTTGTGTGGCCGCGGTGGTGGTGGTGGTGGGGTGACCCGTTTTCCTTCCAGTAATTGATGGTCTGGGCACGCCTTTCCCAGCACAGGGTGAAACACATTTTTTTCCTGTTTTGAGTCGTTCTGTGCTTTTCCAGCAAAAGGGTATCATCTGGTTTTGAACGGAATCCAATCTTCAGCCAGACTGCTTTCTCCTTTAAGCAAGTTGTTCTCAGTTCCCTCCAGACGGATAATTGATTACAGTGTCTTGCAGGGCCCTGCTTTTAACTGCCAGCTTATTCCCCCTTAAACATCTCACGCCTTATGGCCCGGCTATGCATCGGCACTGGATCACGGCTTCCAGAGAAAGGGCAGAGCTGCAGCCGGCTCCTCTAATGTTGACAACCCCAGCAGCGAAAGCCCACAAAATAAACCCGCCCCTACTGCCCTTTTGTCATTTATCTTTATTGCTCAAAGAAAATTCATGGAGAAGAGGTCCTGAGCTCCCTTGTCATCAGGCTTTTGCGGCCGACGCTGTGATTATCTTGCAGTTGTGAACATAGACGAGATCATTCATGTTCGCCTTTTCAGATGGAGGAGTAAAATGCCATGATGGATGAAGAAATATCTCCAAGTGATGTAATCTGTTAAAGATGTCGTTTCTGTCTTCCATTTTTGGCAGGCTGCCCTCAACTCTGCGATCGGCCTCCATAATTCATTCGCTCATTCAATTCCTCCTAATATGAGGTCCCAAAATAGATTCAGTCTTTTTGCCTTGACTATGGTGTATTTTCCCCAAGAGGAACCAGGGAAGCTTCTTTGTGCCCTGGAGAATTATTAACAGGGGGACAGGCCTGTTGACAAACCCGGCCTGAAGAAGCAGAAAGGGATTTCTGTATTCCAAAAGAAAGGGGGATTAAAGTCTGCATTTTAGTCACAGGACACCAGCTGCTGATTAGTGAGGCTCAAACCTACGGGGAGGAGCTGATAAAAATTCTTGTAAAATACTGAGAGTTTTAATGGAGTTCTGAAACAAGGAAATCATGGAAGAAATCCATGAATTTTTTTACTTTCTAAGAAATACAGAAAATTTGTATCTCACCATTTCTCAGAACCCAAGAAGGAAATAAAGAATTCAGTTTTCCTTAAAGGCTCGGTATGTGAAGCAGTCTGCTGGGCAAAGCAAGCTGGTTTTTCTGCGTTCCAAGATGAACACCAGCCACAGGAGGCTCTGTCCTTGGTGCTTATCCAGCTGGTCCATGAGAAACGCAGAGAGTGAGGGCGAGACCCTGTGAGGGCACAGTCCAGGGCCCGGGATGCTGGTCCCCACTCGGCCTCTCACGTGTGTGAACTTAGACAAATCACTGAGCATCCCTCCAGGGCTCAACACTCCCATATGCAGTGGGCAGAATACTCCCTCAGGGTGGGAGAGGAGATTAAATGAGGTGACACATGATAAAGAAAGCAGGGGACTCGGTAACCACAGCACACTGTGACTCCTGTGCGGTTATTACTGCTTCCATCTGGGGCATTTGTCTCTGAAGACACAGGGTTTTCTGCACAACACTTCAGCTCCCTTCTCCTTTTACAAGTGGATGATACCTTTATATGATGATTGGACGGTATCATGTTTGGTGATTTAAAAGAACTTTTTTTTTTTTCCTAAAAGGAATTAAGAGGAGAAGGGAAGGGAGAGAGGAGCCAGGGCAAATGGGAAGACCTTTGGCCCCAGGTAGCGGAGAGGCAGGATGGAGAGTCAAAACTTCTGAGTCAGTATTCTGGTTCTGCCACTTCTTGGTTGTGTGACTTTGGGCAAGATACCTAACTGTTCTGGGCTGTTTCTTCTCCTGTACAATCGTGATTCTAATGGTACCTACTTACTAGGGCTTAGTGAGATTTAAACAGAATGGTTCATAGAAAGCACTCAGCACAGGGCCTGGCTTATAGTAAGATCTCCCAAAATGTGCACTGTTATTGCTCTGTACACCTATGGCCTTAATAAAAATTTGTTGAATAAGTGAATGAAATGAAAAGTAGTATGAAAAGTAGTAAATAAAAAACCAAAATGGAGGAAATTAAAGAATGAATTCCTTCCAAAAGTCTTCTGTGAATCCCAGTAATGCCCTGTCTGCTGCCATGTCTCCCCTCCCCGGCCCCGCTCCAGCCTCACCAGACACACAGGCAGTTTTCCAAATGCTCCCAGGCACCCCGTGCTTTGGGATGGTGGCCTACAGAGCTGCCCTCCCTTTATTACTCACTGACTGAATCTTAATTCTTCAAGGCTCCACCCAGATGCCACCTCATCTGCAAATACTTGCGGAATCATCCTGAGTCTAACCTATTTGTTTTTTTAAATAGGCTAGCAGCATCTTATTGCTGTTGTTATTGACGTTTGTCTCGCCAGCTTGGACATCTCCGTGTTGACCCCTCTTTCTCAGCAGCCTGGTGGGCCAGTGTCCCGGGTACAATGTGAGCAGAGGTCCGCACTCACCGCCAGCACCAGCAGAGGCACCCCGACCCCCCCCCCCCCCAACCAAGCAACTTGCAATTGAAATCTGCGCTACAATGAAGTCTCACCACACCCCCGGCCCCCCCCCCCCCCCCCCCCGCCCAGGCCGCGGTCTCTGGCCGCGGTCACGGAGCGAAGCCCACTACGTGCGGAGAAGACGGGTACCTGCTTTCTTGTGCACAGAGTGAAGGGGCTGGGCCGGCTGGCTGAGATTCCTCAGGCCTTCAACTCCCCCTGTCCCTTGGGCTCCGTGACCCGCGCGAGTCACCGGTGGCCATCTGTCCAAGTTCCAGCCCATAACCTCGAGCCCGCAAACATACCGTAAGGGACAACCAAGATCCCTGCCCACCTCTTCCACACACGTACAAAACGTGCAACTCATCCCCCGAGGGATTCCCGATCGCGCCCTAGGAACCCACAGCAATTTGCAGGTTTAGAAAGCTTCTTTGGGACTTCTTGGTATGGCCTCATCTCCCAGGTTCAATGTGATCTCTAATATGATGGTGGGACTGAAAAGAGATCAGCCGTCCTAGAGAGAGGCTGCGAAAGACAGCATGTGGGTGACAGACCCGGGAGCCCTGAGATACCTGTAGTGTGCGTGTTTAGAGGCCGTGGGTTACCGGAGTCACCCTTTGCCCAGCGAAAAATGCAGTCCATCCCCCGGCACCATCCCCACCTCCACACTCCACAGACACAGCACAGGGGAACGTTCAGCCTTTAATCTCCTTTTGTAGAGGCAGAGCACATGATTACGGTTAAGCTCTTTTTCGCCCTGCAAGCCTTCGTTGGATAAAATGCCATTTTATTATGCTGTGATAGTAGTTATGATTACATGGGGCACTGAAAAGGAGAAATGATGATTGAGCAACAAACTGAAAGGCAGGCAATCTCACCATTTTTAGAGGTTCCATTATTCCAGGACCAAGCGCCATTCTGTCTTTCTACTTGACATTCTATAGCCATTGTCTCAGACTAATTATGATTCGTCCAATTACCTAATTCTAATGATCTAATTTTATCATTCCGTAATTAAGCTTCTTCTGGGAGCATGCTATTTAGCCATAAAAAAGAAAATATTTCTTTTCCCATTTTCAAAATTACTTGAGCGAGACAAGGAAAGGTAGTCATATCCACTTAACTCTCCATTTGTTTTGAGCAATGGTTTTTCTCATTGACCTTAAGAACTGATAGATTAGTCCAAGAAACAGCTTTTTGGGTATAAGATGTTTGGAGCATTTTTTTCTTAGAAAGATAGCAGTAAATCAGCCAATATTAATCAAACACTTTAATCATAGCTTTGCAGCTAAAGACCCAAAAGGAGAATGAACAAGCTTTCCTTAGCAGTCTGTCCTACATTTGATGATACTGAATATCTGAGAGGCTGAGGCTGCTCATGGCTTATACAATATCAAATATCCTGTGACTGAATTGTGGGTGGAAGGTACTGGGCTAAAGAACTACACATCTCAGGTTCCCTTGCAGAGAAGGATGGTCAAGTGACCAAAACTGGCCAATAAGACATAAGTAGAAGTTAGCCGGGGCTTCTGTAAAAGATTCTCATAAGAAAAGTAGACTCAGCTGGAGGTGTGTCTTTGGCACGTCTTCCTTCTTTCTTCCTAGAAAAAGAACTTGATTACTGGAGCCGAGGCAACCTCCAGCGACCATGAGGGAAAGCCAAGAGAATTCTGGAGGTCTCAGCCCTGATGTCCTTAAACCAGTAAACCAACCCCAGCACCTGCTGGCCTCCGGCCTTTTCATTTTGAGTGAAAAATAAATCCCTGTGTGGCTTAAGTCATCGGCCATTTGACTGACAAACGTGCACGCGTTTATTTGTTTATCTGTCTCTCCTCACTAGAATATAATTCCATAAGGGCGTCAACTTTGCTCATTGCTGTATATTATGCCTGGAATATAATAAGCACTTCACAGTAATTTGCTGAACATGGAATGAAAGCAGCTGAATTCCTTACTGATACAGTCTGTCAGCCAGTAAAAGCTAAAAGTTGTCTCTGGTCCTCCCAAGCCACACCCTCTCTCAGAAGATACTAAAAAGCCAACTTACTTAAACTCTCCGTCGAAACGGTGAAATCAATGATATTTCTACACAGAAGTAAAATTTCACTAGTTATTGATGACCTCTCATTGGAACACCTCCAAAATATACAATCATAGAGTAAAGGGGGAATTTTAGAGACTGCCCCCCAGAAAAACACACCTGCCACATGGTCCAGTGATGGGCCACGCAGAGCACTCTTGGCAGTGGGAAAGGCTGCCCTCAGGATCCTGAGGGCCAGGCTGACACCCTGCGACGCGGCCCTTTGGGGAGGGCTGTCATCGTTGCTACTCAACACCTGTCCCATCCATCGTGAGGCAGACACACCAGGGAGCCCTCTCACCTCCTTGTCTAAGGCGACGGCAGGCGGGATGAGGGCTGGGCTTGGCACGTCTGCCTGCCAGCACCTCAACGAGCTTCCCCTCTTGAGAAACCATATTCAGTGGACTTGGACCTTCCACGCTCTTTCTAGTGAAAGTTTCTCAGTGTGTGCATCATGCTATCAACTTGGTAAATGTGCTCTCCTTGCTTACTTCCTTGCTTTGGACACATACAGTTTAAACTGGATGAAGAGGGTCACTTGTCACTCAAATTGTCCCCATCTCAGTTCTGCCGTATCTACATCACACTGTACTTATAAAAACAGTAAAGATTCCAGGGGGCTCAGAAATGCCACAATTCTAAGAATTTTGATAAGAAATGCTGGTGTGTTCCTATCATCTGCTTCCTCTCAGTTTTCATGCATATAAAGTGAGTTTTATTGACACGTGACAATCAGCCATCTCTCAGTTAACCACGGAGAAAAGGGACACTTGGTACTGACGACAGCTGTGCCAGCCAGAGGCCGAGGTCCTATCTCCCAGGGCAGGAAGGGACCTCGGAACTTCAGTGTCATCCAGTCTGACCAGTGTGGTGGCAGAGGGGACAGGCTGGCCCTCAGCAGGACTCTGTTCCTGGCCCCCAACCTCAGTGTCCCTTGAGCTGGGCATTGGGCGTATGCCCAGTGTGCAACCAACGTCCCGGGGCCAAATGCGTAAGAACTGTGCACAACCCATCACAGCACCTACGGCTGAAACTCCACACACCTGGAGGCTTGTTCTTGTTTCCCCTCCTGTGTCTCTTCACTGTTGCTCATTTGGATGACAGGTTCCTTGAGGGCAGGAACAGGGACCATGGTTCACATTTGCTCTCCGTACACCTAAGGGCTCAGTTAGTGCCAACAGATGAGGATGCAGTCAGAAAACTCAAGTCCTCTCCCAGGGACAGCACCTGCTCTGGCTGCTCACTGTTTCAAAAGTGGATTTCTTACCCGCTAACATCATATCTTACTTGAAGAGGAAATAGATGGACCTTCACTTCCCTGTCTTTTTCCAGGTGATTGAAATTACATGACCCTGAAGAAAGTCCACACTTAGGTGGCTTCCGAATGGCCTCCCTGCTCTCTAAAACAGGACAAGAAAGAACAAGCAATAAGCCTGAAATAGCCGCTTCCATCCCGAGGTGCTGCGGAGGGAGGCGAGCTTGCCCCGCGCCCCCTCTGCCCGTAGTGGAGTCTACTTGACTTCGCAGATGTCAGAGCTTAAATGTTGACGGGTTTGCCTGTTTAATCAAATCACTAGCTTTTAAAAAGCTGAACAACTAGTCATTTCACTAATCAGACAAATCAGTGGGTTTCTTTGGTGGCAGAAATGGTCATGATCCCCGATCTCCCGGCTTGGAAAGGCTTTGCTCCTTCTCTATTCCCTGTCCCCGTTCGCCACCCCAAGCTTGAATACGAATCTCTCTTCTGCCTGAGGAAGCGGCTCCCAGCCAGTCCAGACAGAAGCAAAAAGCCCTGGCGGCCTGGCGGTCCTGGCAGGTGGCTCCATAGCACGTGCTTGCTCCCCAGAGAGAAGGGGGAACGGCAGGGGGTAAGGGAGGTTACAGCGTGGGCTTGCGTGGGCGGAGGAAGCTCAGGGAGGGTCTACATGGACCTCCAGACCACTGCCTGCAGGGGGCCGCGAGGGATGCTGGGAGCCCCTACCTTCCAGGCTGGAGCTGGATTTTCCACTTCTCTCAAACCAGCCCCTTTCCAGAAGCCGAGCCCGCGGCCCCCTCCACCTCACGTCCCCTTCCCTGCACACGATCCAGCTCGGCCTCAGAACCCCACCACCTCCTGGGGTCTCAGTAGCCCTATCCCATCTCGCTCCTGCCCTGGAGTCTGGCTGCATTTGGGGCTTGACTTGTGACTGTAAGCCCTCTCCCCAGATGCGTCTCCTTCCCATGCCCTCCTAGCCCAGCCTCGTGCCCCTCACCCCCAGCGAGCTCTCAGGCTGGGGTGAAGGGTGCTTTCCCATCCCAGGGCAGGGACCATGCCTGTGCGGGTCGCTGAGGTCACCCGAAACCCCAGTACCTGTCGAATAGCAGCACCCTGCACACACAGCTGAATAAAGGGAGAGCATTTGCCTTGTGGGAGCTATTCTTGGAAGTCACGAACAGAATAGGCAAATGGATTACTGTCATCTGTCCCAGAGAATCACGTATGTCCTCAAATGTGAGACGACTCCTTCGCTACAAAGCCAATGCATTCTACACATGGCCGGACAGCCTTTCCCAAACACTTTTCGTATGCGGTTCCCAGCTCAGAAGCTCAGGGGCTCCTCTCTGAACGCCACCCTCCTTAGCCCGGCAGCCGAGACCCTGCACAAGCCCACCTCTCCCTTCCTCTTCCATCATCACGCTGCACAACCTCCGCCCCAGCTACACTGTGCTGCTGGCTGTCCCCGAGCACAGACGCTCATCCCTGCCTCCACTCATCTGTCACTGGACCCTCTTCCCTCCCAGACCCTGCCCGTAAGCCGACTCCTACCCATACGCCAAGGCCCCACCCACTGGTTCCTTTGGCTATGAGTCCTCCTTGAGTATTCCAACTCACATTAACTCTGTCCACCCACAGACCTATGGGACTGACAGCGTCTGCACGGGACACTGCAGTCTTGCGATGTCATCTGTGTTGTTGCCATGCATGGTCTAACTGCATGTGTGGGACTGCTGCCCGTGTTAACCAGACCATCAGCCTTCATGCTCCATCTCTCTGTACCCTCAAGGTGCCTACGGCAGCACACACAGTAGCTGCCTCCTGAGAGTTGGTTGAATGAATGGTTGAAGGGCCAAGACCTCTTCCCCTCCTTCTCTGGACAGGCTGACCAAGGCCTGCAAAGGCTCTTAGGAGGCAGAAGTGGAGAGACGTCTCCACTCTGTCTGTGGACCTTGGGCACAGCCCAGGGTGACAGGGTGACTGGCACTGCCCTGGGCTGAAGCAGGTAGAGGCATCTCCCAGGCAGGCTGGGCAGCTCCCACTGTCACTCCTCACCCGGAGCAGCTCCCTGTGAGTGCCGGAGCAGGCTGCCCAGGCTGCGGACACGGTTGGCTGCTGAGAAAGAGACTAGTGCCCCCAAGGAAGGGCTCTGGGACCAAGCCAGTGGCATGCGCGCCATAACTGTAAGAGCCACTGGGGCCCTTCTCCATAAGAATCAGGGCACCATATATTTTAGAATATCTTGTTAAATGCAGATTTATCCCTCAACTCTGAAAACACGATCTGTTGCTTCTGTTATCAAACCAGCTGGCTTCATCATATCTATGGACAGTATATCTTCCAGGAACGAGTCTTTAAATCTCCTCTGGCAAATGTCTCCTACTGGCATTTCCCCATCGAATGTGCATCATCCTGACACACAGCAAAATTGATTTTCCTTTAGAAGTTGGCGTACAAGTAACTATCATGCAGTGAAAGGACACGTGACGTGTCATAACACACAATGTCATTATTATTAATGTGTTCACTCTGCTGGTTACTGAAAATCGAGAAGACCCTGGCTTAGAGTCCTGGAACTTCTCCAGCAGATCATATGCGCTAGGATTTTTCCTTTGAGATTGTAACCAAGAGTTTGTTGTCCTCCAGTAGCCAATCTCCCCATTTTACTTAGTAGGAGAATGCTTGATTTTTAGCTGGACACAAGACTTCTTGACACAGATATCACATTTCCAGCCCCCTTTGGAGCTAGGTGTGCTCATGTGACTAAGTTCCGGCCAATAAATGAAAGTGTCATGTGTGACCTCAAATAAGTGCCTTTAAAGTAAGAAAGTGTGCTCTTCTTCTTTGCTTTTCTTTCATCTTTCTGCATGTTGGGATGCCAGCATGATGTTTGGAGCTCAAGCAGCCATCTTGGACTATGAGGTAATATGCTGAGGAAGTGGAGTGTAGCTAGATAGAAGGAGCCTGGGTGCCCAATTACTGGGAGCTGACATATCAACCCTGGGCTTCATTTACAAGAGACAAACTTGTAAATTATTTAAGCTATTGTTACCCTGATTGTCTGTCATGGCAGCCAATCATAATCCTAATTGTGGTGGGGTTTTTTAATGTCTAATTCTACCCATACGCTATGGGCTTTATCACTTGTCTCCCTTGTCCTCTGACTTCTGATTAGATTTAGGCAACGGGAGGCACTGGCAAGAGAATGGAGGGTGAGAGTTGAGAGAGAGAAGGATATTTTTTCTTCCTTGCTTCCTCCATGCTTTCGTGCCTCGATACAGCAGGGTTTGCTCTTTCTCACGCTACAGTCCTGCCAGGGGGCCTCTCCTCATCTCCAGTTTTCACTGGGCTCTGGCAACACTCTTTTTCCTCTTTTCCCTTTAGACCTGGGGTAGTAATGGCTTCTGAATATTGCTAACCTCTGGGATGCTCAACAACCTTTGTGGGTTCCCTTAATCGTGCTCACACCTCTGGAACTGTCCTCTTATTAATTTGCTCTAGTTGTACATTTTAGTAGAATCCTGTTGTCTTCTAGGACCTTAAGGGGTCCAGGAAACCCCTAAGGGTCATCAGGACAAATTCAGATGTGCTGCCTCACTACAGCTTTCTGTCACCTGACCCTCATCCCCTGAGACTTAATCACTCCCTCAGCTACGTTCCTCCAGCACTTCACACATGCCTTTATCTATCACACAGCACAGGGCCTCTCCCCCTCCTGGCACCTTACTGTTCTCACACTTTGCTATACAGTACTAACTGCATTTCTCTAGGTGAACCTTGCCCTCTTGCTTCTAGGCCTTGGCATACGCTGTCACTGCTGCCTAAAGCAGTCTTCCCTACCCCTCTCCCCTGGCCAACTAATGCCTTAAGATTTAAACTTAGATGTCTCTTCCCTTATGCCATCTCCCACCCCAAAACCAAATTAGGACCTTTCCTTCCTAAGTACTCTCATAGTGTCCTATATTTACACACCCTAGTTCTCTATAATGAACCTGTGTTTGTAGCCTGTTTCCCCCTCTGTACTTTAAATCTCTTTGAGGGCAAGGACTGATTATTATTCAAGCATCTATCACAGTGCCTGTCACATAGTAACGTGAGCTGAATATGACCAAAATACTCCTGTTGGGATGCAGTGGGGAGAAAAATTGTGGAGCTGCTGTCCAGGGTCCTGAAATAGCACAGCTGGGTAGTGTGTGGATTGCTGTATGTCCAAACTCTCCGGCAAAGTAGAAACCAAGCTATAGGATATTATGGGGAGAGGAGAGAGAAGTTAAGATATAGATGACAGAAGAGAGAAAGAGACAGACGTGGGGGGAAAAAGAGGGAGGGAGGGAGAAAGAGAGAGAGAGAGAGAGAATGAATAAGGAACTGACTTAGATGATTGTGGAGGTGTGATGAGTCCAAAATCTGCAAGGTAGGTCGGGAAGCTGGAGACCCAGGCTGGAGTTGCAGTTTGAGTCCAAAGGCAGTCTACTGGAAGAATTCCTTCCTGCTTGGGGGAGGTCAGTCTTTTGTTCTGTTAAGGACTTTCACAGGCTGGATGAAGCCCACCTATGTCATAATCTGCTTTACTCAGAGTGCACCAATTTAAATGTTAATCTCATCCCAAAACCACAGTCACAGAAACATGCAGAATACTGTTTGACCAATTATCTGGGGACCGTGGCCCAGCCAAGGTGACACATAAAATTAACCATTGCACAGGTTATAGGATATGTTATGTTGAGAGAGAGAGGATATAAGATATAGGATACAGGAGTGAGGGGAAAGAGACAGAAAGAGAGAGAGACAGAGAGAGAGAGATCCAGCGGCATAGCTGCTCCTCAGGAAAATAAAGTTTTGCTGTCTCATCCAAATCGTTAGTGTTAACAAGAGAGAAGCTACAACCCAAAATAGAGGAACCAGTGAACCCCTAAAGGAAAGTAAGAACTGTGTGCAAGTGTTGCCTTGAACAACCACATTCACATAGGCTAGCAATGCCAACTATGTATCAGGGACGATTCTAAACTTCTTCCATGGATTACTCATCTAATCCCCACAACAACCCTAAAAGGAGGCATGACTATTGTCCCCATTTTATAGATGAAAAAACTGAGGCACAGAGGTGTTAGTAACCCCTCAAAGATCCCCCACTCTAGGAAGCAGTGGAGGCAGAATTAAAACCCAGGTAGTCAGTGCTGAACACTAAGCTATTTCTAACTGAATCCCAGGCTGGGGAGGTTATGTCTGCTCAGCTGTGAGCGTGGAACCCTTTCCTTTAATGACACTAACTAGCTGGTTTGTTCTGGGCTCTGAGGAAGAAATTGACCTGTACTACACACAGGCAAAAGAATATGTCTTTTAAGTATACACCTTAATCTAAGAAATATCAAGCTGTTACTTCTCAACTATACTCCAATATAAAAAAAAAAAAAAGAAAGAAAAACATCAAAGCTAAGAAACAGGGAAGAATACATATGAGCTTCACTTGTGTTAATTCCTTTTAGGGTGTAATACTGCAAATCTAGAATTGTACATGTTCTATCCTTGCTTACGACTATACTCTTAAGGAAAGAAAATAAGGGGTCAATATTTGGTCACCTCCTGTGACCCCAGGGAAGGCTGGAACCGTGGGAACTGCTGTCTACTACCTTAGAACAAGACTGTGCACCGTGGGAACAATTCTCGTCCTCAAGTGGAATTGCTGGGTGATAAAGCTGATCTCACCCCCGCTCCTTAGCTGGATGCTGCCTCTGGTCTATGAACATATTGACTCTCTCCTGGAAACCCCTATTTGTTTGCATCAGGGAGGCTTATCAATTTTTCAATTATTACTAGTTCTAATTATATGGATAGTCATGTGCTCTGTCTATATATATAAAACAGTGATTAGCAATTAGGATACAGTATGTGGCGTGGTAAGTACATTGCTTTAGTGCCATGCAGACTGGGAGTTAATTTTTGCCTCTGTCCCTTACTGTGCTGCTATCTTGGGCAAAGTCATCAGCCTCCTGGGGCCTCGGGTTCTTCCTTGACACTCTCAGCGTTGCTGTGGGCATCAGAGAAAATGAACGTAAAACACTTCGCACAGCCTGGGACATAGCCGGGCCGGATAGCACTGGGTGTTATTATCACTATTAGAACACATCAGCTAGGGCCTTTCAAAAGTGACCTGCCAAGGTTCTGATCACCACTTCCTCTGTGCACACAGGTGGCCACCTTCTCAGGTGAGCAGCAGAAAGCCTTCTGCCGGGAGGTAGAAGGGAGAATGGCCTAACAGTGAAAAGAAATCACATCAGTGGTTTCTTTCTTTTCTTTTTTTAAAATTTTTCTTGTCTTTTTTTTTTTTTTTTTTTTTTTTTTTTTTTTT
>NW_006799055.1:3019593-3043862 GCF_000442215.2 Lipotes vexillifer | reverse complement strand
TTGTGGCCTCTCCCGTTGCGGAGCACAGGCTCCGGACGTGCAGGCTCAGCGGCCATGGCTCACGGGCCCAGCCGCTCTGCGGCATGTGGGATCTTCCCGGACTGGGGCACGAACCCGTGTCCCCTGCATCAGCAGGCGGACTCTCAACCACTGCGCCACCAGGGAAGCCCTCTTGTCTTTTTTTTTTTTACTTTAGTTGATTTACAATGTTATATTTAGTTTCAGGTGTACAGCAACGTGATTCAGTTATGTATAAGAATCTTTTTCAGATTCTTTTCCATTATAGGTTATTACAAGATATTATGGAATATAGTTCCCTGTGCTATACCGTAGGGCCCTGTTGACATCAGTGGTTTCTGACCCCTGCGTGAGGCTGTTTTGTAGTTGAGGTTCGTATATCCTGATCACACAGTCTCCCTCTGCACTGAGGCCATCGCACTCCCAGCTCCCTCTCTCATCTGTGGGCCTGGGTGTGCAGCGGGGATGTCTTACCCTATACAGGCTTCCATTTCTCCTTGGGGCTCATGGGTGCACAGGAAACACCAACAGTTCTACTCTTACTTTCTTCCAGGATGCTCACCTCCCTGCCCAGCTGAGCTTGAAGACATTCTCCTACGAAGCCATGTCTTACATGAGACCAAACTCCGGGCAGAGGAGAGAAGCAGAAATGGCCCAACTAAGCAGGCCCTGCTCCCATGACCCCAGGGAAATGGCACCCTCAGGTGCTGGCTCAAGAACTGTGGGTCAGCCTGGGAGCTGCCTGATTTCTCTTTGAGAGCCAAGTCTCTACAAAGCAAACCTTTTATGGAAAGTCTTAGTTTTCAGAATTCCTCTTCTTTGAGAGAGATTCTCTGGGTGAAATGAGCTGTGCCTTCAATGAGAGGGGATGGAGTTACTTAGTACTCGGCTTTCACCGGGCAGGGTTATCACATTTGGCCACTTTTCGCCCCATGATCTTCGAGTGGAAAACAAAAGCCATGAGGTAGGGGAGGACATGCCTCCTCGGTCCAGGGCCTGTGTCTCTTTCTTTTAAACCTTTCACTCTGATATTCCAGGGAGTGTTCTGGAACAGCAGAAGTGACTCTCTTTTCCCGGCATGACAAGAATGACGTGCAGTCCGTTTTCTCTTACACTGTCCTTGTGAGCTTTGCCCAGAAGAGGCAGAGCCCCGTGCACTGCCAGCTGACTCACTCCAGGCCTTGAATCACACCATTGAAATGAACCGCCCGGGGCCTGGGGGGGACAGGGCCCTCCCAGCCTTGGATGGGTTACTCCATTAGATGAAAAGGGACTTGGGAGGCAGTTTCCTTGGCTCTAGGACACTGTAAACACTGAATCCTCTGCCTGCTTTGCATCCTGCCAGCTTAGGGGAAACATCCCGGTGATTGTCAGGGTAGCAGAGCCAGAGCTGGGTGAGTCCCATTATCAAAAGGGAACATGTGGGCTGTTTTCTTCTTTGCTTATATTTAAATATTTCCATAACCAGGAAGAAAATGTCATTGAGACTTAGATACTTTCTTTGGGCTTTGTGGAATGAACCACGAGTGACCCAGTAGGGGCACTTCTGTGCCAGAGTTTTGGAGAGTGTGAATGCACGACACTAACTAGGTTTAATAATCGTCTTAGTACTAGACCTTGGGGGATCCCTGGCAGCCTCGATTACTCTGGTTCTTACTTTCCTTTGCCCTGCATTGTCTTTAGTCTCTCTTGAATGCAGAGAGACTTTTAGCCAGGAAGTTTGGGTTTCCTGTTCCAAACCTGCCACAAAGAATGTCACCCACCCCTACTTATAGTCTGTGTCTGTGGTACGGATAGTCTGAAGACAGTGTAGACCGTGTCTCAGCTCGTGTGATCCTGCCTGCCTAACAATGGTTTTCTCTCTTAATTGCTAGCGGTAATCTAACTCTAACGTGCTTGCTAATAAGCACAGCTTAGAAGCTCCACGTGTAAAGGTCTGGAAGAGTCGTTCTTTCATTATTGTCACTACATACTCTCATTTCACATGTGCGGAGGCAAAAGTAATAAAAAGTATAAAATTCTTCGGCGATAGGAAGAAGTATAATCTTCACAGAGAGAGAGTTGGGGCTTTAGCTTAGACTTTTCAAACGCTAGAGTTGAAAGGACATGGGAAGATCATTTATTTAGACCCTTTGTTTTTATACGAGGAAACTGACGCTCAGAGAGACGCAGTGCCATTTGCTGGGGTCACACAATTGCAAAGTGGGGCCAGAACCCAGGCCTCCCAACTCCCCAACCTGGAAGGCTGGCAAGGTGGAGGCTTCATACTTAAGGATGGATTTGCATGTCCTACTCTTGGACTAAGCTTTCACAAATACATGGAGCAGATGTCCACTGCAGTATTAATTATAACAGTGAAAATCTGGAGACAATCTAGATGGCCAACATTAAGAAAATTATAAAATAAGTGGTGATATACTTAATATCTCAATATTATACAATTATATGTTGCCTATTGTAATTATATGTTATGCAAACATTACAAATCATTTTTGGAAAATATCTAATGACCAGGTAGAATACTCACAACATAATGTTGAATGAAAAAATACCAGGCTACAAAACTGAATACATATAGTGTGATAGCAATTTTGTTTCATATAAGAGTAGAATACATCAAAGAGGGATTTTTTTGAGATGGTAGGATTATGAGTTACGTTTGTTCTCTTTCTTAAACTTTTCCATGTTTTAAGATTTTCTACAATTCGCGTGTTTTAATTAAATGTAAAATTAGAACAAACTTGTGATTTTTTTAAGAGAAGAGATATAATCAAGCCTCAGTCACTTGAAAGAACTTTTTCTCAGACTGAGAGACGGCGATTACAGAGGATTATGAAGAAATTCCTGGAAGCTAGAGAGCCATTTGCACAACTGCTGTCGAATTATTAAATGGCAAAACTTTAGCGAAAGTGAAGAGGACAAGTCAACACCAGGTGCTCCTATGTTTCCTCCGGTCCCTTCTTTCTGCAAACAGTATCTGCTGTAATGAGTGGAGTGTGGTTTCTGTGTGTGTGTGTGTGTGTGTGTGTGTGCACATGCGTGTGTGTAAGTGATGTGTAGCACCGGGCTACACTGAGTGCCAAAAGAATTACAACCCTCCACCGTAATATTCCACTTGCTAGAAATAAAACAAATTTAAATTAAGCCAACCTCATCTTTTTTGTATATAAAATAGAAATTATTTGTTGACACACTGCTTCAGAGGATATAACAAAAATCCCAGAGGATATGAAATAATACCATTCATTTGAAATTCAGTTGGCAGTAAGACTCAAGCGCCATAGATTACTTACCCTTTGATCCAATAATCTTATCTCTGGGCATTTACATGAAGGAAAAAATTAAGAAGCAGCAGCAGCTCAAGATATTTGTTCCCAGATTATTTCAAACAGCATAAAATTGGAAACAACAAAGAATTCCTAAAAGAGGAGCATTTGTAATAAAACTATAGCACATTTGGAATGATAGTATGAAGAAAATCATTATAAAGAATTGCTTGTGATACAGTATTTTAAAATCAGAACATTAAAATGTATATTATTTTGTCATCATGAATATAATTATCTAAAATAGATGCAGAAAGAAAAAACTACTAGCTATTTTGTTAGAATGGTAGGGTTTTGGATTACTTTCTCTATTTTCTGATTTTTTGATACTAAAAAAACACTGACAATTGCTCCACTGGTTTTGGGAGTTGCCTCCTGCTGGGCTTGTTTATAACTGTCAAATACAGTATCTATAATATGCAGTGGTGAAAAGGCCATCTCTGGACTCAGATTGCCTGAGTTCACATGCCTGGTTCTCCCACCTTCTGGCTGTGTGAACTTGGTGGTTTACTTAAGCCTCTGTTTCCTCACCTGTAAAATGGGAGATAATGAAAGTATGTGAGCTTTGGAAAATATTTGTAATGGTTCACATCTCCCAGGGTGAACTGGGTGGTAAAGTTTCTACCACAAACCTTCATGGAGAAATATATTGCACTCTTGGCTGTAGGAGAGGCCAAAATCAAAGGTGCAGGCAAAGCTACAAGTAGGGGTGGAATCCTAGTTGACAAGTTAGAGAAGCAGGTCCAAAGTCTTCACCTACTCCGGGAAAAGGACTAGACCCTGCCAGAGAGCAGCAAATGGACAAATTGAGAGAGGGAAAGTAGGTAGTCCTGGAGCAAG
Organism: Lipotes vexillifer; assembly: GCF_000442215.2. Lineage (NCBI taxonomy): Eukaryota > Metazoa > Chordata > Mammalia > Artiodactyla > Lipotidae > Lipotes > Lipotes vexillifer. The sequence goes on along the minus strand of NW_006799055.1, from coordinate 3,039,678 downwards.
GGCCTAATACTGAATTTTTTTTGCCTGTACCTTTCTATCTATCTATCTATCTATCTATCTATCTATCTATCTATCTATCTCTATGTATTTTAAACTTTTAGAAAATTTCAAACCTGTCCAAAGTAGAAAGAATGATATAAAAATGTACTCATTACCCAACTTCAAGAAAATGAATGTTTCACCTAATACCCCACCTATACACCCTCCTTAGATAATGCTGAAATAACAGTTTTATCCCTCCATCTGTAGGTACTTTGGTACATATCTCTAAAAGACACAGTCTTTTATTTAGCATAACCACAGCACGATCATTATACCAAAAAAGTTAGCAATAGTTAACAGTGCTGTTTGAGGACTCACCCTACAGGGAGGTGAGTGGGAGGCCTTGTGCATTTGAACAGTCGGGGGGCAACTGGGAGCCCAGGCCCGTTCATCTGACATCACCCCTTCCCCCAGCACCACAGAAAGGGAAGCCCTGAGAACTACCAGAGTTATAATCCAGCTGGTGGGAGGCTGGCAGATTCAGCACAGGGCTTTGCACTTCTGTACGTCCTGAAAGACCAAAGTCAGGGCTGGAACGATAAAGGAATCTTCCAACAGACCCCAAACAAACAGCCTAGAGGATGCTTTAGGGAGGTGGTTTTTAAGCAGAGTTCACAGCACCCAGGAACACTGAAGAGGGAGGAAGGAGTGAGGAGAATGAAAAGGCTTTGTCTCTCATGACTCAGCCATGAGTCTCTTTCAGTCTCTTTCATCTACCGGGCTTCTAGAGCAGGGTCGTCGAGGGAAACCTTTCCATGGCCAAACAAAGCTTCCGCTGGAGAGTTTCCCTTGCTAGTCAGGGGGGCACCTGTGTTGAGACAGGCAGAGGTGGGAGAGCATAGGGTGGGGAGCCCAAGACCCCCACCTCCACTGACCTCAGACCAGCCATTTACCCTCGTTCATCATCTGTAAAGTGAGGACAACACTGGTCTTTGCACGGATGAAATGAAATTAGGTATGGGGTCAACACCTAGCACATATTGGGTATTTAGTACATTTTAGTTGTTATCATCTAAATATATCTGCCAAACTCATGAATTGCCATATTGAGACGCTTACAAGATATTATTTTTCAGGAAATTTGGAAAAATTTATTATCACATTTCCGCATCTTGGTGCATGTTCACTGACATAACTTGCCGTGCCGCTCTCCCGATGACCCCATTCTAAGCCTGTGGAGTAAGCTAACCTCTAGCAAGCACACTCCAGGCCGGAGAGTGCAGTTTCTGCACAGGGTGCGACAGTGACATTCTTTGGCAAAGGAGGGACATCTAAGGAATTAGTCTCCTGAGCACGATGTAGCCGGAGGTAAGGGGACCAAGTGACAAGCGTCCCAGATCCTGGGACCATTTGGTGGCCCTAAGGATGGGATTCTTCCCCAATACGCATCTTTCTTTTATTGTTTTATCTTGAGGAGATTAGACTTAGAAACGTTTTGAAGTGTGACTCATAATGACTCCATCCACATAAAATCAGGTCTCAGAGCTTAAGTCTCCCAGGGAAAATGTTATGTGACATCCTTTGCTGTGATTCACCGCTGCATATCAAAGAGAAAAGATGGGCCCCTTTTATGGGGGCCAGGGCTGAGCGGGAAGGGAAAGAAGGAGAATGCTGGTGAGGACAGCGTCGTTGCTGAGAGTCAGCTGGCTGGTGCAGTGTGAGGTCCTGGAAGGATAATGTGCCTTTTGCAGGAACACAGCTGAGCTCAGCTGAGACAAACAATAACCTTTCATGTATCCAAGTTGCTTTCCCGTTTTAGCTTCCCCCGACAGAGCGATGGGGTTTTCACGATCTTTCCTGCTCCCCAGGAGGACCATTCTCCACTTCCCTTCGGGTAATGGGCTGTGACTGTTGCCTGATGAAATAGCCACTGCTTCCCAGCTCGCCAGAACAAAATCTGGCTCTTGGCACAGAAATCGACACTCCCCACCCCTCCGTGACCAAAAAAAAAAAAAAAAAAAAAAAAAAAAAGGAATGAAATGTTTGCCTGGCACTTGTCAGCCCAGAATTCTGAGTGAATTTCTTTAATCCTCTGTTGTCATGGAGATGTGCATAGAAGCCTCCAAATCGGGCGTGCGCAGGTGAAACCACGAAGATGGGCAGTTGGTTTTTGAACTGATGGTTTCCTCTGCTCCCCTGACAAAAAAAAAAAAAAAAAAAAAAAAAAAAAAACAGGAATGAAATGTTTGCCTGGCACTTGTCAGCCCAGAATTCTGAGTGAATTTCTTTAATCCTCTGTTGTCATGGAGATGTGCATAGAAGCCTCCAAATCGGGCGTGCGCAGGTGAAACCACGAAGATGGGCAGTTGGTTTTTGAACTGATGGTTTCCTCTGCTCCCCTGACATTAAAAGGCAGGCTGGGGGCGCCCCTGGTGGCGCAGTGGTTGAGAGTCCGCCTGCCGATGCAGGGGACGCGGGTTCGTGCCCCGGTCCGGGAGGATCCCACATGCCGCAGAGCGGCTGGGCCCGTGAGCCGAGGCCGCTGAGCCTGCGCGTCCGGAGCCTGTGCTCCGCAACGGGAGAGGCCGCAACAGTGAGAGGCCTGCGTACCGCCAAAAAAAAAGGGAGGCTGGGGAGGGCTCCCTTCACACACATCACACTCCCAGACCCGCTCAGCTGTGCTGGGACCAGACCACTGTGCTCACCAGCCCGAATATGCCCACCCCACACCGTCATAAATCCTTCCTCCTCTTTCTCTCAAACACACCTGCTGCATTCAACCGATTTTAATAGAGGGTTTCCGTGATGGGGTCCCAGTTCCCTGAGAGCTGTCCGTCCCTGATGTCAAAGGAGCCTCTGGTTCTCTCTAACCTTCTCTCAAACAAGGGACAAAAAGAGAATTCCAAGTCCTGCACAGAATGTTCTCTTTGGACAACTGAAATAGTTAAGAAATTCATTCCTGGGAGCAAGTGGTGGCAGGAGGATTGTGTCTTGGGACAAGAGGGCAGATCTATCAGGTCTTGGAGGCTCTGCCTTTGTTTCCAAAGGGCAATCCTGTTATAGCGCCAGGAGGACAGTGGTGCATAACACCTGTCCTGTGGGTGCTCAGGTGAGGTCGGACCAGGGAACTGGAGACAGTGAGAAGCAGACCCTCAGTCTAAAGGAAGCCAGAGACGTCCCTGGAGGTTGGCCGGGGACATGGCACGTTCATCCTGGGGAGAAAATCTGACAGATGGGGAGGCAGTTCTAGAAAACAGGCCCAGATCCTTATCTCAGACTCAACGGGATTTAGACGCAGTTTCGCTCTTGTCAGTGTCGGGAGGTCCAGGACACAGCCTGGTGGGCTGGTCCCGGCGTTGCTACGTCCCGCTTTGTTCATGTTCTGACAGTACTGCTCCTGATGCTGTGAGCCACATCAAGAGGAAAAATGCCCCTGACCTCAAAGGAGCGCGTCATTCACCGGGACAGACAGATAATCAGTATCCTGGACGATGGGGAGGTGAGAATGGCTGCCTTGCCGTTCACATCCAGACACATCTCTGCTCTTTGCTCCAGTCTCTGCCCTCAAGTCCGCCCTCCCCTGGGAGGGCTCTGTCCGTTCGGTCATCCATCCCGGATGTCTCAGCTGCACGCCAACCCCCCACCCATGGTGTCCCCTGTTCCCTTGGCCTCCCCGGCATCCCGTCCTCACACCGGGCCCTCCCCCCTTTTCTCATTCTTACTGCCGACACCCTTCTTCCATCTCACCACAACGTGCTGTCCTAGATGAGCCAAGTTGTTCTCTGGCTTCCGTCCCTTCCCCATCACCCCAGAGCCCACGTCCACCACTGCGATTTCCCTCTCCCCAGCTCTCTCCCATCACACGCGACCTAAGGACCCCCAGCCTTCAGGGAACCCAGCCGTTTGCTCCTTCAGCCCTTTGCCCAGGCCCCTGAGTGCCGCTGGAAAGCAGCTGCTCCGTGCACGCGGCCGCTGCCGCCCAGCTGGGCTCTGGCGCAGCCTCTTCCCCAAGCCCTTCCTCTCTTCACTTCTGGCAGATAACTTTGGCCTCCCATTTTATTGAGAAAATGACTGTCACAAGACAAGGCCAGCTAAGCAGCCCCTCCCAGGGAGTCTTACAGATTTACCCCACTCTGCCCACACCTTGTATTTCTGGCTCCTGGCCGGGTCAGGTGGGCGTGTGCTTCTGCCTCTAAGGTTAATCTTCCCCCCTGTGTTGGGGACTCACCCCTTCGTGCTTCCTTAAAGACACTGCTCAAGGAACTTCTCTTAGGCTGCATTCTGAGGCTGCAATCCTCTCTCCGTAAAGTCTCTTTTGTCAAAGCCTCATAAACATTCTTGCCTCTTCCATCTTTCAGAAAAGCCAAACCACTCAATCCCAAATCCCCCTCCAGCTACCATTCATCCTTGAGTATGTTTCTTCTCAACACTGCAAACCACACGCCTGAAACTGCTCCCTCTAAATTTCTACAGTGGTTTCCATCTTCTATATATACACTTTCTCCCCTTTCCTTACTGGATATTGTACACCCCTGCCTTGCATTTAGCGCTAAGGGATAGATCCTCGATTGGAAAGTCGTTCTTCCCTCGGCTTCCAAGACGCCTCTCCCTTCTAAAGCTTTCCTGCTACCTCTCTATCCACTTCTTGAAAGTACTCATTATGGGTTTCTCTTTCTCTGTTTACCTCTTAGATAGCAATATCTATAACGTTTTCCTTTGGCCCTTTGCCTTCCCTACTCTGTGTACTTTCTTGGGGTGACCTTTCCAAGCCCGAGTTCTAGCTAACATTTATACTCTTTTTTTAATGTTTAACTTCTTTTATTTTTTTTTCTTGACATATAGTTGATTTACAATGCTGTGACAGTTTCAGGGGTACCGCAAAGTGATTCAGTTACATATATATATATATATATATATATATATATATATATACGTATCAATATATTGATACGTATATATATTCTTTTTCAGATTCTTTCCCATTACAGGTTATTACAAGCTATGGAATATAGTTCCCTGTGCTATACAGCAGGTCCTTGTTGTTATCTATTTCATATATAGTAGTGTGTATCTGTTAATCCCAAACTCCTAATGTATTCCTCCCCCGTCCTTTCCCCTTCGGTAACCATAAGTTTCTTTCTATGTCTATGAGCCTGTTTCTGTTCTGTAAATAAGTTCAGTTGTATTATTTTTTTAGACTCCACACACAAGGGATATCATATGATGTTTGTCTTTCTCTGTAGATTTAACCTGAAATTTATATTCCTATACTCCTGAGTTCTTTTCTCCAGACCTGATCACTTGTCTGGACCTATGCCCTACCCTGCACCTTCTCTCGAACGTCTGCATACACCCCCTCATCTGTAGACCCTGGATCAGATTGTGGGGAGTGAAAGAGGTCTCTAAATTATAGGGTCCTTAGTGACTGAGATCATAGGGTTTTGTGATCTTTGTTAACTATACTCATTCGATATGCTTTGCCAGTGGTTAACGGATCTCATTTTAATTCCACCTTTTTATACAACCAAGAAAGCCACAAGAAACCCAGATCTAGCATCAGAACATGCCTTCTGGGACACGGATCTCACACCATAGGCTAAGATAAACAGGTTGAACACATTCCTACTGATAAAGAGGTGATCCAACCTGGACTTAACAAAGCTCTCTGAATCGACTAAAAGAAATCAAGATCAAACCCTGCAGTGTGTGAGCTCAATGAGGAGGGATTCTAAAGGAATCTGGGCAGACGTGAATCCTAACAGATCAGACACGGACAAGCTATCTCTCCTGGAGATTATCCAAGGATCCTCTGGGAACTTCAGCTTTCAGGGTCTCTGTCCACCCACCAAAGGTACCAGGCAGGGGAAGCTTTGCCTGGTTTTTAATTCTAAAGATGGTGAACATGTGCTCCCCGACTTTGTGAAAAGAAATGAGTTCCCGCAATAGAAATAAGATGTGAAAAATTAATTTTGCTGCTCACTTTTTGGTTCTTGAGTGTGGATAAAAAGATGAAGGTGATTTTTTTTTTTTAATTAGGGAAGAATTTGGAATTCTCTTACTGGAATATTAATTTCAATATGAAAAATAGCTCTGAAATGGAAAGACACTATTTTAGGCAGTACGTTTTTTTTCCCACTGACTTTTTTAAAACATTTCAAGCTTACAGAAAAATGAATAGAATTGTTTGATGAACAACTAGATCCCCTTCACCTAATTTCACCAATTTTTAGCATTTTGTGGTGGACTGGGTTTTTAATTCTTGTTCCTTTTTCTTTCTTTTTTAAAATTGCCTAAAACTTTATTTATTTTTATGTATTTACTTTTTTATTGAAGTGTAGTTGATTTACAAGATTGTGTCTCAGGCGTACAGCAAAGTGATCCAGTTGTACATATATATGTACATATCTATACTCTTTTTTTTTCCAATTCTTTTCCATTATAGTTTACTATAAGATATTGAATATAGTTCCCTGTGCTATCCAGTAAATCATTGCTTAATCTGTGTGTTTCTTGACAATACTGGCAATTTTGGTGTTCATTTATAATTTAAACAATTTAAAACAAATGTTTATTGAGAAGGAACCCACAGGGGCCAGTCCCAGAGACACATGGGTGATGGGGACACACAAAATCCCTGCCCTGCTGAGGCTTAGCTGCATCTAGCAAGGAAGACAGACAGACGATAGTAAATATAATATCAATGCAATATAATTCGAGGTAGGAAAAGGACTTCACAGGTTCAGTTTTAAATGCCTGTAAGCCAACTGGCCGAGCTATGAAATTTGATAGTGTTATTCAAGAAATCTGTGAAGTCACCTTTAGGGTTGGAAGCCCACCAGAGCTGCGCCCCCCCGCCAGGCCAGCGAGCACGGGGCTGGGGGAGGGACGGCTCCTTCGAGCAGTTGGCTTGCGGAGGGCAGGCCAAGGGCTAGGCTGGCAGCCAGAGGGGCGCTGGGCTCCACCAGTTCAAGGCTGGGCTGGGCCTTCGGAAGTGCAGGGGGAGGGCAACAGTGGAGAGGACGTTCTGGGAGAAGAAAGAGGGGAGGGCTCTCAGTCAAGGACCCCAGGCCCCTGAGAAAGTGCAAGGCACTGGCAGCCAGAGCCAGGGAGGGAAGCAACCTTCTTTTACTTATTTTTTTAATTGAATGAAAGATTCTTTGAATTCTATAGTGCTTTACAATTTTCGAAAGTTTCACACACATGATTTCATATAATCCAATAATAACTTTTTTTTTCCTCCCTACCTCTGGCTGGTGGCCACTAATTTGATCTCTGTATCTGTGAGTCTGCTGTTTTTTTTGTTACATTCACTAGTTATATTTTTTAGATTCCATATACAAGTAATATCATACAGTATTTGTCTTTGTCTGTTTCACTTAATTCACTTGGCATAATGTCCTCCAAGGCCATCCATGTTGCTGCAAATGGCAAAATTTCATTCTTTTCTGTGGCTCAGCCTTCCTGGGAGAGCATCCACGTCCCCTGCTGGAAGGCGGAGAGAGGGAAAGGCTGGGAGGGGCCGGCCGCTCCCGGGACTTGGAGAGGAGATGGAAGCTCTGAGTCCCCACCTCTTCTCGCTGAACTGGGAGGTGAGGATGACAGGGGAGAAGGAAGGCGCCAGGGATGGGGGGAAGGGAGTGGGGGAAGCGTGGAACATTCGTGTGGAGCATCTGAGAGTGAGCTGGCAGTGCTGGTGCTCAGAAAATCTTTCTTGAGTGGATCTGCATGTGTCACTTAGGAAACTCCCACCTGCATTTCAATTGAAGGGAATTAAAAACAAAAAGCCCCGTTCCCACCTCCCGCCAGCCTCCCTCGGAAGCTGCAATGACAGGAGCTCCTGCTCTCCTTAGAAATATAAACGGTGGCTGTGCAGCCCTGGCCGGCAGTTCCGGCTGCCTTTTAGGCTCCGTCCCCCGCAGGGAGGGAACAGAGAGGGTGAGGGAGCTGAGCTCGCGGACGACAGGCCAGCACTGGTCCCTGACACGGGACGGGGACTAGACACGGGTCCTGAGCGGGGCAGAGACCAGCTTCTGCTTTCAGATAGAACAGTGGGGTCCCTGGAGCTTCTGCCCGGCAGCGATGAAAACTGTAGCTTATTAGAGAGGGAAAGCCCTGCATGAACACAAGAGTACAGCCTGTGTAAATGCTTAATTAGAGGAGGTTTAAAAACTCTTCTGCGGCTGGTTGATTCAAAGGTGTGAGAGAGGCTATATTTATCACCCCCTCCAGTCCCAGGGAGCTCATTAACAAGAAAATGAAAGGTTCTAAATTTTAACAACCTTTCCTTCCGCAAACCCCTGTAGATTGATCACTAAAGACATTTCCATTCAATTTATAGCAAACCCTTTCCTTTGACCCATGTGTAGGGGGCTGAGGGAGAAGGTAGCTGGGCTGATGGCTAATGACTTTTGTGGCTGGGGAGGAGGGAGAGGGCAGGGAACTGGGCTTCTGTGACCTACAGCTGACACACATTCTACCTCCCCAGCTCATCTTACCCGAGCAGTGGCCACCTGCAGTAGGAATCCCGCCCTCTCAACTCTCCTTGCCCCGGGTCCACTGGAAATGATCTACTCCGCACGAGGATCAGACAACCCTGCAAGTTGCTTGCAGATCCAGAGATATTAAGAGAAGGACCTTCCTGTCCCCAAAGCCAATTTAGCTCTGAACTAACTACGCCATATGGCGTCCCAGAGTTGGAAAGATGGTCTTAAGAAAAACAGTATGTATACGATCTTCCGGTTCAGATGGATGGAAAATTCTCTCCGTCAGTAAAGATACACAGGGTGTCTGCTATGACCCAGGCTGGGTTGGTACGTATTTCGGAGAAGGATAAGGTGCGTTCCCACCTGCAGGAGCCCAGAGAGACCCAAATATATCTGGCGTCCCCTTGGTAGAGCCAGCACTGTGCTATGGAGGAACCAGAAAAGGAATGTGAGAGTCCCTGGCTTCAAGGAGCATCGCTGGGAAGAGAAGCCATCCAGGTAGGAATGTCCAGGAACAAGCTGACACCCGATATGCCTGCTAGTTAGGTAATAGCATGTATGAGTTAACAGAGTGCTTCAGTAGTGACATGGGAAGAGGCAGCTGCTGGGAGGAGGTTTCTGCAAGCAACCAGTCATGACCAGATGATGTATCTAGAGAGAACCAGGCAATTTTACGGAAACAAACAAACAAACCACACGTCTAACCTCATCCTGGTAAAACTACAGGACTCCAACAATGGAGAGAGAGTTTGAAAACTATCAGAGGGAGGAAAGCAAGTGGCTTCCATAAAGACAAGAATAAAACTGTCCACAGTCATCCTGTCAATGACAACAAAGCAATTCCTTCAAAGTTTGGGAAGTTATTTTGAACCTGGAATTGTATCTCCTATCAAATTGTCAACCAAAGGATATCTGAATGGTCAATAAACACTTGAATAGGTATTCAACATGATTACTTATCAGAGAAATGCAAACTAAACCCACAGTGAGATACCCACTAGGATGACTAAATTAAAAGGGCTGACAATTACAAGTGTTGCCGATTGACTGCGACCCTCATCCTTTGCTGGTAGGAGTGTGAATGGCTCGATCACTTTGGAAAACTGTTTGACAGTGTCTACTCTATATCCAAGAGATGTTCACAAAAAGACATGTACAAGATGCTCATAGCACCTTATCTGTAATAGCCAAAACTTGGAGACAATCCAAATGTCTACCAAGAGAAGAGTGGAGAAACTCCTTACTACACAGCAATTTTAAAAGCACAAACTACTGATACACACGACGACGCAGAATCTCGTAGTTAATAAGAAGGCAAATATGGAGTCGAAACTGAGTGATTCAATTTAGATGAAGCTCTAGAACAGGCAAAACGAATCTGTGGTGTAGAGACCACAACAGTTGCCTGCGTTGTTCTGTGTCCACGCCACTGCCCCAGAAAGGGCGCAAGGGAATTTTCTGGGTGATGGAAATGATGTTCTTTATCTTAAGATGGGTGGTGGTTACATACGAAAATTCAACCTGCTGTACACTTAAGATCTGTTTTCTTTACAAATGCAAATTATAGATCAACAACTAGCAAAATAAATAAAAGCAAAAAATTGTCAAACCAATGGAAGAAAGACATTTGAGGGGCTGCAAAGACGCAGAAAAAGTTGTGCATTTTCACAAACTTTATACAAACAAAATTATTCCTGAATCCACACCAGCAAAATACAGAAAAAGAATCAAAGAAGGAGAATGATGTGGGAAGGATAAGCAGTCACCGGGTTGGCTACGGATCAAAGACAACCATTTTAACTTTACGCTTGGATAATTCTCCTTTGAGAGGCAAGATTCTGAGGACAAAAATTATGTTTTCTTTTCTAGAGATTCAATAACATTCTCATTTATGCAATTTTATGATTATATTAAAATTTTTATATAATTCCCACTTAAAATAATTTCTGTAATGATAACATTATAGATCTGTTTATGCAAGTTCAATGTTGAAAATCAACCAAAATATAAAGTATGAAAGACATATTTAGGCACAAAACTGAATGTAAAGTTTACAAGCCTAGGCAATGTCAAATTGATGAAACTAGGGGTAAGGGAGCGTACACATTTCTTAATCTTTTGGCTGCGAGTCCACAGATACAGTCCAAGGTGAATGAATCAAAAATTGGAGTTTATGTACATTATTTAAAGTCATAAAGGCAACTAGCTATTAGAAGAATAAAAACAATACTACAACAAAAATTGGGAAAGGGAAGGCAGAGGAGTAGATGGTGAGAGTAGTATAAGGTAAATTCCCTAGATTGTCCACAGTCCCAACTTCTCCATCTATGGACAATCTGCTCTGAAAGATAAGAAACAGAATTATAAGTAATCACCATAAGAGCCTTAAAAATAAAAAGGGAAAAAGGGTTAGCTTCCCCAGAACGAGTCCAGAGATAGAACTGTAAGAACAGGGATATTTGCATTTTATTTGTTTACGTCCTCCTGTATGTTAATTATTTTAAGTATATTCATGAATTATTTCAGGAAGGAGGGAAAGGAGCGGGGGAGACAAGGAGAGGGAAGACACACCACATCGCTTCTGCCTGAGGAGCCCTTAGACAAAGAGCTAAGGCAACAGAAGAAGGTCAGCTGAGCTGGAAGCTAGGGCTCCTTAGAAATGCGTTTAAACGGCCCTTTAGGAGAGGCGGAAACACACTCTTCTGCCCGGAGTGACCCACGACGGGCAGAGAAGAGAGTCAGCTCAGCAGGTTCGAGCCTCGAGGTCCTGGAAGAGATGGGGTCCTCAGGTCGGGGGTGAAGAACGGGCCCCCGGCTCTCGGGAGCACGGTTCTCCGTGGACGAGGTGACTCCTCTCCCTGGTCCTCTTCTGTTCAGACGATACTTCTGTACATCAGACACCATCTCGGAAAATCAAGTCCCTTAACCCCATCACCCATCCGCAAAGCCTTACGGAGCCCCGCTCTGGCCAGGTGCTGCCGGGCTAGGAGGAACCGGCCAGGAGCCACCAGCGCGATGCCCACCTGGACCCGGCAGCTCGGGGCGGGGCGGGGGGCGACGTGAGGATGGGGAAGTGCAGGGGCTTGTGACCAGGATGGTTAGTGCGAGGGACGCGGGGGGAGCCCACCGGACTGGCTTCCAAGCCTCGCACAGCCCCTTCCGGGTGAGCTGACCTCAGTTTCCTGTCTATAAAATGGGGATGGTAGCTATAAAGTGCCGAGAACAAGGTTCTGGAAGTGCCTCCCAGGGTCAAGATACACAGGAGCGGAGCTCTATGCCAGCCCCTCACCGAGGAGCTAAGACCAGCCCCTTGTTCCTCTGGGCTCCCGGGGGCCACCGCCTCTCAGAGGGTCTGGGTGGCTGCGCACAGCTTGCTTCATTTCTAGCACAGAACGTCAGCTTGGGCCCCCACGCCTCTCACTCCTTTCCCTCAGTACTTCGGGCGCTGGCCAACGAGGTGAGCTGACTTAGTGGCTACTGCAGACGATGCGATGGGCTTTCACGCTCAAGGCTCGTCCGGGGAGCCGTGTGGCTCAGCTGCGCTGGGCGGGAAGCGAGGCTGCGAGAGAGGGAAGGTGGCCCAGGCAGCAAAAGGGCAGCTCGACTGTGCGGGCCAGGGAGCAGAAGGGGCAGGTCCGCGCAAAGAGCCATGTGGCACAACTTCAAGGGTGGTGGAGGGGCCTGCAAGGCTGCCCTGGGGCAACACAGGGTCTTCCTGGGGGTGTCAGAGCCCAGGGCACGGACAGAGTCACGGGACAGTGTATCCAGCGGATGGGGAAGAACGCAGAGGCAGAACTGCCCCCCTAAATGCGGATGGGCTGGGAGTCATCAGAAACGGGTTAAATGTGCCCGCAGAGCCACGGTTTCAACTTTGGTGCCACCTTGGAGTCACCTGAACAGCTTTAAAGATATTGGGCCCTACCCCCAGAAATTCAGACACAGTTGGTTTGTGTTGTGACCTGGGCGTGGGTATGTTCTAGAGCTCCCCTGGTGCTGGCGGAGAGAAGGAAAGTAAGTCTGTCTTAGATGGGGGCCTGGGGGCAGGAGAGGAAGGGAAAGATGGATGATAGCTGTGCAAGGAAGGAACGCCTACCCTGATGCAATCTGTGGGCTGGAAATACAGGAGTCGATTTTGCAACCTAAATCCTATTAAAATGCCCCTCGGACACCTTAAGGCAGCCCTGCGTGGAAGAACGGGATCACCTGATGTGCTTATTTAGTATCCGAGATTTGCATTCCTCTGTCATTCTTTCCCTTGGAACCTGACAGACAGCTGAATCTGCAGGGTGTGGAACTGTGGGATCAGACTCCATTCAGCCCAGCACTTACAGGTCTCAAACTCAAGTGCAAAATAAGTTTGTCTGAAATGCAGACTCCACCCACCGTGCCCAGAGACCTGAAGGCAGTAAGTCTGGGCTGGGGCCTGGAAAAGGTGTGTCTACCAAACTAAGGACCCCCAGGTAATTACATGACAGAGATGACCTGTGGCCACGTGTTGGGAAACGCCGACTGAAGAACTGGGGATGAGAGTTAATGTGTTCGGTTCTCTAACCCACCCAACCAGCATCCGCCGTGAACAGCATTCACGGTTCAAGGGAAGCAGCAGAGGGGACAATTGATTCCTAGCGCTCCAATCTAAGTACGTGTTGACCGTGAGTTGAGGATGTCCCATCAGCTCTGTCCTCACGTGTTACAAACTGACGCGGCATGCATAGCTTAAGCCTGTCGACAGGCATTTCACACTCCAAGGCTCAAGGCAGCCCCGTAACGGAACTGCCGAGAGCTTTCCAGAGCCTTCCACCTGAGATGGGGGAGCACAGGGCAGCTGGCTGTGCTCACCTCGCCTGGGACCCTGGTGGTCTGAGAGGGAAGGCCCTGAAGGTGGAGGGCTGCCCAGAAGTCCCACCTGAGGGACACTGCATGACGGGGCACATGCCATGAACACTCCCTCATCAGGGCCGAGGCTCCCAAGCTGGGGATGTCCTCAAGCTCCAGCCTGCACATGGAAAAGCAGGTCTACGCTAAGGTAAACACAGTGACAGACCTGCTTCTGGGAGGGGTCACGGTCCCTGTGTTTTCCTGTCTTCAGTTAGGGATGAGCACTTCTTTTCACTGTTTCACTGGGGAATCATTTAGCCCTAAGCATCAGGAGAGAGCGCCCGGTGTGCATGCTCCTGAGCATAAGTCTGTCGGGCTAAAGGGAGGTGAAAGAGACCGGTAATGGGATTCAGTTGAGGCGCTTGGGTGGCCAACCCCCAACCCCAGTGAGAGCCCGGGAGACGGCTCCCCTTGGCACCTCGCTTTCCCTCGTTGAAAGGACTGCCTGCCTCCGCTCCATCGACGGTTAAGGAGAGGATGCCGGCCTCCAACCAGCCATTTCAGCTGCGAAGAATGGGGATCAGATGGAGGAGTACAGTGCTCATCCTAAAACTCTTGCCGAGAGATCAGTAAACAACAAAGTCCTGCTGCACAGCACAGGGAACTATAGTCAATATCCTGGGATAAACCATAATGCAAAAGAATATAAAAAGAATGTATATATGTGTATAACTGAGTCACTGTATAGCACAAATTAACACAACATTATAAGTCAACTACACTTCAATGTTAAAAAAGAAAAAAAAAAAAGGAAAGAAAGAAAGATCAAGAGACCATGACAAAGCAGCAAAATCTCTTTATGAGCAAACCAGGGCTTTCAAGAGGAGTGAAAGTGATGAAGCAATGGCAGGAAGAAATTCAAGAGCTGAATGAAGACAAGATATTGGCCAAGGCACAGCAGGAGAGCAGCAGAGAAGCGTGGCCAGAGCACAAGAGCTTCACACCTCCCCGGAGGAACACTGGGAAACTCTGAGGCACAAGCCGGAACTGAGAGCTAATGTCTGGGTTGCTAATGGCTAACTAAAACGATGACCTTGGCATAATTACGAAGCTTGATGAGCAGCATTCCATGGTCTTAAAGCCCCCGTTGACCAGATAACTGAAACGGCAGCAGTCATGAGGGAAGCCACGAGCCTGGTGAACAAATGGGTTGCATGAAATCGGGAAAAAAAGTTCAACTTAAACAGGAAATCAAAGATTTGAGAGAAATCTTTCAAACTCAAGATGCATGTTTTAGCCACATGAAGGATGACGCATAAGAAAGTACAATTTTTGTTGTGTCAATCTTTGTCAATTTTTGTCAAGTGGCCTGAGCCTGAGGAACTCTGGAAACTTCTGTAACGTGGTGTGCCAAAAGACTCCCAGGGCTGGCCTACTTAATCAATTAATTAATTAATAGAATAATAGGAAATCACTATCTCAATCAGCCCACCACTTACTACCTTTAGATTACGTATAACACACTGGCAAATGACACTTTTAAAAGATGGTTTCTGAAAATGTGTAATAAATGGAGTTAGGCTTGATTCTAAAATATAATTTTAAAGTAATTCAATAGCTGAATAGATGAGAAACCCCCATAATGACATCACAGGATAACTCTATGTTTACCTTTTGGGGGAACTGCTGTTTTCCAAAGTGGCCGCACAACTTTACGTTCCCGCCAGCAACGTAATGAGGGTTCCAATCTCTCCACATCCTTGTTACTGTCTCTTTTTGACTCTAGCCATCCTAGTGTGTGTGAACTGGCATCTCACTGTGGTTTTGATTAGCATTTCTCTCATGATCAATAATGTTATGCATCTTTTCGTGTGTGTACTGGCATTCTTTATATATCATCCTTGGAGAAACATCTGTTCATATCCTCTGCCCATTTTTAAAGTGGAGTGTGTTTTCAAAGACACAAATTAATCTTGTTATTGAGTTATAAGTGTTCTTTACATAGCCTGGATACAAGTCCCTTATCAGATAGGTAACTTGCAAATATCTTCTCCTGGTCTGTTGACTGTCTTTTCACTTTCTTAATGTATAGTTTGAAGTGTAAATGTTTTTAATTTTGATAAAGTCCAATTTATCTACCTCTTCTTTTGTTGCCTGTGCTTTTTAAGAAACCATCCAATTTCTTAAATCCAGTTGTTCCAGCACTATTTGTGGAAAAGTCTATTCTTTCTCCCCAGTAAATTGCCTTGACATCAATAAGTGGGCCATAGGGCTTCCCTGGTGGCGCAGTGGTTGAGAGTCCGCCTGCCGATGCAGGGGACACGGGTTCGTGCTCCGGTCCGGGAAGATCCCCCATGCCGTGGAGCGGCTGGGCCCGTGAGCCATGGCCGCTGTCCGGGAGGATCCCGCATGCCACGGAGCGGCTGGGGCCATGAGCCATGGACACTGAGCCTGCGCGTCTGGGCCCTGTGCTCCGCAATGGGAGAGGCCACAACAGTGAGAGGCCCGCGTACCGCAAAAAAAATAATAATAATAAAATAAATAAATAAATAAGTTGGCCATAAATGGAAGAGCTTATATCTGGACTCTTAATTCTAGTCTATTGACATGTCTATCCTTATGCCAGCACAACACTGTCGCGATTACTGTTTTATAGTAAGTTTTGAAATTAGGAAGTGTAGGAATTAGTTCTTTTGCTCATTGGGGTCCCGTAGGAATTTCAGGATGTTTGTGAGTCTCTATAAGAAAACCCATCTGGGACTTTGCATCTGTAGATCAATTTGGAGAATATTTTGCCATTTCAGCAGTATGAGGTCTCAGCACCCCAGCTCCAATAGATTCATTTAATACACAGATTTATCATGTCACTGACTACCTCAAGGAAGGACACAGCTACAATTGTCTGTCCATCTAAATTCAGGTTGTGACACTGAAAAAGCAATAAAGGCATCACTGGATAAAGCAAGCAGATTGTGCTTCAATTTTTTAAAGAAATTTAGAAAGATTATTTGAAAATCTTCAGCCTTTTCATCATCTCCATCAGTTGTGTGTGTGTGTGTGTGTGTGTGTGTGTGTGTGTGTCTTTAGTTCCTATCTGTGCCTGTACGGTGCTGGTTGCTACAGAAAGCTGGTTTATAACGGACATGTTCTGGTCATCCTCGTGGTTGATAACAGGGAATTGCTGGCGTCCTGATAGGACAGTGGTGAAGATGGAAATTGTGGCGGTCTGCTTTACTTTTTTCTCCTAGTCTGTTACAGGTCAGTGTATGTGGTTCCAAGGAGAAAACTGCTTTCCCTGAAAGCTCATCGGCCCTGGATGCGATGGCAGCCACTGGAGTGTGGCGGCAACTCTATGGAGGTTAAGGGCATGCGTCCATCTCATAACTGCACTAGGGTGAGCCCAGGGGTAGCTGGAGCTGGCGCACAGCGGAGGAAGACACCCTCTGTTCTTCCCTGCACCTTAGCGGCACACGGCTCTGAGATACAGCAGGTGCAAATTTGCTTTAATTTGCAGAAGTCAGTCACTAACCCCGCCAGGAGGCGATGGTTTTTGTCGGGACCTGCCAACGTCGGCTCCCAGTCACAGACCTCTCCTCGCTGCACGCTTCCCTCCCCAAAGGAGAGCTCACCGGAATTCTCAGGATGGGAACTTCTCACCCTGGCTCTGCTGGGTGCCCTTGATCCTTTGACCCCTCAGCCAGGTAGCCCCCCAGTGATGCTTCCTGTCGGAGAGAAACCTCATCCTGCTACCTCCCGGGACCCCTGAGGGCTTGGCAAGGAGGCTCTGAGGTGGGGAATTCATGATGCAGTGGATGCCCATGTCCGAGGTCTTTAGCTGGAAGCAAGCAGAGCCTCTCGGGGACCAGAGTCAGGGCCTCTTTATAAACATTCTGGGTTCTGCTCCGGTTCTGTTCAATCTATGATGGATATTTGCGATCTAGTCACAAACACCCCCTTGAGAATTTTCAAATGTTCTAATCAATCACAGTAACCAGGTATGTTGTCAATAAAGTGATTTATATGACACAGTATGATCACTTTCTTTCGCTCTCGGACAGCAGAACCTAGGAAGAAAGGCCAGACGGGTCAGTGGAGGCTCGAGGGTCAGAAGTTTGGGTCTGGCTTCCTCTGAGCCACGTCAGTTCTCCCCACACAGCTCAACTGCAGTGTCAAAGGAGGCATAGGACTGACCTGTAAAGAAAGTCCAGACCCCCTGAAGTTTGCAGGCCTTGGGTGGGTGGGTAGATGTCTGACCAGGTATGGGAAGCAGGATCATTGTTGACAGGGAATAACTCTGAAATTCTACTAAAGTAGAATGTTGTAAATTGAAAATAGTCGATGTACAATATTACGTTCATTTCAGGTGTACTACACAATGATCGGACGTTTGCATACATTATGAGATTATCACCATGAAAAGTCTGGTATCCATCTGTCCCCATACAAGGTTATTAAAATATTATTGACTATATTCCCTATTCTGTACATTACACCCCTGTGACTGACTTATTATATAGCTGGAGTTTTTACCTCTTAATTCCCTCCACCTGTTTTACCCATCCACCCACCCTGCTCCCCTCTGGCAACCACCTGTTTGTTCTCTGTATTTATGAGCCTGTTTTTGTTTTGTTTGTTTGGTTGGTTCGTTGGTTGGTTGGTTTTGTTTTTTAGATTCCACATATAAATGAGATCATACCGTACTGGTCTTTCTCTGTCTGACTTACTTTACTTAGCATGAAACCCTCTAGATCCATCCATGTTGTCACAAATGACAAGATTTCATCTTTCTGTGGCTACTATTCCGTTGCATAACATACCACATCTTCTTTACCCGTTCAGCCACTGATGGACACTTAGGTTACTTCCATGTCTTGGCTGTTGTAAATAGAGCTTCAAAGAACATGAGCGGGGGTACATATTGTTTTTCAAATTAGTGTTTCTATTTTCTTCCGATAAATACCCAGAAGTGAAACTGCTGGATCATATGGCTGTTCTACTTTTAATTTTTTTGAGGAGACTATACTATTTTCCATAGTGACTGCACCAACTTATAGTCCCACTGGCAGTACACAAGGGTTCCCTTTTCTCTGTATCCTCGCCAACCCTCATTTGTTGTCTTTTTGGTGACAGCCGTTCGACAGGTGTGAGATGGTAGATCTTCGTGATTTTGCTTTGCATTTCCCTGGTGACTGGTGATGTTGAATATATTTTCATGTGTCTGAATGCCATCTGTATGTCTTCTTTGGAAAAATGTCTATTCAGGTGCTCTGCCCATTTTTTTCTACTTTTTTTGGGGGGGGCTGTGCTGCATGGCTTGCAGGATCTTAATTCCCCGACCAGGAACTGAACTCAGACCCTCGACAGTGAAAACACGGAGTCCTAACCACTAGACCGCCAGGGAATTCCCCTTCTGCCCATTTTTTAATCAGGTTGTTTGTTTTCATGTTGAGTCATATGAGTTCTTCGTATATTTTGGATATTCTAAAGCAGGAATTTATTTATTTACTTTAAAACTTTAGGACCAATTCTACTAACAGTACATTTGTGCAGTCAGGGAAGTTGTGCCCTTTGGTTTCTCTCTTTTTTTAAAATTAATTAATTAATTAATTTATGGCTGCGTTGGGTCTTTGTTGCTGCGCGGGCTTTCTCTAGTTGCAGCGAGCGGGGGCTACTCTTCGTTGCGGTGCGCGGTCTTATTGTGGTGGCTTCTCTTGTGGAGCACGTGCTCTAGGCACACAAGCTTCAGTAGTTGTGGCTCGCAGGCTCAGTAGTTGTGGCTCATGGGCTCTAGAGCGCAGGCTCAGTAGTTGTGGCGCATGGGCTTAGTGGCTCCGCAGCATGTGGGATCTTCCCAGACCAGGGCTCAAACCCATGTCCCCTGCATTGGCAGGTGGATTCTTAACCACTGCGCCACCAGGGAAGCCCCGGGAATTTTAATTAAGCCCTTTCAGCTATCAACCACTAACCTGAGCATTGAGTGAACTGATTCTTTTAAAAAATGTGCATCTTTGTTTTCACAAAACCAATAGTTACTTAGGAAGGACTGGATTATTCAATAAATAGAGAGCTAGGCACTGAGTACCATTCACTGGGTAACAGTGGTAAATAACAGAAACATCCACCACCCTCTTGGGTTGGCATTTGTCTAAGGTAGAAGACAGAAAAGACGGACATGAACACGGGACCTGCGTGCAGAGGACCAGGGTTGGGAGGGCAGAGGCAGGGGCGGAGCTGTGGCCAGGGCATTAAAGCTAGAAGGGGAAGAACCTGTGTGTATTGAGATCCTCAAAGAGGTGACTCAGGTAGCCGATCTCATTAAATCCCTTGGGGAAGGAATCATATCCTCAGACACACACAGCGAAGCGGAGGCTCCGAGAGGCTGGCTCACTGTCTGGGCTGTGCAGGAAGTAACTGGTACAGTTGCTCAATTCCAGGCCATCCGACTCCATAGCCTGTGCTGACTTCCTCGTGCTGCCTCATGACACCTTCGTCCAGCCCTTTCCTCGTACAGACGGTCCCTGCGGAACTGGAGGGAAGCCGACACCCAGAGACTCCACGGTGCAGGGGTGGGGAAGCCCGCTCTGCGTGCATCTGCACAGGATGTGAATGAAGATGGGCCGCAGGCCGAGATTCCAAGGAGTCAGGGAGTAAGACCGTGTCCAAAGTCATGGTCAAGGAGACACCCTGCCCGGTCCTCCAATCCTAACAGGGTGCTCCTGGCCAAGGGCTCCAGAGCTCCTCCGAGGATGCCCTGGCCGCCCACCTCCCGCCTCCCTGCCAGACAGTGGCTCCCGGGCTGCCA
>NW_006799055.1:3009003-3018388 GCF_000442215.2 Lipotes vexillifer | reverse complement strand
CCGCTCTTTCCTGTGCCCTTTTCATCTGACAGGCGAAGAATTACCGTCATTTTCGCACTAACATTCATTATTCACTATCTGTGGTAAAGACCCTATTTACTACCTGGTTACTCCCTCCTCCTAAGCCAAGGCAGCCTTTTTCATACCAAGGGGGGAATCGGTCCTGCTTTATACCTGCAGACGGGTGACAACAGATGGAGGACGGGCCTGCGTGTTTCGGGGGAGGGGAAAGGCTCAGCTGGAGGCATTTAAACACTGGTCTGCGGTTTGGGGCCCTGAGTCAGTGCCCAAGAAAGAAACAGCTTTCAAAAGTATCTGAGGCTGGCCCAGAGATAAAACCATGCACATATGGTCACCTTATCTTTTTTTTTTTTTTTTTTTATACTACAAAGCTACAGTAATCAAGACAGTATGGTACTGGCACAAAAACAGAAAGATAGATCAATGGAATAGGATAGAAAGCCCAGAGATAAACCCATGCACATATGGTCACCTTATCTTTGATAAAGGTGGCAGGAATATACAGTGGAGAAAGGACAGCCTCTTCAATAAGTGGTGCTGGGAAAATTGGATAGGTACATGTAAAAGTATGAGATTAGATCACTCCCTAACACCATACACAAAAATAAGCTCAAAATGGATTAAAGACCTAAATGTAAGGCCAGAAACTATCAAACTCTTAGAGGAAAACATAGGCAGAACACTCTATGACATAAATCACAGCAAGATCCTTCTTGACCCATCTCCTAGAGTAATGGAGATAAAAACAAAAATAAACAAATGGGACCTAATGAAACTTCAAAGCTTTTGCACAGCAAAGGAAACCATAAACAAGACCAAAAGACAGCCCTCAGAATGGGAGAAAATATTTGCAAATGAATCAACTGACAAAGGATTAATCTCTAAAATTTACAGGCAGCTCATGCAGCTCAATAACAAAAAAATAAACAACCCAATCCAAAAATGGGCAGAAGACCTAAATAGACATTTCTCCAAAGAAGATATACAGACTGCCAACAAACACATGAAAGAATGCTCAACATCATTAATCATTAGAGAAATGCAAATCAAAACTACAATGAGATATCATCTCACACCAGTCAGAATGGCCATCATCAAAAAATCTAGAAACAATAAATGCTGGAGAGGGTGTGGAGAAAAGGGAACACTCTTGCAGTGCTCATGGGAATGTGAATTGGTTCAGCCACTATGGAGAACAGTATGGAGGTTCCTTAAAAAACTACAAATAGAACTACCATATGACCCAGCAATCCCACTACTAGGTATATACCCTGAGGAAACCAGAATTCAGAAAGAGTCATGTACCAAAATGTTCATTGCAGCTCTATTTACAATAGCCCGGAGATGGAAACAACCTAAGTGCCCATCGTCGGATGAATGGATAAAGAAGATGTGGCACATATATACAATGGAATATTACTCAGCCATAAAAAGAAACGAAAGTGAGCTATTTGTAATGAGGTGGATAGGCCTAGAGTCTGTCATACAGAGTGAAGTAAGTCAGAAAGAGACAAATACCGTATGCTAACACATATATGGAATTTAAGAAAAAAAATATCATGAAGAACTTAGGGGTAAGACAGGAATAAAGACACAGACCTACTAGAGAATGGACTTGAGGATATGGGGAGGGGGAAGGGTAAGCTGTGACAAAGCAAGAAAGTGGCATGGACATATATACACTACCAAACGTAAGGTAGATAGCTAGTGGGAAGCAGCCACATAGCACAGGGAGATCAGCTTGGTGCTTTGTGATCGCCTAGAGGGGTGGGATAGAGAGGGTGGGAGGGAGGGAGACGCAAGAGGGAAGAGATATGGGAATATATGTATATATATAACTGATTCATTTTGTTGTAAAGCAGAAACTAACACACCATTGTAAAGCAGTTATACTCCAATAAAGATGTTAAAAAGAAAAAAAAGTATCTGAGGCTGTCACATGGGCAGCCGGCCATCGTCCCCTGTCTAGAGCACGGCATCCAGTACGGGGAGTGACGTCACAGGATAATCAGGGCTGGGGTTTTTTGTGTGCTTTTTTAAATAAATTTATTTATTTATTTATTTTCGGCTGCCTTGGGTCTTCGTTGCTGCACGCAGGCTTTCTCTAGTTGCAGCGAGCAGGGGCTACTCTTCATTGCGGTGCACTTGCTTCTATTTGCAGTGGCTTCTCATTGTAGGGCACGAGCTCTAGGCGTGAGGGCTCAGTTGTGGCACACGGGCTCAGTAGTTGTGGCTCGCGGGCTCTAGAGCACAGGCTCAGTAGTTGTGGTGCACGGGCTTAGCTGCTCCGCGGTATGTGGGATCTTCCCGGACCAGGGCTCGAACCTATGTCCCCTGCATTGGCAGGCGGATTCTTAACCACTGCACCACCAGGGAAGTCCCATCAGGGCTGTTTAACTCTGTGTGCGAAGTTCACTTGCTGGCTCTGACGGACGGAAGAAACCCCCATCTCGGAGAGGCGTCTAAGTTCACACGGATTTAATGGTCACCTCTCAGCACCTCCTCCTGCCCGTCACTGATGTGGCACAAACCCTGCCGCCACCTCACAGCACGTGTAAGAGCTTCCCCTGCCCCCGGGGCCCTTGCACCAGCCACCTGGGAGGCTGACTTGAACGCTCGGGCCACTTTGCTGAGGGCAGGGGTCTGGCCAGGTCTCCTAGCCCTCGGCCCTCCTCCCTCCTGCCTGGGCTCAGTGTCATGTAAGTAAACACTGACACCAGCTTTTATCCCCCGAGAGCCCAGGGGCATTTGCCTGATGCTTTGTAGAGCAGCCTGCACTTCAAAGTGTGCGCCCAGGCATGGCGGTGCAGAGCGGGCACAGGCCCCAAAGCTGCTCGCTTGCCTGGGCACAAGTCTGGCTGCAGAGGCTCTGGCCAAGGCGA
Source organism: Lipotes vexillifer (assembly GCF_000442215.2). Taxonomy (NCBI): domain Eukaryota; kingdom Metazoa; phylum Chordata; class Mammalia; order Artiodactyla; family Lipotidae; genus Lipotes; species Lipotes vexillifer. Next base: position 3,015,485 of record NW_006799055.1, on the reverse strand, counting down.
CCTGGGCCGGGTGATGCTGTGACCTGGCCTCTCCTCTTCAGCCTGATCTTGGATCTCAAAAGAGCACTTTCATCTGTCTGTCTGCTTCCCAGGCTTGATCTGACGGTGCAGAAACAGATCTGAACTTCACACACTGTGCTCTTGTGTTTGCCAGCTGCAGAAATAACGCAGGAGGGAGAGAGCTGGCAAAAGAGACCCAGTTCTTCCGAAATCTGTTTCTTCTCAGCTCTCCTCTTGGCCCGTCCCTTCTCTGACGAGGCCCCCGACATGGATGTGGCTGCTTCCATCTCCTGTGTAGGGAGAGCCATGGACAGGCCAGCAGACAGTGGGGAGGGGAGAGAGGTGGCTGACCCCTGCGAATGTCCTCAGGGCGCTGGACCAGATCAAGGGTGAGGGTCCTGGCTCAGAGCTGACCAGAGCGATGCAAACACTGCAGCAGATGGGCAGATCGCAGCAAAGGCAAAACGCTACAGACCACAGCTCCACGAGCCAAAGAAAATGCGCTGTAGCCATCCTTGCGGCCTTTGATGACCTACAGGTTTGGGATCAGTGTCACGGTGTGAAAATGACCTGTGACCACTGTGGTGTGGCCCAGGAAGAGCTGTCTCACAAGCAGAGGCCGCAAGATGATTTGGAAATTGTCTTAATTTTGCATGTGGGATGTTTCCAAAAAATAAAAATGAGTTGTTTGTGCCCCCACTATAAAATGCTATTCTGATTATTTTCATTTCTCTATCTAGAAATAAAATTCAAATATTAAGAAATAGCTGTTCATTAAATCAGTGTACCCATCTGCAAACAGAACCCCCAAGTTCTTGTGGGCTGATCGCTGTGCATTTCCTTATACACATCGGGTCCTGCCTGGGTGCCCATGGGTAGGCCGAGCATCTGCATTTTCTCCTGCGTCCACTTCCTCTGCTGTTATCACTGTTACAATGTGAGGCCCCTTGGCTGCTGGTCTCCTGGGGGCGTCGAGCTGCCTGTAAGAAAGGGCACCAGGCCGTGCTGAGCCCTACGCTCTTTTACGGAAGGAAACTGCTCCAGGAGTCTCCTGTAACATCCATCCGCCCATCTCCATGGTGCCTACAGCTCACATCCAGGAATGGGAGAGCATCGGACCCTTGCCCACTTGACTGGAGGAGTAATAGCTAATATTTACAGAGCTCTTACTATCTGCCAGTGCCTTCATTAATTCATTTAACCCTCAACCGTACGAGGCAGCTGTAGTTATCACCCCATTTTTCAGACAAGGAAACTGAGGCTTACAGAGGCCAGGTGACTTGTCCTGGGGCACCGTGATAGAAAGGGGGGAGCTGGGATTTGGGCCAAGGCTTTCTAACTCCAAACCCGTCCCCTGCAACACCTGGCTTTCTGGAGTAGGTGGAGAGAAGAGCAGGGAGCAGTCCTCCTGGTGTGCAGGTGAGCTACGCATGAACCTGAAACCCCTGCCTTGCCCATGGCCTCCTCTGGGGAAAGCGGACCCAGGTGGTCTTTCTACCCCAAGTTGTATGTATGCACCGTGTGTCAATCACACGTAGCCTCTGCTACCCCGACGACAACCAACTGGGACACCAAGCTCTGCGCGAGCAAAACAGTGTCTCAAGGTTGGTGAAGCTCCAGGACCCGGCACATAGTAGATGCTCAATAAATACTTGTTGAATGGCTAAATAAATAAATGGATGGATCAGAAAGTGGTGCCCAAGCCTATGGCAATCATGTCTGGGTTGTAAAAGCATGAGGCCTCTGAGGTGGACCAGCACAAAACGGTACCTAACGGGTGATCCACGTCAGATGATGACAATATCGGACCTTTGGGAAGTGTGAAAGTCAGGTGCGCTCCGAGAGGGCAGGCCTGGTGAGTGCAGGCTGCATCCTCTCCCTGCCGTACGCCCCTCTCTGGGACGTGCGGGAGCCCAGAGGGACCACGCAGCTCAGGAGCTGATGTCCTCCACCATCCAGGTTCCTGGTATCTTTCACTGAACCCCCAGCATCAAAGGTGACCTGAGATGCTCACTTTCTTAGAACATTAACAAGCTGAGCTTAGCACCTGCAGAACTGGTCCAGTCTGTCCGTGAAACTCGTCAGAGAGCATGCCCCTGTGTTTGTGTTACGTGGGACTATGTGGTCCCTCCATTTTGAGCTGTGGGAACCCACAGAGGGAAGAAGCATGGCTATAAACGAAAACCAAAATGTTAGTAAATATGAGTTAAGCTAACGCACAGTTTGTGAGCTACTTAGAAGTATTAGGACCTAATGATTTGTTAGCCTTCATCAGGGTTGGCAACTCCCCATAAACGCTAGTCTTGGGTAAACTGGCTTTGTATTTCAGAAGAATGTGTACTGTCTGCAATTAACACAAGGGACTTTTTACTGTTATTGATCCCGGGGCCTGACACGGTCAGCAAGTGGGCAGGGATCACAAGGTAATTTTCCAGCTTGTTCCTGAGCCGGTAGGCTGTTGCTTTCTGGAACAAAACATAAAGCCTCGTCCTACAGGAATCCCTTCTGGCAACTGCCCAGGTCTTCTTCCAAAGACAAGCCTTAATGTCACTTCCCACGGTGGCTGGCCTGCACAGCCCCTGGCATCCTGCCACGTGGTGCTGCCAGGCAGCACAGGGATGGCATCACTGCCACCCTGACACTCAGCAGCTCGATGGAGTCTGCCCCTTCCCCAGCCGTCAGGGATGTGCTCTTGACAGCACCTCCTAATTAAAGGCTGGAGGAATAATTTTGTGTTGTGACTAGAGCATCAGCTGCAAGTGCAGTAACCAGCCTACGCCTGCTCTCCACCTGTGCTTCAAACGTTGAAAAACGTAAAGGGCGGCTGTGCTATAGCTGGGATGGCAGAGGGCTTTCATCTCGGGGACAGCTCTGAGGATTCATGGTGGCTGCCTGGAGAGCTCACAAGAACGACTGTCAGGCTGAGTTCAGGCTCAGCAGGCAAGAGCTCAAGCCTGATTAGTCATGTCTGCCCTGGGTGCAGGCATGGGGACATGGGGGTTGATGTGTAATATTGTGCCGACCTGGTTTACAAGCAAAGATTCTATCATGTGTCCTGTGATGGCAGCAACCAATCCCCATTCCCCATCCCTTTAAAGAAAATATTCCAAAGACTTTCCTCAGGAGACGAAACTGAATCCTTGCTCACCAACTGTCCCCTCAAAGCAAAGAGCAGCCAGAGGGGGGAAAAAAAAAAAAAACAGGAATCATGGCTATGTCTGTGATTGTGTGAAATTCCTCAGTGGGACCATGCAGGCCATTCAGGGAGGGGCGTGATGCAGTGGGTCGGGGGTGTGGGGAAGCTTGGCATTTGAATCCCAACCCACCGCTGGCCACTGAGTGACCTTGAGCAGATTACTTTGCCTCCCTGAGTCTCAGTTCCTCCATCTCTAACATGCAGCAAACAATTCCTACCCCCTTGAAAGGTTGTGACAATGAGAACTTGTGTATGCAAAGTTCAGGGAATTACGCTGAGTCCTAGAGGGAGGACAAAGCCACGAATGGTTGAGGATGGAGTATTCTGGTTAACTGGTCTCCCCACTGTAACCGAAAAACCTCTTTTCTCTGGGTCCTTGCGAGCATAACGGGAAGAACTACGGGGTAACAGCCAGGAGACCTGGGTCCACACTCCAGCCAAGCCGAATAAGCTTCAGCAAAACACAGCTAGTAATACCATGCTCACCGCTAGGATGCCTTTGACCATAGAACCCTTCCTGATTCACAGAAGTGGCTCAAAAATTTCACATCAAAATTTTACTTTCTTTTAACTTTTATTTGGTAATAGACTTTCTTTTTTAGAACAGCTTTAGATTTACAAAAATACTGAGAAGATCGTTCAGAGAGTTCCCATCTACCCAGCCCACAGTTTTCTCTATTATTAACTAATCTTACATTGGTGTGCTACATCTGTTATAATTAATGAACCAATATGGATATATTATTAGTAATCAAAGTCCATAATTCATTCAGATTTCCTTTGTTTTTACCAAATGTCCTTTTTCTCTTCCAAGATCCCACATTCCATCTGGTTGGCCTGTCTCCTTAGGTTCCTCTGGGCTGTGACAGTTTCTCAGACTTTTCTTGTTTTCAGCGACCTTGATGGTTTTGGGGTGTGGATCAGTGTCTTGTAAGATGTCCCTCTATCGGAATTTGTCTGCTTTTTCTCACAATTAGACTGGGGTTATGGGTTTGGGGGTGTGAAGACCACCAAGGACATCCTCACCACTTCACGGCCGAGGTACATGAGGTTTCACTGCCCACATGGGGGCTTCCCTGGTGGCGCAGTGGTTGAGAGTCCACCTGCCGATGCAGGGGACACGTGTTCGTGCCCCGGTCCGGGAAGATCCCACATGCCGCAGAGCGGCTGGGCCCGTGAGCCATGGCCGCTGAGCCTGCGCGTCCGGAGCCTGTGCTCCGCAACGGGAGAGGCCACAACAGTGAGAGGCCCGCGTACCGAAAAAAAAAAAAAAAGAAAGAAGAGGCTCCAGCTTTGGCCACTGGGGGCGCTTTCTGTTGGTTTCGTGCGCTTTTGACATGCCCCATCAACGTGCATATTTTTTAGCACTTCCTTGCTTTCTGACTCTGCAAGATGTCTTCCAACTTTTTATTTGGAAACAATCACAGATTCACAGGAAACTGCAAAGAAATGTCCCACGCACCTTTTCCCCAGCCCCCCCCCTTCCCCACCCCCGACTAAAGTGACCATCCAGCACAACCATAGTTCAAGGTAAAAACCAGGAAACTGACGTGGGGACCATTCACAGAGTTTATTCAGATTGCTCGCCACATCGGCGCTTCCTGGGTCGTGTGTGGGTTCTCTGCAGCTAGACCACGTGTGCAGCTTCATGTAAGCCCTCCCCCATCCAGGGCAGTCCAATCCCCGCACGGCTCCCTCGTGGTATGGCTCCCTCGTGGTACGCCTCCGTACAGATTTCTTCCTCCTTCTGCCTCTAACCCGTGGAACCAGTAACCCGCTCTCCATCTCTGTAGTTTTGTTGTTTCAAGAATGTTATATAAAGGGAGTCCCCACCCTTGGCAGAGCTGCTGGGCTGCAGAATCTGGTGCCACCACGTGCACCGTGAGCCACAGCGTCTTCTGGTAGAAGGTTCAAATAATAAACCACCGCGGAGGATGGCGGCAAGGATTAAGCAGACAACGTGTGGAAAGGACTTTCCATTCCAAGGAAAAGTGGCGCCCGTGTCGGGTGCACCTCTGCTGAGGAAAGGACCCGCGTCCTTCCAGAACCCTCTCGCGACCTCCGCCGTGCGTCCCATCTGTTGAGAACCAGTTTTTTCATTTGGAATTTAGGACAGTTCAGAGCTGTAAATATTATAAATGTCATAGTGCCTCAAGATTAGAAATAACATCATGTATGTGTGAAACAACTGGCTCGTCAAACCCACCTAGGAAATCATGGCTTTTACTATTAATATTACAGTGACTCAACAGCCTGAAGCCTGGCTCTCATCGTGGGGGAAGGATTTTCAGGAGGGTACCCCATCAGTGCCCCCTGGTGGCCCCTGAGGGTAACGTCCCCCTCCTGCCACTGCACCTGAGCCCCGGGAGCACGCCCACCTGTGCACCCCCAGTGCCTGAGCGCTCTCACACACACAGTGATCAGCATCATGTTACGCTCCCCCTTCTTATAGGTGAGGAAATGGGGTTCCCTCTGTTCACAGGGAGCAGAGCCAAGACCCGCACTCTGTAACTTCTGGCTCCGAGTTCAAGGCCCATCCTGGCTCTCCCTGTTTGTAGGAGTTGCATTCGGTAGCAGTTTGCTTTTGTTTTTGTTTTTTTAATAAAATCATGATTATGGGGTCTTCCATCTATAGCATCACAGAGTCTAACACAAGGAAAAGGGAGAAGCTGTCAAATCCTTACTGAGAGACGGGTTTGGTGATTTCCTTGTGCTGGTTCATTTCTGTTTCACTGCAGCCCTGAGTCTCCTGCCAAGGGATAGCCTGGAACTGATGCAGACTTGGCCTTAGATACCAGGTCTCCTATTCTTGATATTCTTGATACCCAGGGCGATGGGCTTCTGTTTCCCAGGCAGAGCAGCCTCCCAGACATCTGGACACTGAGCCCTTTGATTGGGGCTGGGATTGGATGTTTGGTTTTTTGTTTTTTTAAGTTTTTATTATATATGTTACAAATATTTCTTCCCAATTTGTTCCTTATATATATATTTGTTCCTGCTCTTGTTTTATGTTTTGGACACGCCCTGCGGCATGTGGGATCCCAGTTCCCCGACCAGGGATCGAACCCGCACCCCCTTCAGGGGCAGCGTGGAGTCTTAACCACTGGACGACCAGGGAAGCCCCCGGGGATTTGATGTTTTCTCTCCAGCACATCATGCCTAAGCATTTAGGCCTCTTGGACTCAGGCCCCCAGGCTCCCAGTCGATTTGTCTGGGTATGCTCTCATTAGCATCCCTCCTGGCACTTTCTGGCTCACCAGGTGGCGAGGAATGCCGCCACCACCCT
>NW_006799055.1:3001217-3008206 GCF_000442215.2 Lipotes vexillifer | reverse complement strand
GAGGAATGCCGCCACCACCATCCCATTTTTTGGTAGTGGAGGGAATGGCCTAAGGTTAAAGTGGAGACCCCTGTAAACTGGGACGCCCAGCACCACCAGCGAGTCAACAGCCAGGGGTGGCTCTTGTGGACACACTAGAGGCACATCCCCGACTGCAGGCCACCCAGAGGATGAAATGACAGCAAGAAGTTAGGGGGCACTTGCCATGTGTCCCATAGTTATTAGATAATTCGACAGTGGATCCTGCTTGCCCTCGAGGAGACAAGACTCATTTACTTGAAATCTGACACATTTTCATGTATAACGTGTATACTAGCGCTATATACTTAGTTGAGTTACAGGACATAGACCAGAGGAGTGTCTAGAAGGGTCTGAGAGTCTACCCTGCTCCCAGTTACGTGAGCCACCACAGTTCCATGGATGACTCCTGGGTCAGAGGCAAGGGACTTTTATTACCACCGGCACAGTGAGAAGCCTGTTCCCCTGCCCCCAAGCTCATGGGCGGTGCAGAGCAGCCCTGGTAGGGGGTGAGTAGGCACAACTCAGGAGCCCTGTGCTTGGAAACCCCCAATCCTCTGCGGCAAACCTGCCCAACCTCTGCCCTAGAGGGAGACGTTATCATTATTATACTGGTCAGGAAACAAATCTGCCTGGTGTCCCAGAGGGAGACATTTTTTCTATCTTTCAGGGTTGTCTGATATACAGACATCCCCGAAAACTCATCCAGAACAAACACCGTCGCCTCTGCTCACAGGACTCAGAGGAGTGCAGGACACCCACGGAACTGTCCCCCCAGAAGCTATAAACCCATCCACGAGAAGGAAGACGGCGTCTGACTAAAAGGATAAGGGGCATTTCCAGGTGACTGAGGACACAAGCTGTGATTTCTCCCAGCATCTTCTCTGTCTATGTTTAACATTCTGCCCAGAATCCAGAGCGTGTCCGGAGCACATGCCCGGGATGCAGGGACGGCCCAAAGGTTGCTGGGGGAAAGGTGTAATTTTCTTGAAAGTGGTTCAAAAAGAGGCTTATTCGGAGCAGGGGATGGAGAGCTGGTGGGAAGCCCCACGGGGGCAGAGCCCACGGACTGCCTCCTTCAGACTCTCTCCCCAGGGACGGAGGGAGGTATCCGCCATGAAACGCCCTTGCCAGGCTGCAAGCTCTGCTCCCTTTGTCCTGTGGGGAGTCTGCCTGGTGATGAGAAGGGTCAGGACCCCAGCTCTCAGCCATCTGAACCCACGGAGAGGTGCGACATCCCAGGGAGAAAACAATCTGTTGGTCTTGCTTCTCTTGGCTTGGGAAGCGCTCTGTGATTCTGGAAATTCTTCCTGCTCCAGAAGGAGGAGAGAAACCAAAGGAGCAGCCCGTTCCCTCCTAGGCTCAGGACTGCGTCTTTCTCCGGTCTGTACACCCAGCACCCCGCCAGGCCGTACAAGATGCCACAGGATAGAAACGGGGCTCAACTTCTTATACATTCGTTTATTCAATAATGAATTTGTTCGTATGTTGAATAATGAATTGACTCAATTTGTCATCTGCTAAGCATTTTCACTCCACAGGTAATTCAAATTGTTGCTTTTTTTGTTGTTTTGGGGGTTTGTTTGGTTTTTTTTTTTTTTTTTGGTAGGAAACTAACATAAATATTTTCAAGTAGGATGAAAAATTCATGTTAACTTTTTTTTTTTTTTTTTTCCTTGCGTTATGCGGGCCTCTCACTGTCGTGGCCTCCCCCATTTGCGGAGCACAGGCTCCGGACGCGCAGGCTCAGCGGCCATGGCTCACGGGCGCAGCCGCTCCGCGGCACGTGGGACCTTCCCGGACCGGGGCACGAACCCGCGTCTCCTGCATCGGCAGGCGGACTCTCAAGCACTGCGCCACCAGGGAAGCCCCATGTTAACTTTTAAAAGTATGCCTAGAGATATTGAAAACATTTCCCTCACTCATTTATTGCACAAAATGTTGCCAAGCAACAGCTGTGCACCAGGCGAGCTTCTAGGTATACAGATAAAAGAAGGAGATCATTTTCGGAAGATAAGTGTTATAAAGAAAACATGACTGAGCCCAGGGACAGACAGTGATTGGATGAGGGCTGGCTAACTGGATGGATGCAGAGAGGAGGTGACATTTGAGCTTAGATCTGAATGACAAGGAGAAGCAACAAAACATGGATGGCCCGGGGGGTGGTGTCCCAGGCAAACAGGACAGCAAGTGCAAAGGCCCTGAGGTCTCAAGTGTTCAAAGGGTAGGAAGGAGGCCAGTGTGGCTGGAGAGTCATAAGCCAGCAGCTAAGAGGCAAGAAATGGCAGCAGAGAGGTAGAAAGGGGCCACCCTCTGCAGGCTTTTATAAAGGGCCCTGGGGAAAAGTCCCCATGCGATAGCAGGTATTGGGACAGCTTTCAACAGTGGAGCTATTTTGTCTGATTTATGCTTTAAAAAGCAACCTGGGCAAAAGCGAAGGCGGGGAGCCAGTTAGAACAGTTGGTCTGTGTGAACTCTCCTCTGGCATTAAAGGGACCTGGATGGAAAAGGTGAATGAGAAGCCCAGGCTTAAGCAAATATGGGGGCACAGGTAGGAGAACTCCGCCAGCAACCATCTGGAAGACACTGGAGCAGAGACGTCCTAGAAATGGACGAAAATGTGAGCCAGAATCTTCAAACTATCAATACATCAACCTACAGACCATCAAGCAGACTGCAGCTATGTACGCAGGAGCCTTAAGCCAGGGACTGGCCTTCTAGAAATAAAAAGGGCAAGACTCAGCCATCTACCTGCAAAGTTCTCCTACCCCTCTCGTCCCCAAGCCCAGAACTTCAGATGGGGAGTAACATTCTGAGCCCCCCTGCACTTTACCACTTGAATCCACCTACCCGGCAACATGGCAATTTGGGAGAAAGAGCTAATAGCAAACAGGAGAAGGGGAGACCAGCCAGGCACATCACTTGCCAAGAGCACGTACTGAAACCTCCCGTGTGCACAGTGTATGAAGAGAGCTCAGGACTTGGCCCTCTGCTCCTGGAACTCGACGTCTGGATGGAGAGACAGGTCCTAGAGTCGTGTCACAGGCTCCTATAGTCCTCGACCCTCCAAGCAACGGAGGCTGAGGTCAGCACCCTTTATGGGGCAGCCAGGCCGGTGCAATGCAGCTGAGGGTCAGGGTCAGGGTCAGGAGCTGGGGGGGCCCTGACTGGAGGAGCCGCCCGAGCCTGGTGCCCCAAGAACACCGACCTCCACAAAGGTGTTAGAGAAGACCCACAGGAGCCTCCCAAGAGGAAGGCCCCGATGAGAAAGGGTCTCCCTCCAGGGCTGCTCAGGCCATGGCTCACAGCCCAGCAGGCGGCCTAGCCTCCACCCATGTCAACCACATCCCGCGCAGCCTTCTCTCCTAATTTGTTCGTCTTTGTTCTCTCCCTAATGGTCCTTTCCAGCCTGTTAAAGGGCCTAAATTATTATTTTAGTTTTCCAGGAAAATTGCATGCAATTTAGTTGAGTGCATAGGGGCGTGTGCAGCCTTCCCTTGTAACGTCCCAGGCAGGCAGGAGCCTGCATCACCCCGGGTTGCCGGGTCTGAAACGCCGTCATCTCCCAGCTGAGTCTCCCGTGGAGAACGGAGCAGCCTCAGCCCTCTTGAGTTCTCGGCTGCTTGGTCGTGTAATAGTCATGAGTTGCAGTTGCAAACAACGAAATCCCACTCTGGTTCGTCTGTGCAGAACAGGCCTGCATTGAAAGGGTATCGGATAACTCAGAACGGAAAGGAAGTCTCAGAGAGCGGCCCGAAGCGGGAGGTCCAGGCAGCTACGAGGAGAGCCGAGTTCACCCACGGGGCCAGGCCGGCAGGGACACTGCAGCTGCTGCCGGATCAGAATCCACGTCGCAGCCGCCACTACCAACACGGACCTGAAGTCCCTTCATCTCTGCCTCACTCACTCCAGAAGCAAAGTCCTGGTGGGAACGTCTGCTGCCAAGAGTGTGTTTGTCCTGGGATTGTATCCCAGACCCTGACTCCCATTCCCAGACATAAGAAGGGCTCTGAGACGCTGTAGGAGAAATGAATGTTCACTGTAGCCACTGACTGCTCTGTGCTGTCAGGAAAAAGCTTCTAGTGCTCTGTGCTTCAGTTTGGTCCTTAGCAAGGACACATTACACTGAAATGACAACAAGGTTTGGAGCCATAAATCAATAGGAAATAATCTGATTATAATATTAGAAGAAATCAGTGCAGCCCTAAATGACCTGAGCTAGCGCAAGCAGAAAGGCCGCCTAGTGCCCTGGGCTGGAGGGCAGCTCTCAACCTGAGATGGACGGGCTGAGTTTCTCCACAACCAGACCACAGACATGGACCCACTAGAGAGCCAGCCACACGCTGGGTTATCAGACACACATTCTTAAATAACCACGATGGAATGTTCAAGGAGTTAAATGATTAAGATAGTAAATTCTAGCAGGAAACTGGAAAGTATAAAAAAGAAAATCCAAAAGGATGACTGTATCTATACAGCTTACGGTACGGTTTTGTAAACTGCACAGTTTTCAATAACTGTAACTAAAACTTCAGCAGATAGCTTAGGAGCGACTAAATAGTTTTAAGAGGAAATCAGTCAAGAAGATCAGAATCAAATAGTGAGACTAAAGCGTGGACATCGAAAAAGAAACAGAAAAGAGCGTAAGAGACACGTTAAACGTGAAAAAAAAAAAAAAAAACGATTTAAAATATGTGTAACTGGAATCCCAGAAGGAAGAGGGGAGAATTAATCGCGAAAAAGCAATATTTCAAGATATACTTAAAACTGACTAAAGACACAGAGCCATGAATTAGGAACTCCAAGCAGTAGAAATACTAAGAAAACCAAATTTAGGCATATGACAGTAAAAGTACTAAAAAACAAAGAGACAAAGAGAAAATCTTAAAAAGAAACCAGAAGGGGAAGAAAAGTATGTTACCTTCAGAGACTGAGCACTAACCTCCATCAAAAACACTAGAAACCAAAAGACACAAAATCATATCTTCAAAGAAGTGCTGACAGAAAACAGCTGACAACCTAGCATCCTATATCCACCAAAAATATTCTTCAGAAATTAAGGTGAACTGAAAATCTTTCCAGACAACAAAACCAGCGCATACAAACCAAAGAATAATCTTTAGAAGAAAGAAAATTATCTCAGATAGAAACACAGAAATGCAAGAAGGAATGAGGTGCCCTGGGAAGAGTAAATAGAAAAACAGATAAACCTAAATGAACGCTGACCACACGAACAGTAACTGTATTAACGTCTTGCAGAGTTTTAAATATATAGAGAGAACTTCCTTGGCAATAATAGTACTCAACGCAGGAAGAAAGGATGTTAAATGTCCTAAGGTACTGAAATGTCCTGGGAAGTGACAAAAGCAGTCATTCATATTAGATGTTAAAAAGTCAGGAATGCATACTGTGATCTCTAGGGAACCACTAAAAATATAGGAAGAAAGCATCTAATGTATCCAGTGGAGTAAAATAAAAAACAATAAGAAGACAAAGATAGGCAAGGGGCAGGGGTCAAAAGGTGCAAACTTCCAGTTACAAAATAAGTAAGTCCTGGGAGGTAATGCACAGTGTGGTGACTATAGTTAATAACACTGTATCACGAAAGCCCTCATCACAAGAAAAAAAAATGTAACTATGTGTGGTGATGGGATGTTAGCTAGACATCAGTGGTGATCATTTTGCAATATATACAAATGTCAAACCGTGATGTTGTACACCTGAAAGTCATATGTTATATGTCAATTACACCTCAATTTTTTTAAAAAGAAGACAAGATAGGAAAAAAGCAGGAACAAAGAACAGGAGTAACCAAACAAATAGTCAAATGGTGGCTTTAAACATAAGTACAATAAATGTAAGTGACTAAAGAATCCAATTAAGAGATCAATGTTGTTTGTAAGAGACAGTGCCTAAACATAAGGATGAAGAAAATTTGAAAGCAGAAGTATGCAAAAAATAATGGAACAGAAATGGGAGTGTGAAGTTACAAGGGAGACGTCCCCAACGTTACAGGACAGCAGAACGAGCTATCAGGGAAAGTTTTTTGGGTGCACTTAAAAATAAAAGATCCTTGTTAGCCTTCCAGAAGGACAGAGCTGGAAAAGGCAGCCTCAGGACATGCCCTCTTGTCATTCCCACGTTTCTACAATATGCCCATAGACAGCATGGCTGGTCATTAAATAAAAATTAGTAATTTCATCACTGGATATTGATTAGTCATATATCATCTGGCTTTGCGTACTGTGTCCTCAGGATATTTCACTGAGAAAATATCACACTGAGAAGTCCCACTTCGAGGTCAGTCACAGCACTTTCCCCTCCCTGTCACTCTCACCTGACCCTTCTAACCTTGACCTTTTAATTTTCTAAATATTCTACCACTCAACCTGGGGCAGGTATTAGTACTGCTTAAATCTCTGGACAAGGCTGATCCTGTTCTGTCTGGACCATGGTTTATCCCTTGAGTTTCTGGTCCAACAATGACTACACCTGTACTGACCTCCCCAAGGTGCGTGTGTTCCCCTCCCACTGTCCGCCTCCCTGCCCACTTTTTCTGTCCTGTGCTTTCAGGCCATTCTAGAGTGCTTTCCCTTGGCCTGACCCCAGAACCCTCAGTTAACTAAGTTCTAACTTCTCCTTGAGTTCGCATCCCAAACTCTCTATGTATCTTCTGTGTGTCCTCTTCTCCTAGCTTCTAGCTTGCTCCCAGCTTGAAATAGATGGCCCCCCACGTTCAAGTCCTTAAACAATCATTTCTTACAAGAGCTGGTTTGAAGAGGCTCTTATTGGCCAAAGTTGGTACAATTTGAATATCAAAAGAATAGTGACTATTATTAACTGAGGTGAGTTCACAATGATACAAACAAAAGAAGACCAAAAAAGCCCGCAAAACCTTATTTGCGGGGCTTCCCTGGTGGCGCAGTGGTTGAGAGTCCGCCTGCCGATGCAGGGGACACGGGTCCGGGAGG
>NW_006799055.1:2991599-3000966 GCF_000442215.2 Lipotes vexillifer | reverse complement strand
AGAGTTAAACACTTACTGCCGTTCTGGCAGGAGCTGTACTTCAGAATAAGCAAACCCCAGGAAATAAGCAGACCCCAGGAAATAAAGAAAAGCTCTACTTTAAAGAGGAATGACATCTAATAAATGCAGAGGGATTGACAGAATGTAAAAATCACCATTTTGCAAACCCTAATGTAGTAGCTAATTGCAATGCTTGTCCTGAATACTAACTCCATCCAGCCAACAGTTGATGGGGAACTGCATTCCACATGGAGCCGAAGTGTCAGCCTCCAGCTTACTTGCTAACACAAGGGAAATGTCACTTTATAGTAGAGACGCTTGACCATGTCCCCCTAATCCGGTGATTAGACCAAGCACCACAACGGTAGACAACCAACATCATGTGACGCAATGTGACATACACGGCATCACCCCAAATCGTAATTCATCTGAATCTCGTCAGGCCTACGATCTAACATACAGCCTACAGGAAATACAAAGGATAGAGGAACAGGTTAAATACATAACAAGGAATCAGACAATCTGATGTGCAGCTTTGCACGAAGCAACTGAGTTTCTTCAAAATGTCAACGTCATTTGTAAAAAGGAGGAAGACGGGAAGCGTAAGAACAGCTCTAGGTTAAAAGAGACCCAAGAGAATGTAAGTCGGTGCACCACTATGGAAAACAGTATGGAGGGTCCTCAAAAGACTAAAAATAGAGGTGCCACGTGACCCAGCAATCCCACTTCTGGGCATATACCCAGACAAAGCTATAATTCAAGAAGCTACATGGGGCTTCCCTGGTGGCGCAGTGGTTGAGAGTCCGCCTGCCGATGCAGGGGACGCAGGTTTGTGCCCCGGTCCGGGAAGATCCCACGTGCCGCAGAGCGGCTGGGCCCGTGAGCCATGGCCGCTGAGCCTGCGCGTCCGGAGCATGTGCTCTGCAACGGGAGAGGCCACAACAGTGAGAGGCTCGCGTACGGCAAAAAAAAAAGAAAAAGAAGCTACATGTATCCCTATGTTCACAGCAGCACTATTCACAATAGCCAGGACATGGAAACAACCTAACCGTCCATCGACACATGAATGGATAAAGAAGATGTGGCACAAAGTAGAATGCTGGTCGCCAGGGGCTGGGGGAGGATTAGCACTGAGTGGTGCAGGTTTCAGTTGGGGAAGATGAAAAAGTTCTTGGGACGGATGGTGGTGACGGTTGCACAACAATGTGAATGTACTTCATGCCACTGAACTGTACCCTTAGAAATGGTTAAAATGGTAAATTTTATATTACCTATATTTTGCCACAATAAAAAAATAAAAATACAAAATAAAACAAAACAAAAAAGAAAAGATACATGCACCTTTATGTTCACGGTAGCACTATTTACAATAGCCAAGACATGGAAGCAGCCTGAATGTCCAACGACAGATGAGTGGATAAAGACGTGGTATATATGCACGATGGAATATTACTCAGACATAAAAACCAAAATAACACCCTTTGCAGCAACATGAATGGACCTGGAGATTATCATACTAAGCAAATTAAGTCAGAAAGAGAAAGACAAATACCATATGATATCACTTATATGTGGAATCTAATACGACACAAATGAACGTATCTATGAAACAGAAACAGACTCATAGACAGAGAACAGACTTGTGGTTGCCAAGAGGGAGGAAGGTGGGGGAGGGAAAGCTGGGAGTTTGGGATTAGCCGATGCAAAATATTATATATAGAATGGATAAACAACAAGGTCCTACTGCATAGCATAGGGAACTATATTCAATATCCTGTGATAAACCATAATGGAAAAGAATATGAAAAAGAATATATATACGTATCTGAATCACTTTGCTGTACAGAAGAAATTAACACAACATTGTAAATCAACTATGCTTCAATAAATTTTTTTTGAAAAGGGAAAAATGTAAAAAGAAAGAAGATGTGGCATACACACACACACACGCACACACACACACACACAATGGAATATTACTCAGCCATTAAAAAGAATGAAGCAATGCCATTTGCAGCAACCTGGATGGACCTAGAGATTGTGAAGTAGGTCAGAAAGAGAAAGACAAAGACCATATATCACTTATATGTGGAATCTAAAATATGACACAAATGAACTTATCTACGAAACAGAAACAGTCTCACAGACATAGAGAACAGACTTGTGGTTGCCAAGGGGGACGGGGTGGGGGAGGGAAGGATTGCGAGTTTGGGATTAGCAGATGCAAACTATTATATATAGAATGGATAAACAACAAGGTCCTACTGTACAGCACAGGGAACTATATTCAATATCCTGGAAGAATATGAAAAAGAATGTATATATACATATAACTGAATCACTCTGCTGTACAGCAGAAATTAACACAACACTGTAAATCAACTACGCTTCAATAAAATAAATTAAAAAAAAAAAGAGACCCAAGAGATATGGCAAAGAGCATTCCTGTTTGGCTGCTGGTCAGAACAAGGCAAGGGTGAAAGACATTTTGGGGACAACCAGGAAATGCGAATATGGGTTGCATATTGGGTGATATTAGAGAATCATGGTTCATTTCATCAACCGCGGTATCACGATTATGTGGGAAATGTCTGTAGCTTTTAGAGATACCTACTGAAGTATTGAGGGGCGAGTAACGACCATACTTTAAAATATTTCCTCCAAAAAGCAGCAGATGGCAAATGTGTCAACATGTGAGCAATTGTTTCAATCTAGTGATGGCCACATGGTCATTAGACTCACCACTTCTCTCTACTTCTCTGTATATTTACCATTTTTCATAATAAAAAATTAAGCTTAGGAATAACAAAGGGGGGGGGGAAGCATAACAGCATCCCTCCAACAGGGTTACTGTGGGAACTAGAGCTAATGAATAAAAAGTGCTTATCTCAGTTCCTGACACATGGTCATTAATTATTGTTGCTAATAATTGTTTCTCGAGCATTTCCCAATCCTCGCAAAGTACAGCAAGCATATTAACAATTAAGGAATGAAAAGGAGACCACACAGTTACAGGCTGTTAAAATGCGCATAACTGGAGCGGGATGTATAAGTACTTTTCTATGAGAAAAGATCTTCCAACCTTGGTCTCCATCCTGCCAGGCATGGGCAACGTTCAGAGGTGGCTCTGGAGCACCCTCTAGTGGTGATATGTGGTAACTGTTCTCTGCCCAGCTGCTGAGCCTTGAGTGGAAAATGAATCTACTGAAGGAATGTTTTAATACAAGGATGTCATTTTCCAGAGCTGGCGGTGGAGCTTTGTGGTTTGATGGGCCTCTTTCCCAAGAACCATGGGTGGCCTGCTAGTCCCTTGCTGATCACCATTTTGTAAAACAATTGAGAGCAGCACAATAGTAGAGGAGAAAGGCCTCAGCATTGCTGGGTGGGCAGTAGGCATTTGGGGACCTTACAAGGGTTTCTAGTGAAATTATATTATTTGGAAGCATGGCAGTGATGGGAGTTGCTGGCCCATTTCTAGAACATTTGTCATTAGCTCAGGGCAATGTCTCCACCCCCGTAGACTGGTGAGCCGGCCATCCTACCAAAGTCACCACCAGAGGGCGTCGGCTGCCCACACAGGCTGCCAGGAGCTGAGTGGCGACGGGGTGACACCAACGGAAGAGGGTTATGATCATGATAATAATCCAGATCCACTCTGATCTGGATCACCAGCTTTGGACTTCTTGAGTCAGAAATAAACGTGCACCATTTTTGAACCATAGCGCATTTGGGGGTCACCACACAGATCCTCAAAGCTCTGGAGGAAGGCCGTGTCACCAGAAGCAGACTTGAGGATATGGGGAGGGGGAAGGGTGAGGTGTGTTAGGGCGAGAGAGAGACATGGACATATATATACTAACAAACGTAAGGTAGATAGCCAGTGGGAAGCAGCCGCATGGCACAGGGAAACCGGCTCGGTTCTTTGTGGCTGTCTGGAGGGGTGGGATAGGGAGGGTGGGAGGGAGGGAGACAAAGAGGGAAGAGATATGGGAACATATATATATGTATAACTGACTCACTCTGTTATAAAGCAGAAACTAACACACCATTGTAAAGCAATTATACCCCAATAACCAAAAAAAAGGAAAAAAAAAAAAAAAAAAAAAAAAGAAAAGTAGTGACCATGTGGAAACTCTATCCCTCACTGCCCTCGTGGACACCACCTGCACACAAGGCCTCAAATAATAAGGCCGGAGCCGCACTGGACACAGCCGGCGGGCTGGCGGGCAGACATGCAGCACTACACTGTACAAGGCGCCGGCCCTTTCAGACCTCTGGTTTCCCCCGCCCCGTGGCCGTGTTCCCAGTGGGCTCCGACTCAGCAGTCCCTCCTTCCCGCTTTCTCTCCATTCTCTCCGCAGCTGTTCCGGACGCGTGGGCACTATTCCTGGACCATCCACCCCACTCCCTGCAGTGGCCTTGCCTTCCACTACCCTTGAAATACAGAAGGATTTTCTCCTTTCCCTCATTTCCCAGTCACTCCTTAACCTATTGCTGTCATTTTCCACCTGCAGCTCCATGAGAAGAGAATCAGTGAGTTGGAGGATAGGAACTTTGAAATAACTGAGTCAGAGGAACAAAGGAAAAAGGATGAAAGAGCGAAAAAATCCTAAGTGATCTGTGGGACACCATGAAAAGAATAAATATCAGAATTATTGGAGCTTCTGAAGGAGAGCGGGGGGGGGGGGGGGGGGAGGGGGCAAAAGTTTGTTTAAAGAAAGAATAGCTGAGGACATCCCAAACCCGGGAAAAGACTTGAACACCCACGATCCTGAACCTACTAGATTCAACATTACTTCAATTCAAAACAACCTTTTTCAAGACACACTATAGGGGCTTCCCTGGTGGCACAGTGGTTAAGAATCGCCTGCCAGTGCAGGGGACACAGGTCCGAGCAGATCCCACATGCCGCGGAGCAACTAAGCCCGTGCGCCACAACTACTGAGCCTGCGTTCTAGAGCCCGCGAGCCACAACTACTGAGCTCACGTGCCTAGAGCCCGTGCTCCGCAACGAGAGGCCACCGAAATGAGAAGCCTGCGCACCACAACGAAGAGTAGCCCCCGCTCGCCGCAACTAGAGAAAGCCCGTGCACAGCAACAAAGGCCCAACACGGCCATAAAAAAGATAAATTTTTTAAAAATAATGACACATTATGGGCTTCCCTGGTGACGCAGTGGTTAAGAATCCACCTGCCAATGCAGGGGACACGGGTTCAAGCCCTGGTCCAGGAAGATCCCACATGCCGTGGAGCAACTAAGCCTGTGTGCCACAACTACTGAGCCTGCGAGCCACAACTACTGAGCCCACGTGCCACAACTACTGTGCACCTAGAGCCCGTGCTCTGCAACAAGAGAAGCCACCGCAACGAGAAGCCCACGCACCGCACTGAACCCCGCTCGGCGCAACTAGGGAAAGCCCACGCGCAGTAACGAAGACCCAATGCAGCCAAAAATAAAAGTAAATTAATTAATTATTTTAAGAGACACATTATAAAGAAATGGTCACAAATCAAAGAGAATCCTAAAAGCAGTAAGAGAAAAAAAGGTTGGAAACACAAAGGAACACCCATTAGGTTATCAACAGACTTCTCAGTGGAATTCTTAACAGCCCAGGAGAAAGTGGAATGATAAATTTAAAGTGTTGAAAGAGGAAACTGCCAGCCGAGAATACTCTATGTGGCCAAGTTATCCCTTGGAAAGGAAGGATGAATAAAGACTTTCCCAGACAAACAAAAGGTGAGGCAGTTCATCACCACTTTGACCTGCCTTGCAAAAAATACTGAAAGGAGTTCTTCAAGCTCAAATGAAAAGACACTAATTAATAACATTAAAATACATGAAAACATACAATGGTTAAGGTAAATATACAGTTAGATTTAGAGGATGTTCTAAAATTGACAGTGGTGATGGTTGCACAACTCTGTGAATATAAGAAAAGCCAGTGAATTGTATACTGAAAGATGTGAATTGTTGGGTGTATGCGTTATATTTCAATAAGGTGGTGAGGAAGGGGAAAGAGGAGGGGAGGGTGCAAGGAGGGAGGAAGATTCCTGCCCATTCTAGATTCCAGACACTAGGCTGCGAATCCCAGGCTCAGGCTTTCCCTGCTTGCCCTTGTGGGTAGGGTGGGCCACGGCTGAGGGGTAAATAGCCCTCCCGCCAACGCCCCGGCTCTGCCTCTGCACAGCAGGGTCTCTGGGTGGCAACAAGAGTATCTGCCGTTGTCTCTGTCTCTCGGGGGCACGATTCTGACCTCGGCGGCCGATAGCATGAACGGCTCTTGATAGCGCAGGGCTTTTTACCTCCCCTTGACCAGGAATGGATCTAGACAGTCCTGAGTACAGAAATCCTTTCGGAATCTAGCTTCAGGCTGAAGGTGCTACAGGTGTCCACAGCCAAACTTTTAATCTCCCACGAGATGGCAGTGTTGTCTCACTCCAATCCTCACACTCGGCCCCCGTTCCAGGCCCTCGGTAAATAAGCACAGGAGATGGAAATGAAGTGGATTCTGGATTTCTGCCTCTGAAAACACGTAGGCCTGAGTTTTATTTGAATAAATGACTATCGGGTAACTATTAAACTACTACAACTATGATTATTTAAAGTTAAACAACTCGGGAATTCCCTGGCAGTCCAGTGGTTACGACTTGGCGCTTTCACTGCTGGGGCCCCGGGTTCGATCCCTGGTCAGGGAACTAAGATCCCACAAGCAGTGGGGCACAGTCAAAAGAAAAAAGTTTTAATTAAATTAAACAGTTCTTCTTTATCAGACCTCCTTACTGAAAAATGTGGTGAGAAAAAAATATTCCTTTCAAGAATGAAAGATTTCATTTTGATATTGCCTTTAGACGGGACGGACCCCATTGCAAATCGGAGCTACCCTAGTGTCCCTTGACGCTTTCACTTCCTGAAGTGGACGGCTCCCTGAACAGCTCATAGCCAAGGGCTAAACAGCAAAGTCGCCGAGGGGCAGGGGCTCCGGGGCCCACAGATCTGGACTTGAATTCTGGTCCCACCACCTACTAGCTGAGCAGTCTTCACTCACCTCTGTGTGCCTGATTTTCTCATGTGTAGGAAGAACGGTTCCTGTCTCGCTGAGTGTTTGCGGGGGTGGTAAAGGGGTAGTTAGAACAGTGCCTGGCAGATAACGTGTCCTCAGTAGCTGATGGTCATGTAGTTGGTGGTTCTCCATTCTGGGTGCTCACTGGCACCTCCTGGAGAATCTTTTTAAATTATTAATTCCCAGTGCAAATCAAAATCATAATGAGATCCCCTCACATCCATTAGGATGGTTATTGTCAAATTAAAAAACACGGGACTTCCCTGGTGGCACAGTGGTTGAGAATCTGCCTGCCAATGCAGGGGACACAGGTTCAAGCCCTGGCCCGGGAAGATCCCACATGCCACGGAGCAACTAAGCCCGTGAGCCACAACTACTGAGCCAGCGGGCCACAGCTACTGAAGCCCATGTGCCTAGAGACCGTGCTCCACAACAAGAGAAGCCACCGCAATGAGAAGCCCGCGCACCGCAATGAAGGGTAGCTCCCACTCGCTGCAACTAGAGAAAGCCCCCGGGCAGCAACAAAGACCCAACGCAGCCAAAAATAAATAAAATATAAATAAGTAAATTTTTTTAAAAAATTAAAAAACACACAAACAGAAAATAACAAGTGTTGGTGAGAAATGTGGAGAAACTGGAATCCTTGAGAGTTGCTGGTGGGAACGTAAAACGGAGCAGCTGCCATGGAAGACAGACTGGTGGGTCCCTCTAAGTCACACACAGAAAAGCCGCAGGCTCCAACAATTCCACTTCTAGGTACACACACAGGATTGAAAGCAGGGATTCAAAGAGGTATTTGCACACAGCAGCGTTACCCACAACAGCCAAAAGATGGAAACAATCCAAATGTCCATCAATAGATAAATGGATAAACAAATGTGGGACAGACGTATAATGGAATATTATTCATCCTTAAAAAGGCAGGAAATTCAGACACATGCTACAACATTGGATGAACCCTGCAGACATGCTGGGCAAAATAAGTCAGACACTAAAGGACAAATATTGTTTGATTCCACTGACATGAGGCCCCTACAGTAGTCAATTTATAGAGACTTGAAAGGAGAAGGGTGGGTGCCAGAGGCTAGGGGGAGGGGAAAGGGGAGTTATTGTTCAACGGGGACAGAGATCCAGCTTTGCGAGATCAGAAGAATTCAAGAGATGGATGGTGGTGATGGCTGTAGAACAGTGTATGTGTACTTAATGCCACCCGACTTAAAAGTGATTAAAATGTAAATTTTATGCCATGTATAGTTCACCACGATTTTTTAAAAGCTTACTTTTACGAATTTTCAAAAACATTAAAAAAGAAGAAAGAAAGAACCTGAACAACAGAAGGTCACACACTTCTAGAGCAGGGCCCAGGCAGCAGTATCTTACAAGAGCTCCCCTAAGAATGATGCAGAGCGCGCACTGAGAGGTTCCCCAGCGGGAGGGTCACTCCGGAATGAGAGTGGAAGCTGTGGACAGACTCAGGAGGGCTGGAGCTCCCAGAGCCGCTCCTCTCTGCCCTCTGCTGGCCCAGCCCAGCTGCCCCACGGCTCAGAGGCTGGGAGCCAGGAGGCTGAGAGCTGGCTGGGCACTGGAGTCACCAAAATTCCAAGTTGGATAGTGGCTTTGGGACCAAAGGTGGTGAAAGCTTCCATTCGGACAGAAATCTGGAAATGAGCCACTGCAAGTGGTACCCTGGATGAAGACCAGTGTCACCTCCCTAGGGGTGACACGGCAGCTCAGAGGGTATACATTCAGCCAAGTGCGCTGATGGCTCCAGCTGGCCTGGGACCCATCTGAACACGATGGCCCTCGCCGAGCTCACCCCCATAGTATCTGAGCCCCAGAAGCGTGAACTGACGCCTCCAGGCCTGGTGGCCCCCTGGGGCCCGAGGTCAGGGTGACATTTCTCTGCGGTGATCACAGTTACCCTGGGCGAGGCCCCCGGGAATGCAGAGCTGCTGGAAGACCCCCAGCCCCCAGAGCTGCCCACCGGCAGAGGCGGCTCAGCACTGCCTGGACGGCCTATAGGACAGCCGATCCAGAGGACAGGCTCCAAGAAAGTGTCTAAAATCCCGGTGACAGGGCTACTAGCAAAGGGCTGTCCCGAGAGCAGAAGAGCAGCCCGAACCCGTCCAAGCGCCCCCGTGGTTCCCGGGGCTCCCACCATCACCCGGCCTGTCCACAGCCACGGGAGCCAGGGGGGAGGTGACGTTCGTATGCAGTCAATAGACCCACACATGCGCACACATGCACGCACACACACACATGTCACACACACACGTATAGACGCGCCCACACAGACACAATGCCAGC
>NW_006799055.1:2919748-2991589 GCF_000442215.2 Lipotes vexillifer | reverse complement strand
CAAGCAGGAATTTATATTATTAAACGATGCACGGACGTCCTATTAAACACCTAAGGAGGAAGCGTTTGCAGCTTCTATGAAAATACTCAAAACTAGCTCCAATAAACTATTGTATTTTTCTCTGGGAACAACAGCGATGTCACAACTCTACAGAAACACTTCAAACAGAAGCCAACGGGAGGCCAGGGGATGCCTGTACAAAACGCTTCTCCCGGGCTCTTGCTAATCTGTACAGAACAGCAGCGGAATTACCAGGAGGCTATGAGAAGAGCACTAATTCAATAAAGCTCCCTGCTTCCAGCCCCGTTAGTTAATGAAATTATCGCTTTACGGTGCCTTAAGAGAGCTGTAAGGCTACCCCGAGTGTTGCCAGCTTTATGGGGTCTGCGGGCCCTTTACAAGCTTCCTCTGCTCACAAGTGTCAAATTGGGGCTGTATTGACAGATAAAAAGAAAAATCGAGTTGCTAGGATTGCAGCCTTTCCCTGCGATATCTTTATACTGCGCTATAAAAGCCTATCACAAAGAGTGAAAATTGTTGACATCTCTTTGCATTGCTAATCTTTAGGAAACAGTGAGTGGAATATTATTTGAAATGAATAACTGCTCGCTTTATTGGCGAGTAGTAAAAATCTAATAGTTGGCAAAACAATGTGGTGTTTACTCTTCAAGATAGGCGGGTTTATTAGCAGCAGCAGAGCAAAAGCGTCACAGCTCAGCCCTCATCTCCTTAGGGTTCTTTTGTTTTTGTTTTTGTTTTTTTGCGCTACGTGCGCCTCTCACTGTTGTGGCCTCTCCCGTTGCGGAGCACAGGCTCCGGACGCGCAGGCTCAGCGGCCATGGCTCACGGGCCCAGCTAGCTGCTCTGTGGCACGTGGGATCTTCCCGGACCGGGGCACAAACCCGTGTCCCCTGCATCGGCAGGAGGACTCTCAACTACTGTGCCACCAGGGAAGCCCCTCCTTAGGGTTTTACTTGGGTTACAACATCGGGTGTTTTGTTTGCTGTTATCATTCTTATTTTCTTTTTCTTTTTTTTCCCCTTTTGTTCTTCTTTCTTTCTCCTGTCCCCCAATACAAGGTGACACTTTTAAAGACATCAAATGTGGCATATATTCAATTGAACTGAAAAACAGCCTTCGAGAGAAAAAAATGTTTGTCAGACGCTAATTAAAGGCTGTAGTTTCCCAGAGTGAGAACTTTCAGCTCAGGAGGCTGGGAGTTCAGAGATATGACCAGGGCTGGGAGCAAGTCTGGTAGGTTTGTCCAGGTGGCGGTTACAACATCGGGTGTTTTGTTTGCTGTTATCATTCTTATTTTCTTTTTCTTTTTTTTCCCCTTTTGTTCTTCTTTCTTTCTCCTGTCCCCCAATACAAGGTGACACTTTTAAAGACATCAAATGTGGCATATATTCAATTGAACTGAAAAACAGCCTTCGAGAGAAAAAAATGTTTGTCAGACGCTAATTAAAGGCTGTAGTTTCCCAGAGTGAGAACTTTCAGCTCAGGAGGCTGGGAGTTCAGAGATATGACCAGGGCTGGGAGCAAGTCTGGTAGGTTTGTGTGTCCAGGTGGCTCACATGCGCGCGCGCACACACACACACACACCCTGCAGCAGGCCTGGGTCTGGGCCCTGTGCCGTCTGTCGCCGCGTTTAGTGCCGTGCTCACACGTCTCCTCCACCCTCTGGGAGCCCAGGAGTGCTTGACACAAAGTCACTTAGCAAACACTTACAAAATTACGTGGCAAATAAGTGGACTCTGAACCAGAAAAATCATTTTGAGAACAGACTTGCTGTGCGAATGGCACCCACTTCTTTCTTGAGGCCTCAGCTCGGTTCCCGCTGGAGGCCCAGCTGCACCTTCCTGGTCCAGGACCTCTGTGAACAGGACGCACTTGGTGCTTCTGTGTCCGTTTCTACAGGACGTTTTCATTGCCGTGTGCTTATGTCACAGCAACATACCCAAACGTCCGGAGCGGGCAGAAGGGCCAGCTGCTCCTTCACGGGACCCCGATGGTGCCCTCGTCAACTGCAGTCATTTGTTTGTGTACAGAAATAAGCTCGTGCCTTCACTGGCCTCCGAGGACAGGGCTGAGACCAGGGTGGGCTATCAAGGCCAAGGGCAGTAGTTGCCCGAACTTGAGTGCCCGCACAGCAGCCTGGGAGGGGCCCCAGGAAGAGCATGCTAACAAGCGCCCCAGGAGATCCCAAGTGCTCAGAATTCCTCTGCCCTGAGGCCACGTGAGCAGGCGGGCTTTACAAGTTTGCTGTTAGGCCTCACTGTGGGTTCCGAGCTCCCTGCAGGCAGGCCTGAGGCCCGGCAGCCGGCAGGACCCTGCAACCCCTCTGGTGGCCCAGCCCGTCTTGGAATCAGGGATCAAAAATCACATCCGTACTGTACACTGAGGTGGAGCCCGGGTGACAAGGTCCAGCATCTCTGTTCAAGTTCCCTGCTGCTGAGACTGTGAAACAGACGGGGAACCAGGCCCCTAGTTCAAAAGGTGACAAGGCCCCTGGACCGAGCCCCAGCTGCTGGACCTGCCGATCACTTATGCCAAGGAGAGCCTCCTTATCTCCTGAACTTTTAGCCTGCTAATTCCAACTAAGGTACATATAGCTTAGCTTTAGGCAATAAAAAGGAAAAAAAAAAAAATTGTGTTTATCTGCTGTGGCCAAGCCGGTCTCTCCCAGGTGAGTCTTCTGCAGAACTATTTCCTTGTTCTCTGTGTCCCAGTCTCTCCGGTCAAGGCCAGCCAAAGATCGAGGCTCGCCCAGTGGCCTGAGAACACAGCTCCGTCACCAGGCCAGGCAGAAGGCCCTGAACCCAGTTACCCGATTCAGGGTCACCACCAAGGTCGAGAGCAGGTGCACAGAAGACGGTTGGCCGCCAGGCTCTCTGCTGCATCAACAATGAGATGCTGGTCAACTGGGATTGAAAAACTACTGCCATTATATAAGGAAATCCCTTTTTACGCCAGACTGGGCCACTGCGAGGCCAGGGGGACTAACACCTCAGGGAGCCACCACCTGACTCTGGGTGGTACCTGGAGCCCCAAGGCGGCAGCCAGACCGGAGTCAGGCCAGAGACACAAAGCCCACCCGACGACAGTCCGCGCACTGCGGCGGCAGGTGCGCAAGTCGCTTCTTCCCAGAGGCCCTGGAGAGAAGGGACCAG
The DNA here is from genome assembly GCF_000442215.2 of Lipotes vexillifer. Classification (NCBI taxonomy): domain Eukaryota; kingdom Metazoa; phylum Chordata; class Mammalia; order Artiodactyla; family Lipotidae; genus Lipotes; species Lipotes vexillifer. The sequence goes on along the minus strand of NW_006799055.1, from coordinate 2,988,416 downwards.
ATGGAAGACGGGCCAGCTTCGACAGACACACGGGCTCCATGTTTGGGAGCTGTGCCCCTGACCAGAGCAGGTCCTGGGCCCACGGGCTCGGCCCAGGCCTTGGCCGAGGCTCAGAACAGCTGGTGGAAGTGAGGAGAGGGTGGCCTGGAAATGGGGGAGCCCTGCTTGTTGTCCCTTAGGATGGGAAGGCCCGGAGACACATCCTCCAAGAGAAACGGCCCTGCGGCCCTGCTGCCTCAGCGCCAACCCACTCGGCTCAGCCCCTGTGCCACTGCAGCCTCGACAAAGGCAGAAAAGGCCTCTACTGGCCCTTTCTGTGAAGAGAGCTTCCTGGCTAGGACCACGCTGCTCAGATACAGGCTGTCCACGGATCCCCTCTCGGTGTGACACCTGCTAACAGTATGTCTGCCTTTCAGCTGCCTCCACTGGATCGTGGTTTGGCAGCTTTTATCTTCCCCAGAAGCAGCATTATTTGGCCACATGTGACACCGTCTGTGCAGAAAGCAGAGGCCCCAGAGGAGTTTCTAGAAGAGGCTGCATGGAAAAGTACCAGAAACGGCAGCCGTTGAAAATGCCCAGGGCTTACCCCAAAGAGCCAGAGGACCAGAAGGGGCGAGGGGCCGGAGGGATGCCCGGGCGTGCGCAGGCTGGCCCCTCGGCACCAGGCAGCCCCAGCAGGGAGACACAAGGCACGGCCAGGGCTGCCGTCGAGAGGGGAAGGGAGGGAGAGGCCGTGCAGATTTGGGGGCATATCTCACGGATCGTAGCGGCTCCCCACTCTGCAGCCAGCAGCATCCACTTCCAGTGCTGATTATGCCAGAGCATTAATGATGCTGTAAAATAATAAGGCTCCAGACGGCCCGCACGAGAGCAAGCAGTTGATAAAAGGGAGATTTACAGCCACATCCATCAATTTAATTATCTTTCACTAGGCTTCAACTTAGGAGTAATACTAATCTGTATTTAGCACGGTTTACAGGATCTATGGACACTTTACAATCTTCCTCTATTCACAAGTGTCAAATTATGGCAATATTGATAAAACGGTGGAGTAAACAGCTAGTGAGACAACCCTAGAACCGGCGAATACACTTTTTACTGCACCGTAAAAGCCTATTACTCTCTGATTTCGGGTGAAAATTTGTGGCCAATAATCTGAGTTGATAATGTTTCGGAAACAATTGCGCGGATAATAAAAGCTGCCTTCTCCCTAACGCCACCCCGCTCCAATCCGAGGCCAGCCCCCTCCTCGGACTTGACCATAAAAAGCCGGGGCCACAGGGGCCGAGGTGGAGGCCATCCGGCCATCGGCAGGCACTGCTGCCTCCTTGGCTGAGGGCAGGTCTGGGAGACCAGTGGCCCATGGCCCGTACTGCTCTGCCCACAAGCTCCCCGCGCCCGCTTGGGCTCCAGCAAGGAGACGGTCTTCTAGAAGCCCCTGCAGGAACCTGCACTCTGCACTTTGCAGGGGCGAGAAGGACAGAGCAGCCGGGAACACCGGCCTTGGACACTGCCCCCTGGCTTGTCTCGAGCCGATGACGTAGCCCCACCGGAGGGCTCTCGGGCCAATATGGTGCCCACGCACCCAACACCCCCAAAAGGACCGCTGCCCGCACCCAGCAGCCTGGTGTCACTCGTTCTCATTCACTTGCTTTGCTGTCAGGCTCAGGTTTCCCCAGTGCCCTCTGAGTGGTGGTCGGTTTAGGTTTTCTCTGTCCAGAACGTGGCATCACACCCTTTGGTGCTTCCCGGCCTCACCTGCTGAGAACTAAGGCCACCAGGCAAACACAGCCGTGCTTTCAAGCAGAGGCTCTCTGCTGGACGGATGACACTCGTCAGAGGTGCTGGCCAGTTCTGGACAAAAGCAGGGAAGGCCTGTGCCCACTTCTCTGCGCCTGGAGCCTCCCCAGGGCCGTGCCTGCCTGAAGCACCGGGTAGGCTGTCTCACGCCCGCACCGTGCTGAGAAGCCACCTGTTTCTCCAGGCGATCTCCACGCCACGCCCCGGGCACGCCCTGACCGCTGGGCCCAGGCTGGAGCTCCGGTCGGGAAGCCCTGGCTCCAGACTCTGGACACTGAGTTCCCAGCGTGGAGCTTGTACTCCAGACCCACAACCAGGCCTTGTGGTCCTTGGTTCTGCTTGTCCGCCCGCGTCCTGAGCCAAACAGGGAATGGTGGCTGGGGACGTGAGTACAGAGTGAGGGGAGAGGGTGTTGGTCGCCCAGCATGCAGCAATCCCGCCAGCCAGCCTGCCGGTCACCACGACCCCTCTCCAACTGCTATGGGTGCAAAGCACTCCACAAACACAAACCCCAATCCTTTCAAAACAGGAGACTCTACCAACCACAAATTAGATATTATCCTTGCGAATCAGAGACCACCCCTGGTTTGGTGGCCAAAGAAATAAACTCCCGAAACTTCTGAGTCGCGATTATTTGATTTGTGTAATGGAATTACTTGCCTTCTCCAAGAGTCTTCATGAAAATCACACAAGCCTGTAATTTTTCCAAAAGCTCTTTGTAAACTGTAAAGTGATATAACAATGGCAACAGCAACAATGTCACCTAACGGTTACTCCCTATGTGCCAGGCAGCAGCATAAGCATCTCATGCGTATTAACTCCTTTAAATAACCCCCCCAACAAAACCCTACGAGGAAGGTCCTGTTATCATTATCCCCATTTAAACGAAGCGGAAACTGGGGCTAGGAGAGGCGAAGGGACTCAAGGTCGCACAGCTGTAGTGAATGAGAGGTGGCCTAACCCCAGCGCTGCTCATGAGCTGTGAGGGTCGAGCTGCATGGCTCGGGTAATGGTCATGTGGGCAGGGTGGCCGACTGGCCTGCTGGCTGCAGGGCCCCGGGCTCAGACAGGCATCTGAACCCGTGGGGACGGGGTAGAGCCAGCCCTCTGCCAACACGGCGTTCTGGATCGAAGTATAAAGGTACAGTCCTCTTCAGAGCCCTGAAGTTGCCCAGATCTGAGCCAAGCGAAATACCTAGACACTAACCTAGACTCCCCCAGTTTTGAAGCTGGTGTGGACAGCGTGTGGTGGGAGCTGAGGAAGCTGGAGGACCTTGTAACCCATCCAGGCAGGGAGACTCGTCCAAGGTCACACTGCGGAGGAATGACTGGAAGACGGCTCTCTCCCCTCCCCTCGCAGGGCTCGTCCATCGAGCCAGGTCGGCCTTTGCAAGGTAAGCCGCATCCTGCATCAGCACCCAGCGGAGCACCCGGGCTCAAATGAAGATTCCAAGGCCGCCTTAGCATCCTGCTGACCAGGAGTCTGCATTTTGAACAGATAGATATATATACCCTTATACACCGTGCCCCCTCCTTGTTCCCGAGGAGACGAGGGGCGCCCAGCGCTATCTCCGGAGGCCTCTTTTGCTGCACGGGCTACAGGTAAAGGGGCTGGGCTCCGATGGGCTTCTTTCTGGGTCAGTTCTAAGTGCAGGGCTGTGGAGAAGAGGCTGCCCCATGAGAGTGAATTAAATCTACCCCAGGCACACACTGCTGCTTCTGAACTTACACACGGGTCTTTTAAAACCATCTTTTCCTTTTTATTTTCCAAAACCCTCTTCCAGGTGTCTTCTCACTCTTTTCAGGCCTGACCCAACCCAAGGCTGGTCCTTCAGTCCCCACGACAGTCCTAAGCCACCTGAGGAGCATTTATGGAACATGGGTGTGCTTTTACCCTCCCAAAGGCGACTCAGGAGACGATGGAGGCCTGACCCGAGCTTGTGCCCAGAGCTGGGGAAGGGCCCGTCTCTCGACCCTGGAGCCGTCTCGGCATGAGCACCGGTGTCTGCATCCAGGTGCAGGAGGGTGAACCGAAGGGCTCAGAAGACAACCGCAGCTTACAGAGCAAAGGTCCGGATCAACATGCCGGGGCGCGAGGGCACGTGGAGTGATCCTAACGGAGCAAACAGCAAGTATCAGCACTGGCGTCCGGCGCTCTTCCAAACTGCACACTGAGGGAGGGGCGGTGCACGACAGACCAGAGGGCCGGCCAGCAAGCTCGCCTTAATGAGGATTCGTTCATCAGCTTGCTTTCGAAGAGGCCTTGGGACACACAGCAGGTGCATTTTAAAGAGAGATAAAAGGAGAGGAGGCAGCGCTATGGAGGAGTCGGGGCGGGGGGGGGCGGGGGGACGGGCAACCGACAGAGAAAAATCAGGGGGGCTCAGGGCAAAGGGAGACGCTCGGGCTGGGGAAAAGGGAGCTTAGAAGGACGGAAACACCAATCCAGGTGAGCAGAGCTGTCTTCACAGGTTTTCTCAGGATCTGCTTTCCAACCTTTCTAGAACAACGTGGATTATAAAGTAGTCCCTTCATCTGCTGCTGTGGACAGACTCTGGCAGCTGTGAAGAATTACCTGCATGTGTGTGTTACCACTGGAACACTGCTGATATTCTCAGAGTCAATCCTGAAATAGGCAGAGGCCTCAGGCCCATCCACCTGGCCCGACACCAAGAGTGTAGCCAGGAGCAGAGGGCCAGGTGAGCTGCAGAGACGGCGAGGAACATTTCTGGAAAATCAGAGAAACTTCTTTTGATGCAGGAAAGAATCCTCCCCTCTGCCTCAAGCAAAAGAGAGAGAGAGAAAGAGAGAGAGCGATTTCTAGTGATAAAAGGAAGCTTCCAATTTCCAGTAATAATGAGATGAAAAGACCATTCTCAAAGATCGTCAAAGGCAATTGTAGTAAAATGTCAACAGTGGCTGGAAACAAAGTCAATACAATCCCTCTACATGAAAATATAAATATACTAGAGATGATTTATTTGGCCATAAATTGTTTCCATGCACACATTTTTTCCCTTTTCCACTGTACGTATTTTAAAATTTGTGTCACTCATATGAACAGAGTGCGGATGGAAGCACTCAGCTAATTTTCAATCTGTAAAATAAACATTAAAAATTCTAGAAACGTTAAAGAGAAATCGTTTTGGGCTTGAACAGTGACTGGGGCAGGAACTGCTTGGGAGGTACAGTTGGTCCCACAAATGATGCAGGAAACAAAGGGCTCCAGGCAGGGAAAGAAAAAGGCACCCTTTCAAGCCCATTTGTTTGCCTTGCGCATGGAGGCAAGAAGTCAGTTTGGGATTCTGCCCTATCTTATCCGCTCAATCTCATCAGGTGGTAGATCTGTCCTTTGATCCTGTCAACAATGTGGAAAGTTGGAGACAGCTGCCACCACCCCTAGTCAGCAGGGCCTCACCATTCCCTCATAAAACATTTATGAAACCTGTAATAAACAGGCCTGATAAGGGAGAGGGCTCAAGATTTCAAAACTCAGCAGCTCCGCTGAAAATGCCCTTCTCTGCCTCCAAGGTTCCTTTATTTGAAGAGCAAACACAAACCACCAATTCCCACTGGCCATAAAGTTTCTGAGCAAAGAGTTTCACCAAACCCTGAGATTAGCAGAATTTGTTTGGAGCCTTACCCATAAGGGACAAAGCACCTCCCCTCCCCTGCCCGAAATTCTCTGCACTGATATGGGCAGGGGCCAGGGTGACCATAAAAATTCAGTCATGGAGAAATAAAGAGTCATTTGATGCCACAAAGTAAACTAATATTCTGTGATTGAGTTTAGAAAAGAGAGGAGTAGCATTTTCATGGCACATCACAAAATATAACTTTGTTAATATTTCTTTTAACTTCTGTTTTGTTTTCTGGGAAATTGAGTTCTCTGAGTTTAGCAGAAGTAGACTGAGTCCTCACGACTCCCACACTCTCCAGGAATTTTCTTAGTTGACTTTTCTGGGCAGGTGTCAGGTGAGTGAGTTAAGCCAGAGGTCTTCAAAGAATCTAGAAATAAAGAAAGCCAACAGCAAGAGAGGGAAATACACTGAGAGTGACTGGAAACTTCCAGGAAGACGAATATGCTTCGGGGCAGGGGACGTTGCTGTCTGCACACTGCAGGAGGGCGCCAGGCACTGCAGGCATCTGTGGAGGGATGAGTAGGTGAATGGAAGCAAGACTGGCAGATGTTGCAGAGGCATTCAAGGAGTGGTAGCAGCGCACGTGAGCTGAGAGACAGAGAAACAGGAACAGCTTTATCTAGTGCCTGCTTCAAGACGGCCAAAGGCAGCACAGCCAAAGGATAACTGAACTGATTGGGGGAAGATTTCCAGGTCTGTCCTCTCTTCTGCCCTAGCCAACCAGGTGACCAACTAAAGAGAAATGAGAAGGCGGATCCTCAGGGGGGCTGCTGGACAAGCCCCCAGGGTTGAGCTACCCCCCTGCACAGAAGCCTCTCTCCCCTAGGTTCCCAAGCTGGGAGACATGTTCCCCTGCACCCTCCTCCTTGGTGCTCACCTTTCGGGGAGCTCAGCCCACATCCCTCTACATTGTCCACACCTGCCTCATTGCTTAACGTAAAGCAAATCCTCACACGTGGGCCCCTGAGCGGTGTGAGTGTTGTGTGTGTCCACTGTTTTCCTTTCAAGTTTTCTGTGTCCAGAGGGTGGAGGCCACCTTGACTAACCTCGTAAGCACCTGCCCCAGCACAAGCACCGGGAGCTGATGACAATGGTGGTCCTCTCACCCCTGTGCTCAGCTTCTGTGCCCAGAGCAGCGCCCGGCAGGTGGGCTCCATGGGCAGCTGGGCTCTGGGGGGCTTCAGTGTTCCAGGCACTGGGGCTAGGGATGCCTAGGCAAGGAGAAGGAGGAGAGATGGGGCTCAGCTGTAACTGGGGACCAAGGATACACAGCCGGCAGCATCTGAGATGTCCCAGCGTGCTGGTCAGCAGTATCGGTCAACAGTGGTCTGGCTGGAACCCACGGAGGCAGGCAGAAATGAACTGACGGCCCCGTAAGACACAGGACCCCGTTAGTGAGCAGGCCATGTTATTTAGCATCACAGCTGAAGTGTCCCCAGATGCTTCTGGACCAAGGCGGCAGAGCTGGATTTTCATGGAGAATTCAGCCCAAGTAGTCTTTGCAGAGACCCCATCAGATGTGCTGTGTCTCCAGGCCACGGCGTTCCGGGGCCCTGAACCGTGGCCTCGGGGAGAGGAGGGGGCTGGCTGTCAGGAGGGCTGTGGGAGAGAGATGGGGGGGCTCTGTGCCCCACCCTGTGGAACAGGCCCCAGCTTCCCCGGGATGGGAGGTGGCCCCAGCATCTCCCGGAAGTCAAGGGGCAGGGCGGTACGCTGGTCAAGGGTACAAGCTCCCTGTCGACAGACCGCTCAGACTCCACGCCCAGCTCTCACACTTCCTACTCCTGTGACCTTGGGCACCAAACCCTGTGCTCGGTTTTCTCATCTATGAAATCAGGATGACGAAATCGGGGTTCTCGCTGGATTGTGGTGAGGAACAGACAAGACAGTGCAAGGGTGGCATGTGGAAACCCTCAACAACTGTTAGCTGCCATCATTATTATTTTGAGACGTTGCCAGCATTTTTCCCTATTAGCGCTCAGAATAAGTAGCCTGTAATGTTCATGTGCTTTTCACGTCCACAGGAGACTGTGTGAAGCCTGGGTTTTGCCCTGAAGGTTGGCAACTCCTGCTCCTATAGCCCACGCTGACATCTCCCACCTTGATCCCTTGCAGACTGCCAACTCTCTTTCTTACAGTATTGCCCATTTAGTTATCTCTCTCTCTCACACACACACACACACACACACACACACACACACACACACACACACAAAGTGGATGTGATTATCAGCCCCATTTCACTGGCAAGGCAACTGAGGTCTGGCAACACACAGGGTTTTCCAAGCACAGCTAGTGGGTGTGAACCTCGTCTCTGAGGCTCCGAGCCTGACTCTGCTTGGACCCGACTGAACAGGCTGAAGAGGGGAGGCCGAGCAAGGGGGATGGCAGGTCAGAGGCAGGGATGGGTTGACAGTGAGGGAGGGGCTGTTATAACAGGTTATACGGGGCTGTCCCAGGAAGACCAGGGCACAGGGACACCCTAGTTAACGGCAACAAAGACCCCAGCCCAACAATCCCAGGCCAAGGTCAAGGTGGGCAAACTCGCCATGATGTTATGGCATGTTCCTCTGTGCAGATCGGTGGGGGGCAGGCGAGGGCTGGCCACACTCGCCTGTGCGCTGTCTCTCCTCTTCCACCAGACGTCATGCACCCCAGGGCGGCCTCCGAGCATCCTGGCACCCAGCCTTCCTTCCAGGCCAGTGTGGGAGTCCCTCATCCAGCAGACGTTGAAAGCTCCCAAACCGTTTAAAGGTTCAGATGCTGAATATCTGCACAGCTGTGTTCAGAGCCGCACTATTCACAGTAGCTGCAAGGGAGAAGCAACCCAAGCGTCCATCTCCAGACAAATGGACAAACAGAACGTGCTGCATCCATACAATGGAATATTATGCAGCCTTCAAAAGGCAGGGAGTCCTGACATAGGCTACAACATGGATGACAGTGACATTGTACTCAGTGAAATAAGCCAGTGACAAAAAGACGAGTACTGACAATTCCACTGGTGTGAGGTCCCTTGAGCAGTCAGACTCATGGAGACGGAAGGCAGACCGGTGGGCCGGCGGCTGGGAGATGGGGAGTGGGCTGGGAGTGGGGAGCTCGAGTTCAGGGGGGGACAGAGTTTCAGTCTTACACGACGGACAGATTCTGGAGGTGGTGGCACGACAATGTGAATGTACTTAACACTGCTGAACTGTACACTTAAAAATGGTTAAGATGGTAAGTTTGACGTTATATGTATTTTATCACAATTTCTTTTAAGTCTGGATGTGGTGTCCTGACACCTTCAGACACAGTGGGCTGCTAGGTCCACGCCAGGGAGGAAGCTCAGCACGCTCTCCCTGTGCCCTGAGGGGACACCTGGCCATCTTTCCCAGCCACCCGCCCGCACCCTGCTCGTGCCCTAGGCAGGGGAGCTGCTGCCCCGAGGAAGGGGGTCCTTTCCTGGTTGGTATGAAGTGCCACTGGTCCCCCCAGTCCTGTGCCCACAGGCTGCGTCTGCCCAGAGGGGTGCCTTCCCCAAACCCCACAGGCCCCCGTGGATCGGGGCAGCCCAAGGCAGGGGCCGTGCTCACTCCTCTCTGTGTTCCCAGCTGCTCACGCAAAGCCTTGCACACAGCTGGTGCTCAACAGAGACATGTGGAAAGGAGGAGAGAAGGTAGCAGGGAAGGAGGAAGGGACAGAGGGGCAGAGGAGCGGGCAGAAGGGACACACGGAGGGCAGACATGGACACACATGGACACGCCTCCACCTCTGTGCCTCGTGCGTATTTATGGCCGAGAACCAAGGGGGCTCTTCTGGGGTCTCCGAACTTGCCATGGTTTGTTTTAGGGAAGGGAGATGTGCCCTTCCCTCATCTCACTGCCCAGAATTCTGAAACTGCAGCGGGCTGGGGCGACGGGGCGGGAGTTCCAGGTCTCACTTGCCCTGGGCATCTGAGGGCCCAGACGTGCTCTGACACGAGCCTCCGGTCTCAGCTGCCCCTCAGGCAGCATCCACAGCAAACACCCACGCGACTGCAGAGGTTCAGATTCGCCAAGCCCCCTGTCACCACACTCCCCCTGGGCCCTTACAGACGCTCCTGCCCAGTGCCTCTCGGCACCTTAGTGCAAGAAACCACTCCTGGGCATACGTATACCCAGAGAAAACCGTAATTCAAAAAGATCCATGCACCCCTATGTTCACCGCAGCACTATTCACAATAGCCAAGACACGGAAGCGACCTAAAGGTCCATCGCCAGACGAATGGATAAAGAAGATGTGGTTCATATATATACAGTGGAATGTTACTCAGCCATAAAGAAGAACAAAATAATGCCGTTTGCAGCAACATGGATGGACCGAGAGACTGTCATACTAAGTGAAGTAAGTCATACACAGAAAGACAAACATCACATGATACCGCTTATATGTGGAATCTAAAGAAAGGGTACAAATGAACTTCGTTACAAAACAGATGTAGAAAACAAACTTATGTTTACCAGGGGATGGGTGGGGGGATAAACTGGGAGATTAGGATTGACATACACACACTACTATATATAAAACAGGTAAGGACCTACTGTATAGCACAGGGAACTCTACTCATTACTCTGTAATGGCCTATGTGGTGAAAGAATCTAAAAAAGAGTGGACATATGGATATGTATGACTGTATATGTATATGTATCACTTTGCTCTACACCTGAAACTAACACAACATTGTAAATCAACTCCTCTCCAATAAAAAATTTAAAAACTAAAAAAAAAGAAACTCAAAGGCTCCTTGGCGGAGAGATGAAGTGTGTCCCTCCTCCGCAGCCACCCGCCCCTGCACCCCTCCTCCGTCCCCTCCTGGGCCCCCATCTCCGGGACCGGCCCACCCCCAGCAGATCCGTTATCTGCACAGACTGTTCCCAGGCGATAAAGCGGCCCAGGTCAGGTGCAGGGAGCTTTGTGGCCCTGCGGAGGCACAGGGATTTTCCTGGCCCATCGCCCCTGCTGTTTGCTCACCTGTCATCTCAGCTTGGTGACAAGGCTGACAGGAAAAGGGGTGGTGGGGGTGGGCGCGTGTGTGGCAGGAGAGGTCATTTATTGGAAGGCTGCTGGCTGTAAACACGCCCGCGCGGCTTTCGACAGCGGCCCTGGGCCCGCCACGCGGCCGGTCCCCTGTTAGTGCGTAACCACTGAGCCCCCCCTCGGGGCAGGTGCGGGGACATGGCTGTGACCCCGCCTTTCTTCCAGCTCCCCCAGGCCAGCCGCCGCATCCTGTGCTCGGGCCAAACCCGCTGAAAAGTGAAGGCCGGGAAGCGTCCCAGCCCTCGGCCTGCCCCAGAGGCCCCGGTCCTCCAGCCCCGGGCTGTCAGTGCATGACCTCTGACCCTCGGGGAGGACGGGGCATCAGGGTCAGGCGCGGTGGCCTCATGCAGCAGAGGGGCTGGCTGGGACGGCACCCCCAGCACGAAGATCCAACACGTGCTGTCTGTTCCCTGCCCCTCGGCTCCAAACAATATACACTGGAGCATGAAAGATGCAGCTCTTGCTCTGGCTGCTGGGATGAGCTGTCCGCGCCCAGGAGGTGCCCCTCAAGCTCCTTCCCTCTGAAGGGCACATGCTGGGGCTGCCAGGCAGGTGGCAGTAAGGCCAGTGGTGGCGGGCGAGATGCTAAAGAAGAGACCATTCTGTACGCATACAAGGACAGTGACGGGATAAGGTGGGTTCTAAGGAAAATCTGGGGCTTCCCAGGTAGGACAGCTAACCTCGCAGTGAGGCGCTATCTCCCCTTCTCGGGCTGTCTTGAGTGGTCGATTAGTCAAACTGGCCCCAGCAGTTCCTCAGCTGAATGCGTCCAGATTCCCCCCTGGGAAACCAGGATGCACTGCACCTTTGGGGCTGCACCTCCTCCGTTTCTTTCCCATCGGCTGTACCTGCATCAGAGCCCTCGACTGTGAGCTTTATGGGTCTCAGAGAGGCCTTCTCTGCTCTCAGCACGGGGCAAGCCAGTCGCAGGAGAGGACCCATCGTCGTAAATCCTAGAAGCAATGCTAACGCGTTGATGAGCCCCTGCCCTGTGCCCAGCAGTCCCCTCACTCCGGGGGTGGGGGCAAAGAGACGTTATCTAACTCATCAGAACGGGCCTCCCAGCAATAGTTCACCCAGTTATTATTTTATGAGGTCGTTATCACGTGCAGCCACGGGATTAATAAAAATTGAGGGTAATAAAAGAAATCATGGAGGAAACTAAGGCTATCAACTATGTAATAGAAGGGAGGAAGCAGGCTTCGTCTGTAGTGACAAATTCTCCCGTCGCACAAACTCAGAAATGAGGGCCAGGAGGAAGGGGGCACAAGGCAGCGTTAGAGAAGGGCACTCACTAGGTCAGGTGACCACCTCACAATGGTACCTGTGCTCTGCGCAAACCAGAGGTCCACCTCCAAATGACCTCGGGGGTGCAAGGGGGAAGGGTCTTCTGGTCAAGCCTATGTCTAAGCCCCTCTCAAGGGGAGGCTGCTGCCATCACCACCACCCTCTTCCCGGCTGACAGCGGTGGACGGGCTGTGAATCTCAGTGGGCCCAAGCTCCAGGCTTCCCCTGAATCTCAAGTCCCCTCTTGCACTGTACTTATACCAAGCCCAATCCCAGCCAGATAGCCCAGGGACACAGATGTGGTCCAGGGCTGCTGAGAGCCCAGTGTCACACATCCACTGTGACGTCCCTGTGTTTGGAGAAGGGCCCGGTGCTCCCTGGATGATACAGAGGAAAGGGGAGCCCAGGCCCAGCCTCGGGCACTAACTCCAGGGAGATCACCCCAATCAACTCAATCAAACAGAGCACGGACTACAGTGCAGACCCGGCTCTGACAGCAGATGGGAACAGATGCCACTCGACAGCTCTGCGGAAGGGAAGGCGTTTTAGGCCGTGAATAAGACGGGCAGTCTAGGGAAGGCCACTGGCTGGAGGGCCAGGGTCTAGGAGGTGGCCGGTGAGGGGAGATGAGAAAGCAGACGGGGAGTGGGGTGCAGAGACGGGCGGCATCCCTGTGGCTAACGGGCACCAGCTGATGGGTGAGACGGGGACACTGCAGGTTTTGTACTTGGTCAGGGCCAGGCGTTCCTGTAAAACCTGACTCGTTCAGGGCGCGTCACTTGGGCAGATGGCCCTGGGACGGACCCTTCACCCCCAACGTTCTTTAATTACTAAGGACTTAGTTATGTTCATCAAGAAAGCTGGGAGATGCTACTGGGGAAAGTTGGCCTGCTTTTGCAATAGGTGCATCGACCATCTCTGGCTGGTCTCAGCTCCCCCGAGGACAAATAGAGGAAAAGGAGGGGGGATTCCATGAGGAAGAGAGGGTTTCAGAACAGGAAGCCCAGTCGGGCCCAGCTGCTTGGACCCTGAGCAGAGTCCCCCAGGGGCACGGCCGTGACTCATCCTGGCCTCTTTGCCTTCCAGCTCGGAGGTTTCTACTCTCTGCCTGGGCTTCCTGTGCCCCACCTTCATCTCAGGCTTTCTCTGGGAGGGGACACGGGGTGCTCAGGGCCTCTCGGCAGCTCAAGGGAGAGGCTACCAACCACCCAGACAACCCAGTTTCCCAAGTGGGGCCTGTGTCCTGTATCCAGCGAGGGCTGAGCTGCAGCCAAGTGGCCGCCTATCAGCCTGCAATCCAAACTCCCGCCAAGGCCCCTTGGCCAGTAATAAACCCAGCCGGCTGCAAAAACAGGCCCAGGAATACAGCCCTGGCCGGATAATGATTAACTGGCAGCGCGGGGGCCCCGGAGGTCACAGTGATAATGAGAAAGTTTCCCTGAGCTATCTCAAGTGCAGAGGGCCTGGGGAGGGGCCCTGGCTGGCGCCCAACTCCCAGCAAATGCTTCCTGCCCCCGCCAGGGCGTGCTCACTTCAACGACCCAACGCTGCCCCTCCCCACGGGAACAGGGGAACTGACGTCACGAACCTGAGGACAGGGGCCCTGGTAAAGTCCACGGTGAGGACGCCAACAGGGGCGCCTTCCCGGGAGGCAGCTTTTCCCCAAACCTGACACAGATAAGCCCTTCCAAGAAGAGGGAGTGCTTTTATCTTTATTGCTTGGCCAGTCCTGAGACTTAGAGGGCCGCTCTGTTGGAGTGAAACTCAAAAATGATCTTCAGCGGGACTTTCTGCTTTCTGATTTTTTTTTTTTCTTTTTAGTACTTTGGCAACTTGCAATGAAATTCTCCAGGGACTTTCTTCCTAATCAACTTCACATGCAGAACTCACACCTCGGTTTACACGAGTGAGGAGTGCTAAGCCCCCACTGTGGGTCTATCATGATGATTCCCAGAGTTAAAAGAATCCTTTCACTGGGGAGGCAAGGCCAACAAAGAAAAATAATAATAATAAAAAGGCCTCCAAGATGGAGGATCTATAAAGCCTCAGTGTTCTAGGAAATCACAGTGTCAGCTGGAGACGAACGGGGTCTCCCAATTTGGAGACAGAAGTGAAGGCTCACTCAAGGGCACATGACTGCCGGGGTCAAGATGGCGCCATGAGCTGCCATCCCAACTCTGGCTCTAACACCTTCTATGGAACCTTCTATTGGTGTTCTCATCCACCAACAGGGTCCCAACTCACAGACATTTCACACTGTCACTCCTTTACCCTCCACTCCACCACCCCCTCTGAACTGAAAGCAAAGGTTGGAAGCACCTTTCCTACTTAATGTTGAAGCTGGGAGACTCTTCCTACACTTTCCAAATTCTTGCTGTAGAACGGAAGCCATGTATGACTCCTTGAAAAAGCTTTTACTGATTCCTACTGACACACCCATCACATGTCCCAGAATGTCACCAAATATTGACATCCTGTCCTGCTGAGCAGGCAGCCACGTTGAAGTAAGACAAGCACCCAGCTCTGGAATCCTCTTACTTCGGGAGGCCAATCACCGAGCAGGGTTCTTACAGTCTCTTATTTGTTATCTAATTCATCCACGAACCTGTATTAAGACCCCACCCAGAGTAAACCTCTTAATTTTCCAGTTAGCATCTATTGGGTAAGTGATGTTTTCACTTTTTTCAGATGTGTGTGATAACACTGGTCTACTTTCAGATGTGTTATGCTTTAAAATGCTCACAACACTGTGTGCTCTTGATGGAAATAACACCACCTCCTGTAAAGTGAGTATTCCTTAAAAAAAGAAAAAATTATATATATACATATATACGTGTGTGTGTGTGTATATATATATACACACACACACACACACACACACACACACACACACACACACACACACACACACACACACATATAAGCCCAATCAAGTTTCCAGTTTACAGGAAATACAGGACTAGGGAAAAATGTTAAATGACACCCAGGGTTGCACTTGGCAGAATCCAGAACATGGAAAGCCATACATCAGTTGATGTCTATCCTTGCTGGGTACATGGGGGTGGGGGAGGCAGGGGCGGGGCAGTGTCACTGTATTATGTGCTCTGCTTTTATGAATGTGTGAAATTTTGATAATAAAGGTTAAAAATACGTACAAGTGTTTGGCACATACACATGCACACAAATCCAAACTAACAAGCAGACGCCTCGCCAGCACCCACTGTGCCAGCAGACAGCAAGAAGGCCAATGTGAAGGATGGGCACACATCCCCCACCTGGCTCTTCCTCGTCTCTCCCCTCCCCGTGCTCATCTCCAGGGCAGGCCCGAGAAGCACCTGGACCGACTGTTTAAAGGGCTCCTCCGAGCTCTCCCTTCCCTCAGGATCATGACCCAGCAGAGGCCCTGGGCACAGGGATAAGGCCTCAAGGCCGTGCTGCCCTCAAATGGGCCCATCAGGCTCTGAGTCGTGGAGTCGTGACAGGGTTCCAGGAAACCCCGCATCTGGGTGCAGGGGATGCCGATCTGACTCCACCACTCACCAGCTGAGGGCCTTTGGGCAAATAACTTAACCCCTGTGAGCATCACTTAACCTCTCTGAGTGCTGATGCTTTCCTCTATCAAAAGAGGAGAATTCTTTGTTCAACACACACTGCGGTGGGTGTGAAGATGATGCAAACAGCAATCTCTGCACTCAAGGAGCAAGACTGTGCACCAGGAATGTCCTACACAGGCTGGACAGGAGAAGGACCATCCCAGAGGCAAAGGCCACTTATAAAGAGCTTTGAGCTGAAGAGAATCATTTGTCTCTGAATATCAGGGAAGGCTCCCTGGAGCAGGTGGCATGTGAGCTGGACCCTGACAGACAGGTTGTCAGGTGACAGGAAGAGGAGGGCAAGCCAGCAGAGGGAGCTCTGAGCCCAGGGCATGAGAAGAAAGTGGACAGGACATAGGTCTGGGAAGGTAGGTCAGGGCCAGGCTGGGGCGGCCGTGACCGTGAACACTGGCCAGTGTGTTGGAATCATACAAGGAAGGCAATGGGGGGGACGGCCGTTTGAGACTTTTGAGGGGAGTGTGGCTTGATCAGCACTGGTCTCTAAGAAGATTATTACAGAGAGGATGGGTGAGGGAGAAAGACTTGGTCCTGTCTGCAGCCAGAAAGAGAAGAGGCCCAGGGCAGTCTCTGTGAACCATTTCTGAGAGTACCAGCTCCAGAAGACGTTTGACAGCACAGTGGGCTTCCTTCTCCAGGGGAAAATGCACACACACCCAGAGCTGTGAATCTGAGGTTGGAGCAGGAGTTCACAAACCGGGTACGAGAGAAAGTGCAGCTGGAAAAAGGAAATACGTCAACTGCCAGATGCAGACACATTTCCCCCGAGACTAGGCCGGGAAAGGCCTCCTCTTTTCTCCCACATCAGAGAGTTCTCTTTGCATCTTGCCCTGGTTAATTCTGGAACCAAGTTCTCCAGGACCCAGAGGACGGGGGTGCTGGTGCCCTTTTCTGGGTGGCTCAGACTGGCCAGGCGGTCACCTGGCCCCAAAGCCTGGCTCCCTGAGGTGATTGGAATAGAGGCCACCCCATCCCGGCAGCCCAGGACACTGCGTCATCTTTCTATTCTGTCTACAGAAAATGACGTTACAAAATCAAAGTGCTTGTGGAATTAAAGAAACATAAGAAAAAAGTCCTATCAGGTTGAACCAGGCAGCTGATTCACAGCCATGTCCATTTCTGTTTGTGGTTATTTGTCAGCTTTTTAAAATTTGTAATTTGACGAGGTTTTTCTCTTCTCATCCTAAAAAAAATAGCTTTAGTAAACTTTGTATTCTTTTTCTTAAGCTCCAGCCCCCCCGAAAAAAACTCCTCATTCCCAAGTCCTCAGAGTAGAGAGAGCCCCCAAATTTGCACTTGCCCTTGTTCCTGGGCAAATGAATATGTTGAGAACCATCCGGCCCCAGCAGGTAGCGCTGGGCAGCTGGACAGCAGGGCCATGGGACCCTGATGGTAAGTGGACTCTGCGGTGATGCCGATCCTGGGAAGGGCGTGGGCCCAGGAGCCACAACGCAGCTCTCGCCAGGTTCACCGTCCACCTTCTGGGAGCCTCTGTGCACATTGCACTGGCCCCCCAGCCAGCGAGAGCTGGAGGAGACAGAGTACAAAGGAGCGAGCAGGGAACGGTGCTGGTGGAGTCTGGAGCCAGCACCCTCAGGGGACCCCACGTGGTTCCCAGAAGCGCCCCCAGGGCCACAGCCCGGGACGCAGCGGCTGAGGCCCCGAAGTGGACTCTGCCGTCTAGCGCCCTCGGGAGGCCACCTCCTGGCGCTCACCCTCGCCCGACGCTCTGCAGGCGGCCGCCTCCTTCCCGAGCAACTCCTCCTACAAGACAGGACAGTCTCCGACTGCAACAGAGGATGCTCCAGAAATACTTGCTAAATACGTTAGCCCTAAAAATCATGGCACCTATTCACTTCAGAGCCTGGCTCACTTGCTGGAAAGGACCACGGGTTCTGAGCCCCCAGGACACACGTGTTAACTGTCCCCAGGAGACCGCCTGAGGGCTCAGCCAGAAAAACAGGAGTGAACGGGCCCTGCCCCTCCCAGCCCACCCAACAACCTTCCCTTCAGCCGAGGCCTCATTCACCAGGGCGAGCGCGCGGATGTGTCAGCATCTGCATGTGCGCATCACCTCTGCCACATGGGCTCAGCACCACAGGAGGCGGAGGCTAGGGCCCTGGGCCTGCAGAGAGGCCTCCTGGTGTCGTGCCCGGTGTGAGGGATGGGTTCACTGGGGTAACCACTCAGTGGGCACAGCAGGAACTGGCCGTTTGCTTTGTTCAGGGCTGCCAGGGAGCAGCTGTTCAAACCTCCCCAGGTCCCGCCCCCTCCCAACGCCCGTTCCCCACCACTCGCCCACCTCTCTTGTCTCATCATCCCTCAAGAAACCCTTTTTGAAGTTCAGATGGCAAGGCTGCCTCTCTTGGCCATTGTTTGCAATCCCAGATGTCCACTCCTTGATTTTTTATTGGATTTGGCCACAGAGCCCTCATCGGTGGCCCAGAGGGCGGATATGGGACAGGCTCCCACTTGGAGGCCTCCAGAGCCTGGTGCCAGGCAGGGATCGGGCATCACCAGGGCCAGGAAGCAGGGCACCCAGGAGAACAGAAAGGGACAGAAGGAACAGCGCTGGCACGCCCACTAGAATCACTGACAGCACCAGCAGTTGGGAGACTGAGAAATCTGACCGCAGAGTTTCCAGGCCCACAGTGCCCAGGGCAGCAGCCGGGGAGGGCAAGAGAAAGGGGATGTGGACGTAGCAGCAAGGTGGTCACCAGATGTGGATCCCAGGCTGGCCACGAAGCCCCCTGGGCCTCAGCCTCTTCATCTGTAAAACGGGATAACAGTAGCTCCTATCTCACAGGGCTGTGCTAAGAATTAAAGGAGTTTACATAAAGCCCTAAGATGCTGCAGGTGACTCATGTTTATTTAAAGATCTAGGAGGAGTCAAGATGGCGGTGTGGGAAGACGGGGAGTTAGCGTCTCCCCACAACTAGGGCGCCTGCTGGCTGCTAGTGGGGGACCCTGACACCCAAGGAGACGGGAGGAACCCCCAAGTGAACCGGTAGGACTGTGGGGAGTGAGGGGAGAGGAGAAATAGAGGCCAGACAGGATCGGCGCCCCTGAGGCCGGGGAGATCAGGAGCGGCAGGTGGGAGGGGCCCTCTGGGAGGAGCGGGAGAGGAACAGAGGGCGATCGCCTGGCCCACTCGGGCCGGGGAGGCTGCTGAGTTCCCAGGCGGGTCCCCTGCCCTCCAAGGCCCCACCGTCCCCCAGGCCACATTGGTCCTGGGTGCATAGGAGGGAGGCCGGGGAGATCAGGAGCGGCAGGCGGGAGGGGCCCTCCGGGAGGAGCGAGAGAGGATGCATGGGTTAGCCCCGCCCACTCGAGCCCAGAAGCCTGCTGGGCTCCCAGGTGAGGTCCCCTGCCCTCTGAGACCAGGGGTGGGGGGGCACGCCTGGGCCCCTTCTGTTCCTTGAGCCTAAGCCCCACCCCCCCATAGCTCCCACGGCCTTTTCCAGCCCTGTGGGTCCTAATAATAGGCCCCGCCCTCCACAGCCAAGGGCTTTCCCCCCCTCTTTTTTCTCCTTTTCTTTCTTTTCTTTTCCTTTTCCCTCCTCCTCTTTTTTTACTACTGCAGTACTGATGTACTTTCCGGTTGTTGATTCATCTATATTTTTATTTTTATAGTTTTTCTAACATATCTGTTAGTTTCCTACTCTAATTTTATTTTTTACTTTGTTATTGTTCTCTTTTTTTCACCGCCCCACACGGCTTACAGGATCTCGATTCACAAGCCAGGGGTTGGGCCGAAGCTCCTGCAGTGGGAGCTCCAAGTTCAAACCACTGGACTAACAGAGAACCTCAGACCCCAGGGAATATTCATCAGAGTGAGGTCTCATGCAGTTCCTCACATCAGCACCAAGACCCAGCTCTACCCAGAAGCCTACAAACTCCAGTGTTGGAAGCCTCAGGCCAAACAACCAGTAAGACAGGAACACAATCCCACTCATTAATAAAAAATAAAAAAATAAAAAAAGAGAGAGGCAGCAAAAAAATATGTCACAGGTGAAGGATCAAGGTAAAAACCTACAAGACCAAATAAATGAAGAGGAAATAGGCAATCTACCTGTAAAAGAATTCACAGTAATGATAGTAAAGATGATCCAGAATCTCAGAAATAGAATGGAGGCACAGATTGAGAAAATACAAGAAATGTTTAACAAAGATCTAGAAGAACTAAAGAACAAACAAACAGCGATGAACAACACGGTAACTGAAATGAAAAATACACCAGAAGGAATCCATAACGGAACAACTGAGGCAGAAGAAGGAATACGTGAGCTGGAAGACAAAATGGTGGAAATAACTGCTGAGGAGCAGAATAAAGACAAAAGAATAAAAAGAATTGAAAACAATCTCAGAGACCTCTGGGACAACACTAAACGCACAAGCATTCGAATTATAGGGGCTCCAGAAGAAGAGAAAAGAAAGGGTCTGAGAAAATATATGAAGAGATTATAGTCCAAAACTTCCCTAACATGGGAAATGAAATAGTCACCCAAGTCTAGGAAGCACAGAGAGTCCCATAAAGGATAAACCCTAGGAAAAACACACCAAGACACATACTAATCCAAATAACAAAAATTAAATTCAAAGAAAAAATATTAAAAGCAGCAAGGGAAAAACAAAAAATAACATGCAAAGGAATCCCCATAAGGTTATCAGCTGAGTTTTCAGCAAATTCTACAGGCCAGAAGGGAGTGGCAGGATACACTTAAAGCGAGGAAAGAGAAAAACCTACAACCAAGATTGCTCTACCCAGCAAGGATCTCATTCAGACTCAACAGAGAAATCAAAAGCTTTTCAGACAAGCAAAAGCTAACAGAATTCAGCACCACCAAACCAGCTTCACAACAAATGCTACAGAAACTTCTCCAGGCAGGAAACACGAGAGAAGAAAAAGACCCAAGAAAACAAATCCAAAACAATTAAGTAAATGGTAATAGGAACATACATATCAATAATAACCTTGAATGTAAGTGCATTAAATGCCCCAACCAAAGGACACAGACTGACTGAATGGATACAAAAACAAGACCCATACATATGCTGTCTACAAGAGACTCACTTCAGACCTAGGGACACATACAGACTGAAAGTGAAGGGATGGAAAAAGATGTTCCATGCACATGGAAATCAAAAGAAAGCTGGAGTAGCATATCAGATAAAACAGACTTTAAAATAAAGACTGTTACAAGAGATAAGGAGGGACACTACATAATGATCAAAGGATCAATCCAAGAAGAAGAGATAACAATTATAAATGTTTATGCACCCAACATAGGAGCACCTCAATACATAAGGCAAATGCTAACAACCATGAAAGGAGAAATCAACAGTAACACAATAATAGTAGGGTCCTTTAACACCCCACTTACACCAGTAGACAGATCATCCAAACAGAAAATAAATGAGGAAATACAAGCTTTAAATGACACAACAGACCAGACAGATTTAACTGATATTTATAGAACATTCCACCCAAGAGTGGCAGAATATACTTTGTTCTCAAGTGCACATGGAATGTTCTCCAGGATAGATCACATCTTGGGTCACAAATCAAGCCTCGGAAAATTTAAGAAAGTTGAAACCGTATCAAGCATCTTTTCTGACCACAATGCTGAGACTGGAAATCAATTACAGGAAAAAAAAGTGTAAGAAACACAGATACACAGAAGCTAAACAGTGCACTACTAAATAACCAAGAGATCACTGAAGAAATCAAAGAAGAAATTAAAAAATACATAGAAACAAATGACAACAAAAACACGACGACCCAAAACCTATGGGATGCAGCAAAAGCAGTTCGAAGAGGGAAGTTTATAGCAATTCAATCTCACCTCAAGAAACAAGAAAAATCTCAAATAAACAGTCTAACCCTACAGACTTAAAACAACTAAAGAAAGAACAAAGAAAACCCAAAGTCAGTAGAAGGAGAGAAATCATAAAGATCAGAGCAGAAACAAATGAAATAGAAACAAAGAAAACAACAGCAAAGATCAATGACACTAAAAGCTGGTTCTTTAAGAAGATAAACAAAACTGATAAACCCTTAGCCAGACTCATCAAGAAAAAAAGGAAGAGAACACAAATCAATAAAATTAGAAATGAAAAAGGAGAAATCACAACTGACACTGCAGAAATACAAAGGATTATAAGAGACTACTACAAACAACTATATGCCAATAAAACAGACAACCATGAAGCAATCGACAAATTCTTGGTAGGTACCGTTTTCCAAGACTGAACCAGGAAGAATTAGAAAATATAAACAGACCTATCAGAAGTAATGAAATTGAAACTGTAGTTAAAAATCTTCCAACAAACAAAAGTCCAGGACCAGTTGGCTTCACAGGCAAATTCTATCAAACATTTAGGGAAGAGCTAACACCCATCCTTCTCAAACTCTTCCAAAAATTTGCAGAGGGAGAAACACTCCCAAATTCATTCTACAAAGTCACCATCACCCTGAAAACAAAACCAGAAAAAGATATCACAAAAAAAGAAAATTATAGACCAATATCACTGATGAACATAGATGCAACAATCCTGAATAAAATACCAGCAAACAGATTTCAACAGCACATTAAAAGGATCATACATCATGATCACGTGGGATTTATCCCAGGGATGCAAGGCTTCTTCAATATATGCAAGTCAATTAGTGTGATACACCACATTAACAAATTAAGAAATAATAACCATATGATCACCTCAATAGATGCAGAAAAAGCTTTTGACAAAATTCAACTCCCGGGGCTTCCCTGGTGGCACAGTGGTTGAGAGTCCGCCTGCTGATGCAGGAGACGCGGGTTCATGTCCCGGTCTGGGAAGATCCCACATGCCGCAGAGCGGCTGGGCCCGTGAGCCATGGCCGGTGAGCTTACGCATGTGGAGCCTGTGCTCTGCAACGGGAGAGGCCACAACAGTGAGAGGCCCGCGTACTGAAAAAAAAAATCGAAAAAAAAAAAAATTCAACTCCCATTTATGATAAAAACTCTCCAGAAAATGGGCATAGAGGGAACCTACCTCAGCATAATAAAGGCCATATATGACAAACCCACAGCAAGCATCATACTTAATGGTGGAAAACTGAAAGCATTTCCACGAAGATCAGGAACAAGACAAGGTTTCCCACTCTCACCACTATTATTCAACATAGTTTTGGAAGTTTTAGCCACAGCAATCAGAGAAGAAAAAGAAATAAAAGGAATGCAAATCGGAAAAGAAGAAGTAAAGCTGTCACTGTTTGCAGATGACATGATACTATACATAGAGAATCCTAAAGATGCCACCAGAAAACTACTAGAGCTAATCAGTGAATTTGGTAAAGTAGCAGGATACAAAATTAATGCACAGAAATCTCTGGCATTCCTATACAACAACAACGAAAAATCAGAAAGAGAAATTAAGGAAACGCTCCCATTTACCACTGCAACAAAAAGAATAAAATACCTAGGAATAAACCTGCCTACAGAGGCTAAAGACTTGTACTGAGAAAACTATAAAACACTGATGAAAGAAATCAAAGATGACATAAACACATGGAGAAATATACCATGTTCTTGGATTGGAAGAATCAACATTGTGAAAATGACTCTACTACCCAAAGCAATCTACAGATTCATTGCAATCCCTATCAAACTACCAATGGCATTCTTCACAGTATTAGAGCAAAAAACTTTACAGTTCATATGGAAACACAAAAGACTCCGAAGAACCAAAGCAACCTTGAGAAAGAAAAATGGGAGTTGGAGGAATCAGGCTCCCCGACTTCAAACTATACTATAAAGCTACAGTAGGGCTTCCCTGGTGGCGCAGTGGTTGAGAGTCCGGCTGCCGATGCAGGGGACGCGGGTTCGTGCCCCGGTCCGGGAAGATCCCACGTGCCGCGGAGCGGCTGGGCCCGTGAGCCATGGCCGCTGAGCCTGCGCGTCCGGAGCCTGTGCTCCGCAACGGGAGAGGCCACAACAGTGAGAGGCCCGCGTACCGCAAAAAAAAAAAAAAAGCTACAGTAATCAAGACAGTATGGTACTGGCACAAAAACAGAAATATAGATAAATGGTACAGGAAAGAATGCCCAGAGATAAACACACGCACATATGGGCACCTAATTTATGACAAAGGAGGCAAGAACATACAACGGAGGAAAGACAGTCTCTTCAATAAGTGGTGCTGGGAAAACTGGACAGCTACGTGTTAAAGAACGAAATTAGAACACTCCCTAATACCATACACAAAAATAAACTCCAAATGGATTAAAGACTTAAATGTAAGACCAGACACTATAAAACCCTTAGAGGAAAACATAGGAAAAACACTCTCTGACATAAACCACAGCAAGATCTTTTTGGACCCACCTCCTAGACTAATGGAAAAAAAAAAACAAAAATAAACACATGGCACTTAATTAAATTTAAAAGCTTTGCACAGCAAAGGAAACCATAAACAAGACAAAAAGACAACCCTCAGAATGGGAGAAAATATTTGCAAATGAAACAACAGACAAAGGATTAATCTCCAAAATATACAAACAACTCATGGATCTCAATATCAAAAAAAACAAACAATCCAGTTAAAAAATGGGTGGAAGACCTAAATAGACATTTCACCAAGGAAGACATATAGATGGCCAAGAGGCACATGAAAAGATGCTCAACATCACTAATTATAAGAGAAATGCAAATCAAAACTACAATGAGGTATCACCTCACGCTGGTCAGAATGGGCATCATCAAAAAATCTAGAAACAATAAATGCTGGAGAGGATGTGAAGAAAAGGGAACCCTCCTGCACTGTTGGTGGGAATGTAAATTGATACAGCCACTTCGGAAAACAGTACGGAGGTTTCTTAAAAAATTAAAAATTGAACTACCATATGACCCAGCAATCCCACTACTGGGCATACATCCTGAGAAAACCATAATTCAAAGAGTCATGTACCACAGTGCTCACTGCAGCACTATTTACAATAGCCAGGACATGGAAGCAACCTAAGTGTCCATCGACAGATGAATGGATAAAGAAGATGTGGCACATATATACAATGGAATATTTCTCAACCATAAAAAGAAATGAAATTGAGTTATTTGTAGTGAGGTGGATGGACCTAGAGTCTGTCATACAGAGTGAAGTAAGTCAGAAAGAGAAAAACAAATACCATATGCTAACACATATATATGGAATCTAAAAAAATAATAATAATAAATGGTACTGAAGAACCTAGGGGCAGGACAGGAATAAAGACGCAGACGTAGAGAATGGACTTGAGGACACGGGGAGGGGGAAGGGTAAGCTGGGACGAAGTGAGAGTGGCATGGACATATATACACTACCAAACGTAAAAGAGATAGCTAGTGGGAAGCAGCCGCATAGCACAGGGAGATCCTAGAGGTGTGGGATAGGGAGGGTGGGAGGGAGACACAAGAGGGGAGAGATATAGGAACATATGTATATGTATAGCTGATTCACTTTGTTATAAAGCAGAAACTAACACAGTATTGTGAAGCAATTATACTCCAATAAAGATCTATTTAAAAATAAATAAACAAACAAAGTCTTTCCCAAGCTCTTCCTCCTGCAAAGGCATCTGGAGGGAGGCAGAGTTAATTACTGATAGCGTGTGACGTGGAACACAAAAATGCAAACTCTTCTTTGGCCTCGAGGTGCTGCAAGGAGGGCAGCCTGAAGATGAGTCCAGTTAGGATCCAGCTGCCCTGGGTGAGGTGTTCTGACCGCGTGGGCTCAGCTCAGCACGTCCTGCTCACAGCCCTGCTGCTTCCCCGGGAGGAATGTCCCTGCCACAGACCACACTCCCCTGCCATTCCCTCTCTGTTTTCCAATGAAATTGGTTTAGATTAGTAATTGTTTCCCTAGCCATCAATAAATTCCTACAAGCTCTTTAATGTTCATATCATTTTTACTAAGTGTCTTGGTATAACATACTCAGTAGGGAATGTAAAAAAAGTTCATTGATTATCGGGATGTTTCCTTCTTATTGGTGGGGTTGGGGGGAGGCAAGGGAAACAGCTCCTAAAACGGGTAGACCTCTGTTTCTCAGGTCTTTTGATAAAAGCATGGATTCAGCTAATTTGCTGGGCAGGACGAGTGTGTCCCTTTTACAGATGGAGAGGTTAAGTCATCTGCCCACGATCACACCCTGACAACCTGGCTAAGACCCCGAAGCAGGGGCTCCAGGGACCAATGCCCCCTCCACACCTGCCACCTCTCTCTCCAATTTGTCAGGACACGGGGAACCCAGGAACATCCCCACCGCATGTACCATCTACCCACCCAGATGCCTGCCCCAAGGCTCCCACCTCTGCCCCCCGGCTTTTGAGCCCGGCGCCAGCCAGGAGAAGATGGTGGGCAGCCAAGGCTTGCTGACTGTTGAGTCTGGGTGGTGGGTATATCAGAAAGTCCCCTGTGCTGTGTCTCTACATCTGTACGCGCTTGAATTGTGTCACAACAAAGACCTTCAGACGGAAAGACTGTTGGTGGGTCTCTGGGATCATGGAGCACAGCACAAAGCTGTAAAATGGCTGAAATGGTGCTCTGTGGTTTTGGCCACATAACCTGGGCTGGGCAGACACTGGGCACTCCACGTGCCTTATGTCATGTGAACAGCACCTCAAACCCCAGAGGCCGGCAACTGCTGTCCCACACTCTGCAGCTGGGGACTCGTAAGTGACGAGATCACACCAGACGGCTGAGCCGTGGTTTTCACGGTCACTCTCGAGGGCTCACTGTGGGCTGAGACAGGATCCCCGGCACCTCTGCATGGGGAAGGCAGGGGGCCATCCGCAGGTCACAACAGGAGGAGGCCGGGGTTCAGGGGGACAGTGGCCCATGGCTGCAGGGCCTGAAAGGGGTAGTGCAGGACCCACACCCTCCCCTTCTCCTGCTGTTTCCGCGACAGCCTGGAGACCCTTCCCCTCTCCCGATGAAAGCCCAGCCAAAGGGCCCGGCAGGTCAGGGCCTCCATGGGAAGCCAAGGCCGCTGAGGCAGGACGGGGAGCGGGGCCAGGTGGAGGGCGTTGTGGCTGGGTGCCAGGCTGCCTCTCTCAGCGCCCGCCTGCCCAGGGAATGCAGAATTCCTGGGCTGGGCGTGGAGATCTGTGTGTTATAAGCTCTCCAGGTGATTCTTCCAAGCACTGAAGTCCGTGAGCCAGGCCCTGGCTGTGAAATCGCCTTTTTTTTTTTTTTTTTTTTTTTTTTTTGCGGTACGCGGACCTCTCACTGTCGTGGCCTCTCCCGTTGCGGAGCACAGGCTCCGGACGCGCAGGCTCAGCGGCCATGGCTCACAGGCCCAGCCGCTCCGCGGCATGTGGGATCTTCCCGGACCGGGGCACGAACCCGCGTCCGCTGCATCGGCAGGCGGACTCTCAACCACTGCGCCACCAGGGAAGCCCTGAAATCGCCTTTCTGATGGCCTGCGACACCGGCTCCCCAGATGCTTGCTGCCCATCAAACAGAACCGTACACGTGCATGGGCAGAGGACGGGGGACAGGGGATCTGGAGGGGAACCGAGCGGCTTCTTCTGCGACACTGTTTAGCACGTCACAGCTCAGCGGGGGGCCTGGATCGCCACAGCCTCCAGCCGGCAGCGGGTGAGGGCACAGCCGCAGGGTCCCTGGAAGGATGCTCACTGAACAGGCTGTGACAGCCCGGGGACAGTCACCCATTGTAACCGGCCAGCTTCTGGGCCGGGGAAGGAGCTCCAGCCTCATTTGTGTGTGAAGATGAGAAACCATTCTGCAGGTGCAGAACATGGTGTGAACTCACTTGTGCACTTTTGAATTTTCTAACAATAAAGAGGAAAAAATCATTTAAAAAGATGCCTGTTGGGGGGTGCCCCGCTGCCACCAAAGGGCTGGGTGTGGGCCCTGACAGCTGCGGGGACAGCATGGGACTCGGCTTCCTGAGAGGGTGCAGACGTCCCTCCTCCAGGGAGTTTTGCTCCCAGGCCTTGACCTGCCTGGTCGGGGGGCTCAGCGGGGGAAAGCCCTGAGAAGACGCGTCCAGGCCTCTCCAGCCCCGTGCCTGCAAGCTGCCCAGCCGGGTGGGGAGGGCTGGCCCGGGGCCCAGCACTGGCCTGCCAGGCAGGATGGGCCGGCACCCGCACGTCGGGAGTGGTTCCACGCACAGGTCCATGTCAGGGCGGCAGCTGGGCTGGCCGGAGGTGTGGCTGACCGTGGCCGAGAACCCGCGGGACAGCAGCTCTCCTACAGCAGGTAGGCCACGGCCACCACCCTGACCGTTGACCTGGCCCAAGGGGGACACACCTGCTCGCTGAACTGACCAGCCAGAGGGTCCCTTTCAGGAGCCAGAAGCCTGAGGAGAGGGCTCTGCCGAGCTCGGGGCCAAGCCCGTCCTGGCTGGAGCCGGATGCCCAGGCCCTGGACGGGGGGGCGGCCTCTCCCTGGCCGGCCCGTCCCCTGTGGACTCTGCCCACCGCAGGGAAAAGCTCCCGAGTGTATAATCCGTGATTATATGAGCCATGATCCGTTGCCAAACTTTCCTGGTTTGTCAGTTTTCCCTCACGGCAGCCATGTCCCAGTTAGGAAGGCAGCTTTCTAGAACTTTCCTGCTCAGCTCCCTTCTCTTCCTCCTGCACTCCTATCCCCTGCCCCATGCCTCTCCCTCTCCAGCCCCCTACCCAGCCCTCTTATTCTCTCTCCAGACGCCATCATCAGCTATATTTTCTTGCTGAGCGATTGGGAGTGACCAGGGGGGCCGTGACGGAGGCCACCCACTAAGCAGTCAGCACCCATCCTCCAGCCCGGCTCTATCGCCTGCTCTGGCCATTCCCAGCATCCGGGCGGATGCTGAGTTAGGACGGCAGAGGCCTTTCCGGGAAGGACGCCCCACAGGTCTCCTGCGTCACAAGGACCCACGGCCCCGCAGCACGCGCTGTGCTATCAATTTATAACGCTAACCGTTTTCCCCTCCTCCCCACCCAACTCATAATTTAAATTGTATTTGAGGAAAAAGAGCTGAGTGTTCAAAAGCCCAAAGACAGCAATAAAACCAGGCAAGACAAAAATCTGGAGGAAAAGTGGTTCACTCTGATGTGTTTTTTACCTTACAGACTGCTGAACAAACAGAGCACACGTAGCCCCAGAAGTGCTTTATTGCACCTCCTGTGTGTATTTCCTGAAGATGTTTCTCTGCATATCTCAGCCTCCATAATTTAGCTAAAGCTGCAGAGGTAGAAAACAGCTGGGCCATCTGTCCCGTCAACCTGCGAGTCTCGTGGCTGTGTTACCTGTGTTACAGCCCTTCAGGGCTGGCACAGGGGACTCGGAGCCAGCAGGCGGCCACATCGCAGGCAGCTCCCGTCCCGGGGCTGGTGGGATGCCTCTCGGCCCTGTTCCAGCAGCCTAGGGTGCATTGCTTCCATTTGATACCTGTTGGTTTTCGTGAAACCTATGTCATCCCACCCTTCAGTCTAACACGGGCAATTCACATTAGTCTCTTTGGGCTCCAGCCATTCTGAAGGAATTAAGTGATTCTGATGCATTCTGAGGTATCACGGGCAATATCAAGCTATGCCTTGGACTCAAAGGCGGTTCCCTCCACCTTTATCTTGAATAAAACGGTGGAACTCAAAAGTTCTACAGTACTTGAAGGATTGCTGTGGAATTGGGTTTAGTAGGTCCCCAAAGCAGCAGAAATACCATCGGGAAATGGTCTGGGGCTGGTGGGATAAAGGCCAGGAGGAGGTGGGTTTTAGCCCCCCAGCCCAGGCTTGCTGGCTGCAGGCGGCCTGGGATGAGTGTGCCCAGACTCCGTGTCCGGCGTTGGGCGGGGAAGGGCAGCAGGGCAGTTTAGAGAAATCCTTTTGGGGAAGCTGAAGAGAACGGGATCCTGTCTGCAGAGTTCTAATCGGTCTTGTTAATGACATCAAAAATGCAAGGTTCGGGCTTCCCTGGTGGCGCAGTGGTTAAGAATCTGCCTGCCAATGCAGGGTACATGGGCTCGAGCCCTGGTCCGGGAAGATCCCACATGCCGCGGAGCAACTAAGCCCGAGCACCACAACTACTGAGCCTGCGCTCTAGAGCCCACAAGCCACAACTACTGAGCCCATGTGCCACAACTACTGAAGGCCACACGCCAAGAGTCTGTGCTCAGCAACAAGAGAAGCCACCGCAATGAGAAGCCGGCACCACAATGAAGAGCAGCCCCCGCTCGCTGCAACCAGAGAAAGCCCGCGCGCAGCAAGGAACACCCGACGCGGCCAAAAATTAATTAATTAATTAATTATTTTAAAAATGCAAGGTTCCCAGAGATCCTGTCAGTAGCCTACATTCAAAGTCCTTCTTGAAGTGAGGCTCTGCCCTTCACAGACCACAGGTAAGAGGAGGCCCCCCATCTCAGTCACTCCTCAGACAGCAAACCTCCTGCCCGGACTTAAAGTTATAGAGGCTGAGTACTGAAATAAAATGCAGGGACTCAGCAGGGAAATAGGGATTCTTCACCTCTATTCCGGACCCAACTGTATTGACAGTTTTCTTATATTAAGCCCTAAATCTACATGCAGAATTCCCTTCCAGTCAAGTTCAGTGATTTTCAAACTTATATGTTTATAAGAATTATTCTGCAGAATTAACTAAAACCGTTTTAGGGTGCTTTATGGGGGATTTAAGGGAATTTCAAAGTTAATTTTGGTTGGACACAATTTTTGCCTTTCATTCTGATGTCACAGCCTAACCGGTGTGTAGATGCCCCACACGTATCCAGGAAATTGATGAGCGTCAACGCCCTGCTTGCTCAGTTCTCCTGGGACACACGTCCCCCCAAAACCCGGACCATCTGTCTCGTGTTTTCTTCTACTTCTGTTGTCAAATATAGAGAAGAGAAAAGCAAAGACAAGAGCAGTACATCAATAGGATTCTCATGCCCTTAGATTCGGGGGATTTTTTTCTATATATATTTTGCGTAAATATTTCCAGGTCAAAAAATAATGATCCCCCTACAATACAATACAAAGGAAACCCAGCACAAGAAGCAAGTCCCGGGCGCCGCTCAGTCTGAGGCTGGCCCGCGTTTATCTCTGACGTCCACTGGCAGTTTGAAGCATTACAGCTCGTTGATAACCAACAATGAGTAAGCACGACGGCTGCTCAGAATGTCACCCTGAAGCACCAATAAAATGCCCATAACTTCTGCACCAGCATCGCTATGCAGCCAGCGTGCTCAGAAAGGGAAGTTTACACTACACGTCTTCAGGTTACAAATGACCATCTAATCAGCATCCTGCTACCTAACCTGGGCTCTTGGCCCTCGGGCTGGTCCAGCTCAAGAGCATTCCACACCAGCTGCAAGGCCTTTCCATTCCTGGAAGATGGAGCTCGGTGGACTAGAAATTCTCCGAGCCCATTTCTTCAAAGCTGAGCTCCACAAATGTGAAATCAGAAGCCGAGGTGCCAGTGTCTCAGAGGGTCTCGGGCTCAGCGGCTCCCTGAGTGGGGGGAGCCCTCCAGAGGGCCTGGCCACAATCAGGTCAGAAACCCCATACCCGCCACCCCGCCCCAGACGTGGGAAGATGCCCACAGCCAGGTCATCCTCACTAGGGCAGACACTGCTGCCAATTTAAAAAGTGGTGTCTGGGGCAATGTTTTACATTAAAGGACCAGAATGAGATCTCTCGATACCCCCGACAACCACTGCTGCTCACACAGGCCCCAGCCCTTCTGCCCCACCGACCTTCCCCAGTCAGGCTACTGGAGAGTGCTGGTGGCCTCACTGCTGCTCTTCCCCCTGAGATGCCAGCAGGTGTGCGGTAAGGATGCTTCTTGGTGAGAATCGTGACTAACGTTTTCCTTTTTTTTTTTTGGTATAATTTACGGATAGAAAAATACATGAATTTTAAGAGAACTTTGACATCTGGACAACCACCAGCCAGATGAATATACACATCATTTCCAGTCCCCTGGAGCCCCCGTGCCCCCTGGTTTTGGACTTCGGGTAATGGAATCACACGGCAGGGACTCTTAAGTGTCTGGCTTTTTTCACTCCCCCTTCCATCTGTGACATTCACCCTTATTGGTGTGTGTGGCTGTGATTGATTCTATTCATCACTGACTGATTTTTTTTAAAGACTGTTTTTTTTTTTTGACGTGGACCATTTTTAAAGTCTTTATTGAATTTGCTACAATATTGCTTCTGTTTTTCTATGTTTTTGTTTTTTGGCTCCACCACCAGGGATCGAACCCACACCCCCTTCGGTTAGGGTGAAGTCTTAACCACTGGACAGCCGGGGAGGTCCCTGATTTTTTTCCTTTTTTACATAAATGAGGGTTGGTCCTCGTATCGCCCTCACTCCTCTGCTTTTCCTGCCCCCCCTCCCTTCTTCTCTCTTCAAATCAGCATGTCTACCTGTCCTCACCACGTGATCTATTAAAGATGGGAATATTGGTCACGGGCATCCACGCTGCTCCGGGGAGAGTAACCGTGAAGGAGGCCCCTCACGACACCCTGTCGGCCGCCAAGGCTCCGGGGAATCATTCTTAAGTCAGGGCTTGGCCGCACTTCCAGGAA
The DNA here is from genome assembly GCF_000442215.2 of Lipotes vexillifer. Classification (NCBI taxonomy): domain Eukaryota; kingdom Metazoa; phylum Chordata; class Mammalia; order Artiodactyla; family Lipotidae; genus Lipotes; species Lipotes vexillifer. Next base: position 2,956,470 of record NW_006799055.1, on the reverse strand, counting down.
TGTGAGGGAGGGCAGAGGTTCCTGGAAGACTCCGGAAATGCCTTCCCTGAAGGGGTTTCACGGTGGGAGGGGAGCCCAGCCACTCCCGGGGTCTGGAGGAGGTTCGGTACTCAGTCCTCAGATCACCGGAGTACTGTGCTCTGCTCTGGAGGGTGGCGACCAGCAGAGAGAGAAGTGCTGACGCTGGCTGTGAAACGGGTTGGAAGGTAAGCAAGAGGTAACGAAGAGCAAAAAAAAGAGAGAGAAAGGGAAAAGATGCCCCCTGTGACCGACTGCAAAGAAAAGTCAATGATTATTCAGGAGAAGAAAGCAACAGAGGGTGAGGCTCTCTAGCTTCCAGAATCTAGGGGAAGGGGACGACCAGGCTTGAGAGGGAGGTGGGAATGGGAAGAGAGTGGATTTTTAAATTAAAAACAAATGGTGGGGCCTGGATGCAAACATGTAACCACAAGCATGACCAGCAGATGTCAGGCTAAGACAACCTATTCTCTGTGAAGCGACCGCCCACCACCACCGGCCCCCCCCCCCGGGGGGGCTGATTAATTATTGGGTTGGTCCAAAGCTGTTAAGGAAAAACCCAAACGAACATTTTGGCCAACCCAATATGAGCTTTGGCTCAACTCTGAGCCCAAAGCTCTACAGAGACTCCGAGGTGTGACCTGCTTGTCAAATAAGTCAAATCTCTGTCATTACGCCAACAGCCTAACGAGCAAAAGGAACATGGAGAATTACAGCTCCTTTTCTCCATGCGTTTCTTTTCCTCTCTTGACCCCAGCTACGTTTAAACAGTTACTGGAAATCAGAAAAGATCCTAACTTAGAAAACAGTATAGTTTGAGATGTGGTGCTTTTGAAAGTTGAAAAAAAATTTTCTTAAAGCTAATAAGAAAGTAAAATTGCAGGAGACCGTCTTTGCAGCGTGAGGTCCCCAAACTCGCCCTCACTGTGTCATCAGGAAACAACCGTGGAGGTTGCTCTGTGTCCAGGGGACTGAGCTGGGTGCTGGAGAGCACGCAGGCCCCCAGGCAGGGTCTCCGCCCTCTGGCTATGATTCCTCCTCCTTTAGGTCCTTGAGCGCCTATACCCAGGAGCTTCACTGCTACGTCTCCTGCACAAGGACCGTGCGGGACACGTAAGGGATTCCAACAAATACGCATCGCTTCTGTCCTGCACACGCGAGAGCAAGCTCTCCAGCAGGGCACCACCCCGAATCCAAGATTACGTCGTTAACTACTAAGCTGTGCAGTTCAGGCACCAAAGCATGTGAAATTTCCTTCTCCATTTTCCCAGGTCCCTTGTACAACTCGAACCAGGATCCCGTGGTTTCTGTGCCATTTCCTGAGCATGTGCTTATGCCTGGACATGGTGTGAGAAGCGCAGTACACATCCTCTCAATATTCACAGCTCAGTGAGGCTGTGATTATAATCTTCCCATCACACAGGTTAAAACTGCAGCTTGGGACTTCCCTGGCGGTCCAGTGGTTAAGACTCCACCCTTTCACTGCACGGGGCGCGGGTTTGATCCCTGGTCGGGGAACTAAGATCCCACGTGCTGCATGCGCAGTGTGGGCCAAAAAAAAAAAAAATTGAAAGAACACTGAGGCTTAAAGAGGTTCAATTTGCCCAATTACAGAACTGTCAAGTTTGTCTTTTATGTGGTATTTTGGGGGGGAGCCACACTGCAAGGCATGCAGGATCTTAATTCCCTGACCAGGGATCAAACCTGTGCGCCCTGCAGTGGAAGCGCAGAGTCTTAACCGCTGGACCGCCAGGGAAGTCCTGAGTTTGCCTTTTAAAAGAGGCGATGGCAGCAGGAGTGTCTAACCCCTCATGTGGCATGGGGGACGGTGTGGCCAATGGCTTGGGCCCTCATCCGACACCCAGCCTTCTGTGCTCCAGGTGAGGATCTCCGTGTCCGAGGCGAAGATCACTGCTTGATTTGCGAGCATGGAACAGACTGTGTCACGTAGTGTCATGCCTTAGATGCATACCTCCTGCCAGGAGCCAGACAAGTGAACCCCTGGAGGAAAGACCCTCCCTCATGCCCACCATTGCCGGCTGTGGGCGGCAGACGCACTCACTCCTGAATCAACTGTGCACTGGTTCAGCCTCAGGGATTCCCAGAGATGAATCTCAGAAAATGAATACCCATCAACCAGAACCCTGGTAAAATTAAGTATTCAGTTCTTAGTGATGTCACCTAAGATCTCAGCTCAAGGCTGAAATGTAAAGACACTTTGAAATACAGGCGTTTTCTCACATTTTCCTCCTCAGGTCACACATACCTGCACTCAGCCCCCTTCCCGGTCCCAAGCTTTTTCTTCTCTTGCTTCACCTCTTCAGAGAAAATGTCCTAATGAAAACCCTTGCACGTCCCTGGAAGCGACAGCAACACAGAGCCCGCCCTCTGCTTTCTAAGAACCCGTGATGCCCGATGCCCAGGCAGTGAAATCAGACCCACGGGCCGGCGGTTCACACAGCTGCTCATCCAATGCCCAGGCTGCTGTAGGGTCTATGAGTCCAGGAGGTCTTGTTGGGCACACTGTCTTTCCCCCTCGCTGTGTGTCCCACCTGGTCCTTGAAATAAACTTGCAGTGAAAAGACCAGCTCTCTATGGGGCTGTCAAGATCTCTAAGACTTTACATTTCATTATCAGTCACTGTAACCAGGAAAACTGAGACTCAAGAGATGGGCTGTCTTTCTGTGTGGTGGATTGAAAGAAGCTGCAAGGTATTATTAGGAGCAGGAACTCTGGAGCCAGAACGCCTGGGTTCCTTCCTGGTTCTGCCACTTAAAGCTGTGTGGCCTTGGCCAAGTCACTCAACCTCTCTGTTTGCCTCAGCTTTCTCAGCTGTAAAATGGGGGTAATGAGGGCGAGGAGAGCACCCTCCTTTTAGAGCTAATATTTATGAAGCGTATAAGAAACAGTCCCCTGGTGAATTCCCCACCAACACCGAACCCTATAAAAATAACACAAAGAAACCTCTGGACTTCTGCTTCGAGCTCAGAAGCGAGGCTCCCTGCAGAGTAACTGATAATGGAAAAATACAACTTTGCGAGCAGACGGACTATTGAGCCCAACATACTTCACTAACTCAGACAGGGCGTTCTTCCTTTACCTCCGAGGAAAGATTAGGCCTTTTGTCCTCGGGACCCTGTCACTTCTCTGATGGCGCTTTTCTCTGACCACCGCCGATCACGCGGTATCAGGGTCATTTCCCTCTTTGGCCCCATTTCTGATGATCTTTGTGTTCTGGCTGCTCTTAAACACCTTGGCTCCTATTACAACGTTAGTTTAGTTCAAGTCAGTCAACATGTATTAAGCAGCTACCAGCACAAAGCACTAAGAAGGATGCAAAAATATTCCCGTTCTTCCTCCCATGTGAGTTGTGCACGGCTCAGTGAGACACCACACGAAATGGGACGAGTGCTCTGGCTGAGGCCCGAAATGCAGGAGGTGGCCACCTGGAGGAGGTGACCTTTGGGCTAAGCCTTAAATGGCGAGATTTCAATCAGACGAGGCACAGGCACCAAGCTCGGGAGGTACAAGGTGTTCATTCATTCATTCAACAAACACTCATTGTGTGACTCCATGTGCCAGGGATTGGGTTTGAACGCCGCTCAGCCACCTACCTGGTAAGTGGTCTGGGATGGTTTCCTTAACCTCTCTGTGCCCCCGTCTCCACACACGTATATAAAAAAAGGGGGGACATGTAAAAGCTCTCTCGGAGACTCCAGCGCCGGCTACATGTTAGGTGCTCAGTAAAGGCTACTAATGTCATTGTTGTGGTTATAAGTCGGACACACAGTTGCCTTAATTAACCACACTACCTGCCATCGAGAAGCTCACAAAAGCAGCACCACCTACACAGCTGTGGGCTCTCCCGGGAGACATGTCCAACGATCTTTTGTGACCCTCCCCCCAGTTTCTTGCCAATGAAAATGTCTTCCTGTGCTCGTGCCCTTCTCATAAATCACACCAGTGACATCCACTGAGCCCTTCAGAGGCAGCCAGGTGGCCCACCTGTTGAACTCCTAGCATCTTGAGAGATTCAAGTCGTTCATTTCCCGTGCTCATTCATTCTCCAAACACCATGGACCCCAGGTCCAAGCGCAGAGGCCACGGCATTCGTAAAAAGGAACAAACAAGGGCGGAGGACAGAGGGCATGAGAGGCGGATCCGTAAGGCAACCATAATACAGAAAGGCGAAGGCAGAGGAGAGGACATTTGAGTCAACGATGAATCACCGTTAATTCCGGGGCGAAGTCTGGGCGGGGCTGGGCAGACGTGTTTAGGGTGTGCAGGAGTTCAGTGTTGGCCTCCACCCACGGCCCTCTTCGCTCACCTTGCACTCACCTCCACCTGACCGCGTGCATTCCCGCATCACTTCAATGACCAGTAACTCTGAATGTGCATCTCCAGTCCAGACCCATCTGTGAAGCTCCAAAACCACACAAACCATAAGAATATGAGGGTCCAGGGTCAAACCCCACAGACCCAGGTGAACTCGGGGTCCGCCCCTGAGCCCAGGCTCTGCTCCACTGTTCCCAGGAGCCTGAGCTGGAAACCGGAGCGTCCCCGTGGCCTCGCCCGCGCTGCCTTCGCCAACGGCCCACGCCCTCCCCACCCTGCGTGCCCACCGCCCGGAGCTCCTCCCCCTCCACCCTGAGCACCGGCATCCCGCCTGCCCCGCGCTCTCCACGGCATCGTGGGCAACCACACCTTTACCACGTTCTTCTGGCCCTCTTTTCCCTTTGCTCCAATTCTCTTATTTATTTACTTTTTTGTTCTGTTGTACATATGTGTGTCAGTGACTTTGGGGACTGGACAAATAAACACCGCAGAGCGCCCGTGCATGCATCATGGCCCTCGGGCTCCACGGCCGTCCTGGGAGACGGCAGGGCAGGAGACCAGCAGCACGTCACAGACAGGACACAGCGGCAGGCAGGGCAGTGACCGGCCCAGCTGTGGTTCAGGGCGGCGCAGGGCTCCAGGCTCCTGGCTCGTCATCCCAGGGTCTCCCAGAGCCCGTCCCACCACTGTGCACCCGCCCTTGCTGCCCTCAGGTTTATAATCCATGGGGTCAAAACCAAGAGAACGTCACTCCCTCTTCTCGTGATATAGGAGGGGCTGGGGTTGGAAAGGCAACAACGTAAACAGAATGAAATTTAAAAGGCCCCTCGGGCTTCCCTGGTGGCGCAGTGGTTGAGAGTCTGCCTGCCAGTACAGAGGACACGGGTTCAAGCCCTGGTCTGGGAAGATCCCACATGCCACGGAGCAACTAAGCCCGTGAGCCACAATTATTGAGCCTGCACGTCTGGAGCCCGTGCTCCGCAACGAGAGAGGCCGCGATAGTGAGAGGCCCGCGCACCGCGATGAAGAGTGGCCCCCACTCGCCGCAACTGGAGAAAAGCCCTCGCACAGAAACGAAGACCCAACACAGCCAAAAATAAATAACGAATTCTTCTAAAATTAAATTAAATTAAATTAAAAGCCCCCTCACCTGGAAACGCCCCAGGCCAGGCAGCCTCCGCCCCACCCCAGTTCTACCTTGGGGGGTTTATGTGAACAGCTACCCTCCCCGACCTTGAACCTTGATTCTAGTCTAGTTTCCACATTTTTCTGAAGTCATTCCCGTTTGTGAGACGAGAAAGTTCAAGTGACAGGAAAGAAACCAGGGTCCCTGGTTAAACAAGGCCCAGCCCGGGCAGCAGCCCCGAGTCACAGACACCCAGACCTGAAGCAGCCTGGCCAGGGCCACCTCCTCTGCGCCCTCCTGCAGCGGGTCCCCCAGTCCCTCTCCTGCCCCGACTCGGTCCAGCTGACAAGGACCCCTCCCAACAGCAGAAACTCCTCATCTGGTGCCGTGGAGCCCCCGGGGTCTGTGGGCAGATTCGGGATGTCGTGCGTGAACTTGGATGGAGGAGGAGACGACATCTTTATCTTCACTCACTTCTAACTGCAACTTAACATCTCCTTAGACTATGAATGGAAGCAATGACAGACACAGACCACAGCAGTGACAGCAGTGGCTGTGATGCTGTCACCGATAGGAATCAGTCACTTCACATCCCATTATGTGCGCAGAGCTCCAAGGGTCATCCACACTCCAAGTTTCCCCAGAACTGTGATGAAAGAAACGGAAGAACAGCTTCGGGGCTAACAGCACATTTTGGCTTCTGTAAGAAACTTGCTTGCTTGCTTGCTTGGGGCGGGAAGAACCGGGTTCCTGATTGGCTGATTCAAAATTAAACAGCTCCCTCCTGCCTTGGGGACTTCCCGCCCCGTGAAGGGTATAAAGGCCTCGCCCGGCTGTTAGTCGGGGTCTCACTCACTTCTCTCCGAGTGGGACCCTGTCCGGACAGTTTGTGTAAGCTTCTATACTTGTATAAATCCTTTGCTAATCCTTCTACCTGGTGTTGGTGATTCTCGGGTGTCCTTGGTTGGGACACGGGTCGCATTTACCGGGGAACTCGACTCCAGGCGTGTGGCTCCCGGACCCCAACAGAACTATCCCTGTTCTGACACTGTGACCCGCTGCTAGAGCGCGGGGTGTGTAACACACTAATGGAGAAGCACATGTATTGCTACTTCATAAATTCCTTTGAAAAATACTTTTTTTTTTTTTTTTTTTTTTTTTATTAACTCCAGGACATATGGTTTATCCGACATAACGATACCTCTAAATGCTGTCACTGATATGAAACTGACTGCTTCTTTTCTACACACACTGTGGTATAATTAACAATATTCAATCACTTCTGTTCTTTCCTGAATATATAAAAATTAAAAGACCAATTAAAAAACTAATATATATTTCTCTTTCATACGCGGGCCTCTCACTGTTGTGGCCTCTCCCGTTGCGGAGCACAGGCTCCGGACGCGCAGGCTCAGCGGCCATGGCTCACGGGCCCAGCCGCTCCGCAGCACGTGGGATCTTCCCGGACCGGGGCACGAACCCGCGTCCCCTGCATCGGCAGGCGGACTCTCAACCACTGCGCCACCAGGGAAGCCCTAAAAATACTTTTATAACTGCATTTTAATATAATTAGTTCCCTCTGTAGTCCTACGCATTCTGTCTCCTGTACATAAACACATTATTCCAGAAGGGCCCACAGGTGCCACCGGAAGCTGAGCCCCTGCTTGGAGCTGCCAGGGCGGTGCCGTCTTCACGCCGAACTTACCCCATCCTGCCCCCATGTGTTTGCTCTTGAACTGCGTCATGAGGGGAATAATCAACCTTTCAGAAGCAGGCGGCTCCTCCTGGCCGCACAACATGGCCAGCGATCCCTGCAGGGGGGCCTCCTTTTCAACTCTGAGAGAGCTGTTTCGGGAGGTGACAGGGCTCAGCGCACCGAAGCTGAGTCCCGGGGAGACTGGGCCACCCACTGGAACCTCGGGGCCCCTCGGGGAGATGGGGGGTGACACGGGATTACTGGAAAGTCTCCAGAATCAGGAAACTTCAGCTGGCTGTCCGCGCCCATCCTTAGGCCTGTCTGCTTTCCCTCGGGTGGAAGGAGGGCCTTCCTCCCTCAAGCCAGGGTGCAGGACTGAGGATTAGGATAAAAGGTGCATTTCCAGCAGACGTGTGTTCCCCTCCCCCCCACAAGTGCACTCCCAACCATCTGAGACCCCCAGCCAGCAGGCAAGGACCCTGCGTTCAGAGCCTCATCTTGTTGGCATGTCAGAAACACAGAGCCACGGCCAGCCCGGGACCCCAGAAAGCGGCGCCGGACACAGGGCATGAAATCACACAGCCGCAGGTGCGCGTGGATAGCATCCCGCTCTTGGCGGCCCCAGATATCCAGTGGAGACTCACCCAGCATCCCTCCCAAGATGCTGCTGCCGGCGGGTCCCAGGGACCGTCTCCACCCAGCTGTGCTTTCCCAATAGACCCACAAAAGTGATCTAGGCAACCAAGAGGATTCTCAATGCCCTTGGGTACTGTGTTAGTTTTAACACTCCATCAGGGAGCAGGGAGGTCGGGTCTTCAGTCCCTCTTTGGTAACCTCCAACGACATCCCTCAAGCACGTTTCCTTGAGGAATGCACAGACTGCATTCAGGCTGCATGGGGATTCCAGAACACTCGACCATGAGCCAGAAGTACCAGGCGGGAGAGAAGCACAGAGCAGCCTCCGGTGGATCTTTCCAGTTCTGTTCACGCAGAAATGTCTGTCAGCCACGTGCCCCTTCATTCCATGCTATGTCAAGACCGCGTGTCAGCTCAGCTTGGGAAGCCTCACCTCTGCTAGCTGTGTGCTCTGTGTTTGGGGGCAGCGCCTGACTTGATCTCCGGATGTATTAAATTAGACAGCAAGGGCCCGCCCACGCCAAGGCCCCTGACAACCTTGCCCCGTCTCCAATGTGTTCCCAGGGCAATGACACCACGGCTAGGGCACAGACTATGGGGGGAGCGCAGGCCCCACGTGCCTGCTGGGACTGGGTCTCTGGGAACCTGGTCTCTTGCACCTGAGTGAGCCTGCCTCACCCAACTCTGCAGGGAAGGCTCCCGAGATAAAACAAGATACCTGTGACGGTCCTCAAACAGCTTGATGTAGACATACCAAGTGTGACGGTTGCTCCACAAGAGCCAGCCGGACTTTAGGAAGTCCGGACTTTAGGAAGTTCATGCAGCACCGCACATTGAATGAGTCCCTCCTGTGTGCCAGACACTGCACAAAGCATCATTAATCGTCCAGGCGACTCTAGGCGGGTTCCCCCAGGGACGAAGCATCGAACCAGACAAAGTTCTTGCTCTCAGGGATGTAACGTTCAAGTGGAGAGACAGATGATGCGTAAGTATACAAACACCAAACAAGGCACTTTCCACCATGACAGATGATACAAAGACAATAGCAGAGAGACGTCATCAGGACTGCCTGGTGTAGAGCTGGGCTCCGGATGGTGTGACACTCGGTAGACTGTCTGAGTAGATGCCACGGAGCCCAGGTCCGAAGGATGAGGGATGACTGGTCCCAGGAAGATGGGGGCGGGCAGAGTCTCAGGCTATGGATCAGCAAACGCGAAGGCCCAGGGGTGGAGGGAGGGAGCAGTAGGTGGCCAGGGCAGCTGCAAGGCATAAAGCAAGCCAGCTGGGCTCCGAAATAAGCAGGGTCCAGGCCCCAGAGGCTCTGATGATGGGCTTGCACTTTATTCTTGATGTGAAGCGAAACCTTAGGAGGGGTGAAGCTGTCACCTCCACTAGTGCTTTGGAAAAAGTCCGTCTGGCCACAATTCAGAGGCTCTGGGCAAGAAGCCTGGATGCAGCCGTGCTGTTGAGTCAGGAGACTTGGCCAGGCACCAGACAAGCTGAGGTCACTGGGTGAGTCCCTTGCCTCTGGCCATAGGGTCTTCACTTGTGACCTGCGGGGTAGACTGGGCGGACCATGGAGCACGAGTGACCCTATGAAATGGGGATTCTCCTCGAGTAGCCTGACGACTGATGCAGACCCCAGGCCCCTCTACCCTGAGGCTCTCCCTGAGTGGGATGGAGGCCCATAGGACCCTGGGCTGGCAGCGTTTTCCCCAGACCCCTGTGTGCTTGGCTGGGTGACAGGGACAGCGGGACCTGCCAGCACAGTTATCCACAGGTGCTTGCCTTCCCCCCGGGGCATCCTGCCAGCCCCGCGCTGACTCCTGAGGTGGGAGCTGTGTTCTCCCTAACCTGTGGGCGTCTGCACAGGACACCCTCTGCCTGCAACACCTTCTCCTGCCGCTGCTGATGCCCAGCCACTCGCCCGGTCTGACCCTGGACTCCCGTCGTTCAGGAGCCCTGAGTCCTGTCCAGGTGCCTCCCATCCCACCCGAACGTCCCTCGGAGCTCTAAGCCACAGCCACAGCCCACCTTTCCCAGCAGTCAGAGCCCCCCAGGGGCGGGACCATCCCTGCCCCCCACACAGCACAGCAGGTGCTCAACAAACATTTGTGGAAGGTGTCAATAAGCGGGCACCTTTTTAAAGCCATCGGAGGCTGGACTGCTGCTCTAAACCATGACGCGGATCACAGTTCAAAATCACTGAAATATCTGTTTAAGCAACTAACTGACAAGGGTTTCTCTGCTAAGACCACTTATTATACGTGTTGAATTCAGACTAGGCAATTTGTGAGTCTTCAAATTCAAGTGGTTTATCCTGAGTGGAGAGGAGCTGGGAACTGACAGCTCCCTTAGCCCCCACGTATCTCAGCTGTCAACCCAGCACAGGGCCCGGAGGAGGGAGCCTCGGTGCGAATCAGGGAGGAACTCGGCCACACCTTCCGCAGAGGCCGGCTTGTTAAACTGCCGAGTCACTCCTTCAGGTTTTATGCTCATATGAATATACTCACATAAGCAGCCTCGGGTATTGATTTAGTTTTCAGCACTCAAGAGTACCTTGAAGGCCTCGTGTTTTCAGAACAGCCAGGACGGGTTTATCTCAGAATGCCAGCTGGAGTGTGGGTGGCAGTCGGTACCAGCCCGGGGGAGTGGGGAGTCGCCAGGTGGTGCTGGCTCAATCACTCATCACTGAGGAGGAGAAAGGGAAGGGCAGGGATGCCACCTGCTCCACGGCAACGCAAGATTTCTTTCTTCCAGCGGCCTACGCCTTCAGACCAGCAGCCCAGGTAAGTAGGCAGGGGGAGATGCCAGCTTCACGCTACTCAAGCAACCTCAACAAACTCTGAAAGCCACAACCGGTAAGCAAAGCCCTCTGCCTGCATCTAGAGACACATCTGGGTGGCGTGGAAGAAAATGGACAAGGCAGCCTTCCCCCAGCATGGCATGCACGTCCTCCAAACACACGGACTCCGCAAGGCCAGAGCGGCCCAGAGTGGCCCTCACGAGGGGCTCCCCCAGCCACCGCAGGCGCCACTGGTGATCCCAAGACTAGGGATTGAGGGGGCTGACGGCCCAAACAGAGACTTATGTGTTCCAAAGAACCCACGTGCTTGGACAAAACTTTTAGGTTGTTTGTCCCTCAGCAGGGACACTCTCAGCAGACAGGGCTCTGCCAACCAGGTGCGTGTGTGCGTGCGTGCGCGTGTGTGTGTGTGTTTGTGTTGTAGTTGTAGCTGTGTGCACATGCATGGGGGCAGCGGGCAGGGCAGGGAACAGGACAGTGGGAGAGCAAAATCCACCCAACAGCTTTCCAGCCCAAACTGCCTTCAAGCTAATGGTTTTTCAAAATAAACTACTGATCAGTAGTCCTCCTTCTTTCAAAACGCTACACCCAAGCAGGACTGTGCCAGCACTTGGGGTATTAACAGCACAGACCAGGAGCCTCCTCCAGGAGCTGACAGGGCAGGGCCGACTGGAATGCTCTGAACACGCTGGGGCCTCTGTCCGAGAAGCCTCATCAGGGAGGGCATCTCCCTAGATGCCCCTCGCACACCTCCACCTCCTGACTGTGCACTCCCTGCAGGCCTGTCCAGCTGCCACCCTCAGGCCCCTGCCCAGCCCATTCCTCTCCCAGGGGGTGATGTGTGCCCACCTGCCCGCATCCTGCACCTCCAGCCTCTGGGACAGCACCCCGGGAAGGCAGCGTGCAGAGGGGATGAAGACGAGGGAGGACTGGAGAGAGTGCAAATAGTGGGCTACTGCAGGGCCTGGCATACAGCAAAGTTTCATTACGTGTTAGCTGTTGTTATTAACAAGCTACTTGCACCCTATCCCAGTGACTGTACCTGAAAAGCAAGGATGCGAAACACAGAAAGAAATCTCCCCACTTGTATGAACTTCGTGTCTGTTCTATTGGCATCCTCAGTATTTCTAATTAGACAGTGGAATTTTCCAGGCACAGTAAGGGATTTGTTTTATCTCATCTGTTTAACTTTTTCCAACCAGAGCCTAATTTCTTTCTCATCTGCTCTGTGACAGGGGCAGAAGGCAGCACAGCTGAGCTGCAGAGAGGGGGGGGGGGGGGGGGGGGGGGTCCCCTAGCTCCACCCACTTCCTCCCCACTGGCCACTGTGGTCCTGAGATGAGAGGCAGCGGTGACAACAGGATGGGCCCACGCCCACCCATGTCTGCCATCCCTGGGGCTCCCCTGGGGCCCTCTGCTCTCGCTCTGCATGGTGGGTGGCTGCTTCCTGGGGTTCTCAGGGCTGCGGACCACAAACACAGCCACCTCGACAGCAAAATAGTCAGTAAAGCAACACATGCTCAGCCTCAGTCACACACACAGACCCACTGCGCGGTGTTTAGTCAGGACTCTGGAATCTGCAAGATCCAGCTTTAAATCTGAACTCCAGCATTAACTACTTGTGTGGACGAGTGCAAAATCATGTAGTATCTTTTTTCCCATTTTTTTATTATGGTAAAATACACATAACAAAACTTACCATGTGAATTATTTTTGAGTGCACCGTTTAGTGGCGTCACACACATTCACATCACCCTGCAGACAACCACCTTCCATCTCCAGAACTCTTCTCATCTTGCAAAACTGACACCCTAAATCCATTTGTGTCAGTCGGGGTTCTCCAGAGAAAGAGAACCACGTCCCCACAGACACACCCAGAAATAATGTTTAACCAGCTATCTGGGCACCGCTGGCCCAGACAAGTTGACACACAAAATTAACCATCACACCATTAAATACTCCCCACCCTCCCCTCCACCTAGCCCCTGGCAGCCACCCATCCTACTTTCTGTCCCTATAAATTTGACTACCCTGGTACCTCATGGAAGTGGAATCGTACAGTATTTGTCCTTCTGTCACCGGCTTGTTTCACTGCGCGTAACACCTCCAAGATTCATCCATGTTGGTGCGTGAGCTGGAATGTCCTTCTCCTTTAAGGCTGAATAATAACTATTCCTTTGCATGTACAGGCCACACTCTACTTATCCATTCATGGGTACTTGGGTTGCTCCCATCTTTTAACTATTGTGAATAATGCTGCTGTGAACACAGGTGTACAAATATCTTTTAAGACCCTGCTCAATTCTTTTTGATATATATCCAGAAGTGGAATTTCTGCATCTTATGGTAACTCTATATTCAATTTTTTGAGGAACCACGAGATCGTTTCCCACAGTGGCTGTAACACCTTCCCACCAACGGTGCAGAGGGGGCAATGTCTCCACATCCTTGCCAACACTTGGCTATTTTCTGTTTTTGATAATAGCCATCCTAACAGGTATGAGGTGACTTCTCACAATTTTGATTTTCATTTTCCTAATAGTGATGTTGAACATCTTTTCATGTGCATTACAGCCATCTGTATCTTCTTTGGAAAACTAAGTCCTTTGCCCACTTATGAGTCGGGTTGTTTGTTTGTTGTTGGTGGTGAGTTGTAGGAGTTCTCTATATGCTGGATATTAATCCCTTATCAGCTATACGATTTGCAAATATTTCCTCCCATTCTGTGGGTTGCCTTATTATTCTGTTGATAGTCTTTTGATGCACAAAAGTATTTATTTTCTTGAAGTTCAATTTGAATATTTTTTCTATTACTGCCTGTACCTTTGATGTCACATCCAAGAAATCATTGCCAAATCTAACGTCATGAAGCTTCTGTCCTATGTTTTCTTCTTAAAGTTTTATAATTTTAGCTCTTACGTTTACGTCGTTGATCCATTTTGCGTTAATTTTTGCATAAGGTGTTAGGTAAGGGTCCAGCTTCATTCTTCTGCATGTGGATATCCAGTTTTCCCAGCACCATTTGTTGAAAAGACTGTCTTTTCCCCCACTGAATGTCTCTTGGCACCCTTGTCAAAAATCCTTTGACCACATATGCAAGAGTTTATTTCTGGGCTCTCTACTCTATTCCATTAGTCTATATGTCTGTCTTTATGCCAAGACCACACTTGTTTTCAAAGTCTTTATTGAATTTGTTACAATATTGCTTCTGTTTTATGTTTTGGTTTATTTTTGGCTGCAAGGCATGTGGGATCTTAGCTCCCCAACCAAGGATCAAACCCATACCCCCTGCACTGGAAGGTGAAGTCTTAAGCACTGGACCACCAGGTAAGTCCCAGGACCACACTGTTTTGATTACTGCCGCTTTGTAGTAAGGTTTTTTGTTTGTTTTTTTTTGGCGGTACGCGGGCCTCTCCCTGTTGTGGCCTCGCCCGTTGCGGAGCACAGGCTCCGGACCTGCAGGCTCAGCGGCCATGGCTCACCGGCCCAGCCACTCCGCGGCACGTGGGACCTTCCCGGACCGGGGCACGAACCCGTGTCCCCTGCATTGGCAGGCGGACTCTCAACCACTCTGCCACCAGGGAAGCCCTGTAGTAAGTTTTGAAATCAGGAAATGTGAATGCTCCAACCTTGTTCTTTTTTAAGATTGTTTTGGTCGTGTAGTGTCTTAAGCCTTAATTTTGCCATGTGTAAAATGGGAAGGATACTCACATCTGCCTCAATGGATCCTGTGTATGTGTGTGTCAGATGCATTTAGCACTCTGCATGGAATACAGTAAGTTGTATATTAAATTTTTCCATTAATATAAAAATTCCTTTGATGAGTTATTGCCTCTTCCAAATTAACCACTGGATGTGTCTTTGATGTGCAGCCCTCATCTTCAGGAAGACAAGTCAGGGTCCCAGTGTTTACCGGTCCTGTCTCAGCATAAACAGCTCTAGGCTCAAGCGGTCAGGCCAGTGTACAAACCACAGCTCTGCCATGTGATAGCCGTGTGGCCCAGGGTGAAACACTCAATCGCACTGTGCTTTTGGTTTTTTATACTTGAAATGGGCATCATAACACCTACCTCAGAGTCCCTCGGTGAGGGGGAAGGGATACATTTAAATACTGTGTGTGAAACCCCTAGCTCCATACATGGCACACAGCAAGCACTGAGGACATTCCCTATTCCTCCCTCCCCATTTCTCCTTCCTCCCATTTCATTCCTGATCTAGACAGCTTGCTTCCTTGCTTTTCTGCTTTTCCTATGAAAAAAGGTACATGCCATGGTCTCTGACACAAAAGAATTAACTATCTCTTTAAACATGTTTGCCCAAAACACGGGCACACGATGCCAGATCCCACCCTTGAGAAAGCCCTGAGTCTATGAGAGCTTGAGATACTGACCATTATGCCTAAAGGTCACCACACCCAGCAGTCTGCCAGTCATGGAAGACTGCGGTGGTCTACAGGCAGGTACAGCTCAACCCAGGAGATCATTTATGTACTTTTGCATTTATGTATTCATCAAGAAACACTTATTGGAGGGCTAATACCCAGGCTTGTGCCCACCAGAATCCCGGGTAACGTGGGAAGACAAAAATATACAAAAATATACAAAAATGCATGCAGAGCAATGCATGCTGTGGAGATGGAGCTGGGTTTATTTAACACCAGCCTCGATCTGCTTCTCTTTCCTGAGCTTCTTTCAGAAAGAACGCTAGAAACGGTAATGAAAAAAACAAAATTATAAGTGAATTAAGTCCACATTAGAGCAGCGTTTGTCAGGCACGCTTCTGCTGTGTTCAGGACCCCAGCTTGGGCTTCAGACTGACTGGTAAAGCACTAAACTCTCTCCCCCAAGGGCTGGGCATGATGGGCCAAGAGACAGTTCCCTCCTCCCTGACACCCAGACGTCACAGACAAGGAAAATGTCATTGATGACACTTCAAAATCAAGGTTCAAGTTCAAAGACCTTCTTTGTGTCTTCTCGTCACCTGCTCCACCCAAGTCTTCATCTCTGAAATAATGTGCAATTGCTCGGAAATACATCTCCTGATTCTGACACAAAAGGACGTGTTTGGTGCTTTGCTTAGTTTCAAAGGTGAAACCAGAAAACGTGGGTGATGTATGCACCGCGGGCAGGAAGAATGCTCCCCAGAGCCCCTTCCTCCTAACTGTTGGCTGTTACCTTTTGTACTGTACCTTGAAAGAAGGTGAGCAGAGTTGCTCTGTTAAATCAATGAAAAAACTGTCCTACGTATGAGATAATTAATAGATCATCTCACATAATATTCTATAATACAAGACGATGGAATCATTTTTCAAAACAACTTCAAACTGCAGGTTTCCTCTCCACAGAGATTTGTTTTCCCGCTCCTGGAAGCGGAGGTCCTTATTTACCGTCAGCGCGGTACGATTTCATCATTCCCTGGGAATGTGACATGAAGTCTTCCCTGCACAAGCCCTTACCCAGAGAAGAGGCTGGAAAACAGAGCAGGGAAGAGTTCATTCGAAAAAATCAGTCTTGAAACATTTATTAAAATCGGCGCCTTGTGTTACTCCAAATTTGAGGGGGGAAAAGGCTATTCACAGACCCTACGGTAACCTCTGCTTCTCATCAAATACCTCAAAATATAATTCTGATGTTTCAGATGTATTAATGCATCAATATGCTTAAAGATACAATTTTTTACTCCTGAAACATAAAATGCTATACCTATAAATCATTGAGAAATGTTGAGGACACATGAAGACTACAGCTTAACAAGAAAATGTGGAGACTGAAATTTACTAAATTGTTAGCAAAACACCCAGGCATACAGATCCACACACACGTACACACAGCCCACACCCCATACCATCACCGCACCACTTAAGAGAGATTTATCCATTCTTAGCCATCTAACCCAGTTTCACATGCTCTGTCACAGCTCCGAATGGTGGTGAAATAACTCCACTAATCTTTGGAGGCTTTAGAGAACTCTGCAGTGGTGGGACTTTTAACTCCAGTAGCAGAGGACAGCCCTGGTTCTGTTATTTTTCTACTTACACAGCAGCTTCCGTCGACAAGGATGCCACATACGGTTCATCCAACCACCCAACACATGTGGTTCATGAGCCTGGTCTCCACGGCCAAGAAGAGCAATAAGCGACAGAGTACGAACCAATCCAGGCAGCTGGACCCTGACCACTCTGCCCCTGGGAAGATGACCAGTCACCTTCCTGTATCTCACTTATTCTCAGACCCTAAGTTGCTGAGTCTGAGACCCTCCTGGGATAAAAAGAACCAGAGAGGTGATGGGAGCTGACATGAAGCAATGGCCAGGAAATGTTTTAACTGAAACAGCCATTTGTAGACAGTCAGATACTGTGGGTTCATTTCCACACGACGTTTATATGTGCTAATGTATGTGTGTGTGTTTAGGGAAGAATATTACCAAAATGTAATTAATGGTTATTGCTTTGATTGAAGCAGAATTTTAGGATACTTTAAGTTTCTATTTTACTTGGATATTTAACTTCTTGATAATGAGCATGTATTAGTTCTGAAATCAGAAAAAAGTCCTTTTTATTTTAAAGAAGAAATATGCAAAATAAAAAGTTTAAATGCATCATTTTTACATTCAGATATGGTTTTATTAATGGCAAAATGAGTGACTAAAAATAAGATTATCTTAGCCCAGAGGCCCTATTTATTTTTTCATATCCTCATTTTATATGCTCCAAAGAATATAGGATAGTTAACAGGATCCTAATTTTCAAAGGTGCTAATCATTCTTTAGCCCTGACATGAAGGCACTGAGCGAATGAAACAGAGGAGTTAAATTCAGTGTGGAAAATGACAAACTTGATCAGAGTTTGTATCAGAATTTTCAGTAATTGTGAGGTTCAATGCTGGACCTTATCTCATTTTCCTCTTCTTGTTTTCAAATAATTGAAATTGCATAAACAGTTATATTCTACTATGCCATAATGACAAATCATAAGCATTTCCCCACATTGTTAAAAACTCTTCAGAAATAGACTTTAATAGCTGTGCAACAGACAACTATAATAGCTGTGTAACAGACAACCGTGACTTGGTCGATTTGGCCACTGGTGTGCCATTGGCCTTTAAGGTCTTTTATTAGCTATTAGAAGCAATCATTATTTATTCATCAGTTTATTCGTCTACCAATTTAGTGAATACTTTTTGCAACACTTGCTCTGCACCAGGCACCGTGCTAAGCACGGGGATACAGCAACCGACAAAGCAGACACGTCTTCCCAACTAATGGAATTATGGTCTGGTTGCAGGACGGACACCGACCAGGCAGATGCCCATATTGTCACACACTGTGCTGACAGCTTTTGACACAGTTTGATGACAGGTAATAACTGCGAACCTGACTGCTATAGGCTGAACTGTGTCCTCCACAAATGTCTGTGATGAAGTCCTAACCCCCAGGGCTGCAGAATGGGATTGGACTTTGGAGACAGGGTCACTGCAGATGTAATTAGTTAGGATGAGGTCATTAGGATGGGGCTCTAATCCAATATGACTGCTCTGCTTATCAAGAAGGGAAATGTGGACACAGAGACACACATAAGAGGGAAGCCACGTGAACATGACGAAGGCCATCTACAAGCCAAGGAGGGAGACTTGCAAGATTCCCCCTCACAGTCTTGGAAGGAACCGGCCCTGCTGGCACCCTGATTTCAGACTTCTGGCCTCCAGAACTTGAGACAGCACATTTCTGCTGTTCAAGCCACCCAGGCTGTGTACCTTGTTACAGCAGCCCTAGAGGGAGGTTCCCTGAGGGAGTGACGTAAAGTTGCAACCCGACCAACGAGGAGGCCTCAGCAGGAGAAGAGAAGAGAGGGAGGTGTGCAGGGGTCAGACGAGGGGCTGAGGAATGCAGGGCCTTCGGGCACGAAGGACGCTGGGGTTTATTCTCTGGTTAGGGAGCAGGGACATGATGGGATCAGGGTGGCTTTCGTGTTCAGAGTTCAGTAGTAGATGACAGAACCCACATTCGGTTGTTTAATAAGCAGAAAGGGATCTAACACAGGGAATTACCTGCTCATAGACTTTGAACGGGCTGCGGACTGGACCCTGAGGAGGGGCCCAGAGCATCACCACAGAGCTCACCACCAGGGAAGCTGAGGAATCAGGAAGGGGAGGCTGCACCTGCGGCCCCAGAACGCACCACAGAGCCAGCAGTCCCGCATCCACAGGCCACAGCTTCGACAGTTGTTGCAGAGCTGCACCGCACCCGCCAGGGCCACGCCTGCAAGACCACGCCTTCCAAAGCGAATGCCCTGTGCCATGCGGCGTCGCTCCCCGCCTCACTCGCACTGTTTGACATCATCCACAAATACCTCTGATGGAAGCAGAGCCTCAACTGCTTCTGGAACCCTAGCTGCGTGGAGCCTGTGAAATAGGGTCTTCAGCTTTCCAGCCGCTGCAGGAGAAAAAGGTACACCAGGAGGAGTCTGGAACAGAGGCTGAACGTGCCAAAGCGCTACACCCTCTTCAAAAGATCACTTTGGTTCTTATGTGGAAAATGGATCAGGGGAGGCAAAGGGGGAAGAGGGAGACCAGGCAGAAGATTAGCGCGATGGTCCAGGTGAGAGATGAGGCTGGTCAGGGTAAAGGGGCAGAAGTGAGACGGAGGCAAGAGGTTTAAGCTTGCGTTATGAAGGTGACATGCCAAGTCCTCGCTCTGGTCTGCCAGGCCTGTGAGACCCACAGCTCCTACTTCCTCCCGGGCCTCATTTCACTCTTGCCCTTGAGCTCGCTGCTCCAGTCACACCCACCGTGTTCCAGTTACTTGAACAGTACAAGCTTGTTCCTAACTTAGGGCATCTGCACAAGCTGTTTCCCCCACCTGGGCTGCACTGCCTTGAGATTCTGCGTAGCTGACTCCTCCTCATCAAACCCCAGATTAAGTATTAGATCCTCAGTGAGGCCTCCTCTGACCACCCAATTTAAAGTTACCTCCAACTCCTCAAAAAATTAAAAATGGAGCGATCACCGGATCCAGCGATTCTACTCCTTCGTTCCCTGTGGTTGCCTGGGTATTTATCCAAAGAAAACAAAAACACTAATTCAAAAAGATACACGCATCCCTACATTCACTGTAGCATTATTTACAAGAGCCAAAATATGGACGCAATCTAAGTGCCCATAAATAGATGAATTGATAAAGAAGATCTGGTGTGTGTGTGTGTGTGTGTGTGTGTGTGTGTATGCAGTGGAATATTACTCACCCATAAAAAAGAATGAAGCCTTGCCATTTGTGACAACATGGATGGACCTAGTGGATATTATGCTAAGTGAATTACAACACACAGAGAAAGACAAATACTGTATGATATCACTTATATGTGGAATTCAAAAACAAACAAACATAACAAAATAGAAACAGAGTTATAGATACAGATGATAAACAGGTGGTTGCCAGAAGGAAGCACTTCCGGGGAGAGGAAAGAAATAGGTGAGGAAGATTAAGAGGTATAAACTCCCAGTTACAAAATAAATGAGTCACAGGTTGAAATGTATAGTGTGGGAAATAGAGTTAGTAATTATGTATTATCTTTGTATGGTGCCAGATTATAACTAGACTTATCGTGGTGAGCATTTTGAAATGCATAGAAATACTGAATCACTATGTTGTGCACCAGGAACTAACATAGTGTTGTGGGTCAATTATACTTTAAAATCAAACAAACAAACTCATAGAAAAAGAGATCAGATTTGTGGTTACTGGGGGGAGGGGGGGGGAGATAATTGGATGAAGGTGGTCAAAAGGTACAAACTTCCAGTCATAAGATAAATAAGTACTAGGGATGTAATGTACAACATGATAAGTACAATGATCGCTGCTGTATGCCATATATATGAAAGTTGTTAAGAGAAGTAACACCTAAGAATTCTCATTTCAAGTAAAACTTTGTTTCCATTTCTTTACTGTCGCATCTATACGAGACCATGGAAGGGGAGCTCTGGGCCAGTGTTTTGCTTTCTCCAGGAATCAGCTGACCCTGGGGAGTGTGGTCTGTCTCTGGTCAGCAAGGAAGATGTCAAACATCAAGTACAGAAACTGGAGAACGTGCTTCATGCAGCCTGGAGGGCCCTCCCCTTCATCCCTGCATGACTGCTGGGCAGCACCTCATGGCGTAAGGCTATGGAGGCTCCCCTGTGACCTCAGGTCACAGGGGAGCCTCTGCGAGCCTTGGTCCCCATCTGTGGAGGGTCATGGGATGAGAGGTGGCTTTTGTGGCCTGCACTGTGCTGGGCATGTGGCCAGTACTGAGTGGATGTCAGCCTCCTCCTCTCCGGCCTTGTCCTTCCAAGAAGCGGCTCAGGCGTCCCTCCTCCGGGACACCCTCTGAGCCCTCGGTCTCGGTTCTGTTCCCTTCGTTCCCTGTAGTTGCCTCTATCTCAGCACTTTCTACATCAGACTGTCTGTCTGTCTGTCTGTCTTCCCTGCTGGATGGGGTGCTCTGAGGGCAGGAATAGGTCCTCCAGATCTGAATCCTGAGGGCCCACCCGGCTCCTGGTGACAAGGGCTCGCCCGCAAACATCTGCAAAATGAACGAATTAATCATGGCTTTGCCATCTCCACTGCCGCCCAAAGGACTGTTCCCCGCAGGCCCCTCTGGGGACAGACAGTCCACGTCCCCACCCTGAGCCCTCGGTACTTTCCTCTGCCTGCAGTCAGAACAATTAGCACATCTGCGCAAAAGGCCAGGCGGGCAGAAGGGCCGCTCAGCCCAGGAGCTGATTTGCCAAACAGCCCCGACACGCGCGCACGCCAGACACACAGGAGCGCCCCCCCAACGGGGCCAAGGTCCTGCCTAGGGCCGCCGGGGGACAGCAGCTTGACCACCTCCGCAGCGGAGCCCCATGTTCACGCCGGGGGACCCACTCCCAGCAACGGCCCCCCGCCTACCCAAGATTAAAGCCAGGCTGCTTCTGCTGAAAGCCTCCGTCTATCGAAACAAACGACGCTGCATCCAGCAAGGGAGAAACATCACACCTCTAATCATCTCTTAATAAGAACGCGCCATTAAACGCGCCAGGCCCTCAGCGTAACTAGCAGTGGGCTGTCGCGGCCCCTCTCCTCGTGAGGTTTTATCACCACTCCACTCTGATTTTAAAAGGACAGCCGGAGCCTGAGGGGCTTGGTGGCATCCACAGACTGGCCCCAGTGCAGGGGGAGGACCGGAGCGCTTCCAGCTCCAGCTCATACTTGTGGGGTCTCCTCTCTGCCCAAACGTTTCTTCCTCAGCTGTCGGCGGCTTTGTGACATTTGTCCCTGGGAAAGAGAGAGGGGAGGGAGGAGGAGGGAGAGGGGGGCCCAGCAGCTGCTTCTGACTTGTGTCCTCTCTCGGGGACCAGGGGGTAGGGTGGCAGGAGAGACAGCTGCTGGGCCAGCCGGTCTCCTCGTTCCCTAATCCCACCCTGGCTTCCTGCCCCATCCGTGTGCCTCGGATGCCCAGACGTCTGCTGGAGTAGGACACAGCAGCAAGGAGTGGGCCGGCAAAGCACTACTCACTCAGCCTTTCGGAAACACTTCCTCAGCTGTTAGCAAGTGCCAGACAGTGGATGGGCGTGCAGGGTACAAAGAGGAAAAACAGGTTTTCCTTACTGCGCCCGGGTTCTAGCCAAGTAAGATGCAAATAAAAGAGGACACAGGGCTTCCCTGGTGGCGCAGTGGTTGAGAGTCCACCTGCCGATGCAGGGGACGCGGGTTCGTGCCCCGGTCCGGGAGGATCCCACATGCTGCTGAGCGGCTGGGCCCGTGAGCCATGGCCGCTGAGACTGCGCATCCGGAGCCTGTGCCAGAGCCTGTGCTCTGCAATGGGAGAGGCCACAACAGTGAGAGGCCTGTGTACCACAAAAAAAAAAAAAAAAAAAAAAAAAAAAAAAGAGGACACAGTAACCACTGTAGGAAGTGCTCCAGATTCTACCTGGGGGCAGTCAGGCGGGCTTTCTGGAGGAGGAGATGCCTTAGCTGTGTCTTGAAGGAGATACGTTAGCCACGTGAAAAAGTGGGAGCAAGGGACAGAGACCAGCCTGTCTGGAGGAACAAGCAAGAAAGAAGGGGCACCTCGAGGTCAGAGAACCACATCAGCCAAATATTCACCAACTTCAGTCTACAGATCCGAATGAGGTCACGTCAATTATATTAAGATGTGCTCAGGTGCAAGAAAAATAACAGCCAGGTAAAAGTCACTCAAGCCAGGGCTTTCCAAACTTCAGAGTGCATACAAATCACCCAGGGATCTTGTTAAAATGAAGATGCTGATTTTTAAATGATTAAATGGCTCAAATGAGAAGACCTGGGGTGGGGCCTGAGTTTCTGCACAAGCTCATTAGAAATGTGGAACATAAACGACAATATAATTGGCCAATAGAACGGATAATACCATCAATGTGAGGTGTGGACCACACTTTTGGTAGCAAGGGTTAAACTTCAAGGAGTTGCCTGGACCAGGCTGTTCCACGGTGGGTCCGGTGACTCAGAATGTCACCAAGGGTCAGGCTTCTGTCTTTCTATCCTGCTTCCCCAGCACAGCTCTCCTCATCTTATGTTCTTATAATCAAAGATGACTGTTACAGCTCTAGACGGCCCATCCTCCCACAACCGAATCAAAGCCAAGAGCAAAGCGTGCTTCTCCTGAGGGCTCTTCTTTTTCATCATGGAGAAAAATCTCTCCCAGAATAAATAAATAAATTAATTAATTAATTAATTAAAAAATACACACACACACACACACACACATACATACACACATACATACATACATATCTGTTTGTTTCTCAAGAGAGAAAAGAGATTCATTATGAGGAATTGGCTCATGCAGTCATGGAGGCTGAGAAGTACCAAGATCTGCAGGGTGAGTCGTCAAGCTGGAGACCCAGGGGAGGCAATGGTATGATTCTGGTCCAAGTCTGAAGGCCTGAGAACTGGGAGAGTGAGTGATGTAAGTTCCGGTCAGAAGGCCAGCAGGCTCTAAGCCCAGGAAGAGCCGATGTTTCAGTTCAAGTCTGAACACAGGAAAGAGCCAATGTTCCAGTTCAAAGGTTGTCAGCCAGCCTTTCAGTCCTATCCAGACCTTCAACTGATTAGATGAGGCCCACCCACATTAGGGAGGGCAACCTGCTTTACACAGTCTACTGATTTAAATGTTAATCTCATCCCAAAACACCCTCACTTAAACACCCAGAATAATATCTGACTAAATATCTGGGCACCCCATGGCCCAGCCAAGTTGACACACAAAATTAATCATCACACCTCTTGGTGGTCCCCCTCTATGTTTCATTGGCCAGAAGTGGGTCATGCACCCACTCATGAACCAATGGCTGACAAAGGAAAATGGGGTACCATGATGCCTCCAACACTCAACTAATCCCCCAGGACTGCACCCAACTTCTGAGTGAATATCGCTACTAGCATTGGACTAAACAAAATCAGTGTTCTTTACCAACTGGGTAGGCAAGCAACAGCGCCACAAAACCGAGATCCAAATAACTATGGTTCTTAGCTCCCACCTCTACCACTTAGCCCCCTCCACGCTCCCATTCATTTCTGGCAGTCCCAAAGTACTATCTTTTGTTTCCTCATATGCAATCCAGGGTGCCACCAACTACCTCTATCCTTAAGCCCATGTAGCCCATGCCATGCAGCCCCCACTACTCCAAGCTATAGATCTCTGCTGAGGGACCTCAGACTTTGTGTGACCTAACGGCCTGGCAGACCCTGAGAAGTGAGAGTGAGAACGGCTCCCTCATCAGGTGTGTCTGGCCTTAAGAGATAAAGTGCTGGGAATTACAGGACAGTTC
The DNA here is from genome assembly GCF_000442215.2 of Lipotes vexillifer. Classification (NCBI taxonomy): domain Eukaryota; kingdom Metazoa; phylum Chordata; class Mammalia; order Artiodactyla; family Lipotidae; genus Lipotes; species Lipotes vexillifer. The sequence goes on along the minus strand of NW_006799055.1, from coordinate 2,932,030 downwards.
CACGGTTTAGGACTACAGTCTTTTTCTCCCCATAACACACACCTCATCCTTAGGGCTGGGTCAGAGCAGATCTACACACCACCCTCCAGCCTGTCCTGAAGACGCCACCCGCCGTCTGTCTTGTACAGAACCCTCAATGAATCCTCTCGAATTGCCTCAGAGCCCCTCTTTACACTATGACTACCCCCCATCAGCTCATGCTCTTGCCTTGGTCCCAGCCTCATTGCTAAACACCCCTGAACTGTACGGAGCCCAGTTTCAGATGTAGTTTGTTTTCCACCGAGAGCTTTTCTGCCCTCATTTAAATCAGTAGCCATAAATAGATACTTGGGGTGGACGGGAAGAGATACCACATATTCTGTGAGCCAGACATACCTCATCTCAGCTGTTTCAACATGGTATATTCAGTCATACATGAGTATGCAGTAATTTTTTATGTGGGTAAAGGTGGAGTGGGGGCTATGTTAAGAAATGAAGTTCAAGCAGAATGGAGGGGCCAGAATATTCATTCACCCAGAAATTCAACAAGCAATCAAAAATTCACGTCCAACTTTATAGTCAGCCCTCCACATCTGTGGCTCTGCATCCACATATCTGAATCCACAGATTCAACCAACTTCAGACTGTATAGGACTGTCGTACGTTTTTACTGAAAAAAGATCTGCACATAAGTGGACCCGCACAGTTCAAAGCGGTGTTGTTCAAGGGCCAACTGTATTAGAAAAAATATATCTAAAATCAATAATTTAGGTATCTGTCCAAAGAAACTAGGAAAAGAAAAACAACTCAAGCCCAAAGTAAACAGAAGGAAATAGTAAGTGTCAGAGAACAAATCAATGAAACAGAAAACAGAAACACAACAGAGAAAATCAAGCAACCAAAGCTGGTCCTTTGAAAAAGTCAAGATTGATAAACCTTTTGCTAGACTAGCCATGAAAAAAGGAGAGAAGACATGATTATAGGTCATGAATGAAGCACCACTACAGACTCTACAGAAAATACAAGACGATAAATAGAAACAGAATAGAGCATTATGGATGACCTGATGCCAACTCCGACGTGTGCTTTTTTCCCCATATCACCAAGCAGTTCTCCAACACCAGCTGGGTTCGACTCAATTCTGACACTATCTACCTGGAGGCAGCATCAGATCCTACAGGTTAAAGGTTCAGTCCTACAAGACTGCCCCCCCTCCCCCACTTCAGGAACCAATCGCAAGTCCAGGTTGTCACCTGTGCTTCAGACTGACTGGCTGTAGATCAGCCAGTGATACCCATGACCCCTTGTTGGGTATGGTCAATTTGCTAGAGTCACTCATAGAACTCAGAGAAACATTCTGCTCACTAGAGTACCGGTTTCTTATTAAAAGATATAATTCAGTAACAGCCAGAGGGAAGAGATGCATAGGGCAAGGTATGGGGAAAGGGGCACAGAGTTTCCACGCCTTCTCCAGGCACACCACTCTCCCAGCAAATCCACATGTTCACATACCTGGAAGCTCTATGAAGCCATCCCTTTGGGGTTTTACGGAGGCTTCATTATATAATCATGGTTGATTAGGTCATTGGCCATTGGTGACTGAACTCAATCTCAAACTCCTCTCCCCTCCCCTGAGCGGGTGGTGGGTGGACTGAAATTTCCAACCTTTTAATCATGGGGCTGGTTCCTCTGGCAACCAGTCCCCATCCTTAGGTTACCTCGTGACTTTCTAAAAGTTACCTCATTAACATAACAAGAGACACCATTATCACTCTCATCACTTAGGAAATCCCAAGGGTTTTAGGTGTTCTGTGCCAGGACCAGGGATGAAAATCAAATATATATTTCTCATTAAAAACCGTAATATCACACCAACGAATTACACAACGGAAATAAGGCAGAAAAATTCCTAGGAAGACACAAATTATCAAGACTGACTCAAGAACAAATAGAAAAATCTGAAAAGACCTATTAAAAAGTAACGAAGTTGGATTAGTAATTTAAAAAACTCCCACAAAGAAAACCACAAGCCTAAGGGTTGTAAATTCCGGTGGTAAATTTCGTAAGTTTTACCAAATATTTAAGGAAGAAATAATACACATTTACACAAAGTTTCCCAGAAAATTGAAGAAGAAAGATTATTTCCCAACTCACTCTATGACGTCAGCATTATCTGATACTAAAACTAAAAGACATTACAAGAAAAGAAAGCTACAAACAAGTACACAAATTTTTAAACAAAGTATTAACAAATAGAATCCAACAATATATTAAATGGATAATGCACCATGGCCTAACGGGATTTGCCCCAGGAATGCAAAGTTGATTTAACATGAGAAAATCAATCTGTATAATTCACCACATTAGCAAAACACGGTAGCTGTGGCACCGGACACACCAAGGGACCAATGGAATAGAGCAGTAAATTCACAGATGATCCATGTGTGTAGGACTGTAACCAAAGGCACTGTCATTGTCTTGGTGTTTCAGCCAAGGCCCCGTGGCCGAGAACAAGAGATGACAGGTACCCACGTATTCTAGAGGTGCCGGGCCATCTACGTGGACATCGCTCAGAGGTGCCCCAGACACAGTCTCCGTCGAGGTGGGGCAGTGATGGGAAGAGAGGGGAGGGAGGTAGTCAGTGGGGACTTGTCAGGGCAGCGGTACTGCCCCTCGCCGCCAAGAAGGAGAGGTGCAGCTCCCCGCCACCACCAGCGAAGGGACTGCAGCCCCTGCCCCGGAGCAGGAAGCAGTGCCCGGGTGGGGGGCGTCAGACCCTGCGGAATGCGGGGAAGTTTGACGGAGCAGCTGAGGAGAGATTATTCCCTCTGCTTCTAAGCAATCCCCAACAGCTGAATGCGGGGTGAGCGTGCTCCTGGGGGTGTGCTGTGCTGGGGGGGGACCCCTCCCCGGCCTCTCCAGTCAGCCTCCTCCGGGATAAACCCAGGCGGGGCTGGGGGGAGGTCAGGTTACCAAGATGCCATTGCACCCGCCAGGGCTCTTCCTGTCCTGCAGCCTCTCTGAGCTTTCCACCTGGTCCCTAGTGAAGACAGGAGGCTGGCAGGCGTCACCTTGTCCAAGTAAGCCCCAGGAAAGGAGTCCCGCCCTCTGCTCCCTCCAGGTATGGATTCGGTGGCTTTTACTGGGGCATTTCGCACCAATGTTAATACATTCAGTCTGCTGTACGGACCCAGGATTGCAGCTGGGAGACTCCAAACTGCTGACCGACCCTAAGCTGGTCGGACGCCCAAGCATCACCAACAGAGGCCAACACTGGACGCCAGGAGCCCCAGATGATTCACTGGTCTTGACAGATGTGTGGTGACCTCCTCATGCCGATGCCTTTGGACATGTTTTTCTCTTGCTTTTAACTCTCACCTCCCAACTCCCCCCACCGCAAATCCTCGCAGCCCCAGCGCTTTCCCCAGGATACCTTCCAGCCATGCCTCTGACCCGAGAGTCTGCCCAGATCACGGACACCTGGGGGTGTTTTCTCCAATTGTCTCCGGTTGGTTTTGTCCCCAGGTCCCACTTCCCAACTGGGTTTTTGTTCGCTTGCAGGATCTCAGTCCCCTGACCAGGGACTGAACTCGTGCCCCCTGCAGTGGAAGCGCAGCGTCCTAACCACTGGACAGCCAGGGAAGTCCCCCCCTAACTGGGTTTTTGATGCTGGCCCTGACTGCCAGTCCCTGGGCTCTCTTACATGATGAGCTCCAGATAGATATTTTCAACATTTAAAGAAGGAACATTTGTGTATGTCTGGAAAACTACATAATAAAATGTCAGTTAATACATAAATGTGAGGCTCCTCAAAATATTAACACTGGCTCCCCCCTACACTCCACCCTGAGTCACTCGGGGCCACGTGGTGAGATTACTAAGTAATCACCAAGTAACGCAGCTGACCAACTATTGCCAAATACAGTCCGTTGCGCTTCAACGTGACATCTGTGTTCCTAAAAACCACTGCTGGACACAAAATCACTCAGTAAACAGCACCGGGCTTACGGGAGTAAATGGGGCCCAGAAACAACTAAATACCAGGGACACGTTCAAAACAGACAGGACCTGAGTGAAAACGGCAGCAGTTTTAACATGATAGATGGCTCATAAACACAAAAATAGGAAAATGAGCTCGGCACTTTACCTTGGAAATGACCTGAAGCGGGCTTGCGAACGGGGGGCTGGGCGGGGCTGCAGCCTCCGTGTCCTCGAGGACGGTGGAAAGTGTGACACCCACGGGGAACACGGGGAACGGGTAGGGCCCGCTGTCCTCGGTTTTCCTTGACACTGTCAAAGGGAAGCAATCTTTCCAGCCTTTTATCCTGAGGCATGTGTTTCTGCCTTGGAGAGATAGGGCCCTTGAAGCAAGTGTTTACAGTAAATATCTGTTTCATCAAAGTTGAAAATCTAAGCCAACATTATAGACTTCTTTTACAATTAACTTGGGAATCACTGCTGGACATTTGTTTTCGGCCTTTTCGTTTTCTATCACCGGCGCTCCGTGCTTTGGAAACTGCAGCGAGGCCTGAAACCACTGAGCCAGCCAGGACGGCGTGGAAACGGATGGCTCCTGCAGCATTCGGGGATTTGGGTGAAGGTGTGCACACACAAACGTTGCCTTCCCCGCACGTTGCTCCCTGGAGTTGGGAACCTGGAGCCTTAGACGTGGGCGGTGTGGAATGACTGTTTCTTCTTTTTTCTTTATTATAGAAAAGCTCACCTGCGCAAAAGCAGAGGAAAGCCCAGCTTTTTGGGACCACAGGCGTGGTGAAGTGAGCTCGCCGGGCAGCTGCCTGAGGCGTCCCGCTACCTACGTACGCGTGCATTGTGCGTGCTCGCGCCTGTGCGTGCGTGCGCGTGTACGTGGGCTGTGCGTACGTGCGTGCGCGCATGCGTGTTTGTACGGCAGTGTGTGCGCGTTGCGCGTGTGTGCGTGCTCGTGTCTGTGTGTGTACGCGTGTGCACGTGCGCATGTTGAGAATTCCTACCCCGCTCAGTTCAGTTGGATACGGCTTGATGCTCACGGGCAAACGCAAAGATCACGTTTGCTCAAATTTTCCCCTATCAGTTGCTTTGGAGCAAATTCACAAGAGTTACAAACAAAACTAACTAGAAGTGGAAACTTACACGGAGACATCCTTTCTTCTGAACACCACTCTCTCTTCGGTATATTATTTACTGATTTTGATCAATAAGTACTTTATTTCATCAACACCTGTAAGCCTTCTGAACATAGGTTTTATCAACTAGAAAAAAATAGATTTAAAAAAAAAAAAACTTTAAAAAACAGAAAAGGAGAACAGGAGGAGGGAGGCCTGGAGGAGGGGCTGCACCTGTTCCTGGTGGCCTGCACGTGTTCGACGGGTGTGTGTGTGTGTTTGTGCACTTGTACACCTCTCTCCTCATACTAAGCATAATTCCAGGGTGTTGATAGGAGCTTGCAAAATGCTCTGTCCTATCAACAGAGCATGCACAAAAGATACTGAAGATGGTATTAGTGGTATCTGGATGGCATTCTCCTTCAGGCTAGGAACCCTCAAGTCATATCCAATTTCAGCCCTAAAGTTACCTACTCATAATGAGCGTGTCCTCTAAAATCCCACTCTCCACTCTCTTCAGTGACCCTGGGCTCAGCTTTCTCGCTCTCAGCCCTCACCAGCGCCTGTCAGCAGGACAGTTAGTGTGTTTGAATAGCCACAGACGTGTTTACAGATTAGACGTTTCCCAGGAGAGGCTGCCTCTGTGCTCTGCCCGAGTCCCGTGCCTTGATGGTAGTAAGTCCTTTCAAAGACCTTACTATTCCTGGTGATAATAATCACAATAATCATAATAATAGTGACAGTCACCTTGTTTTCAGCACATCCTCTGTATGTGCTGGGGTCAGAGATAAAGGTTTGAGGCACATGATCACATTCTATATTTACCACGACCCTGTGAGCCAAGTACTACTATCATCCTGGTTCAACGGATGAGCAAACAGACTCAGAAAAATTAAGTAAATCACTTGCGCAAAGACACAGTTAATAGGTGTGTGTTAAAAAGTCACCAGACACTCCGATTGCTTGCTGCCGCCTCTGCCCTTCCCCTCCCCCCCGTCTGGTAACCTATCGGAAACCACACCTCTTCCTCCATCTTTCCTTATCCCTTCCTCTGCTTTATTTTTGTTCACCGAATTTACCTTACCTGACCTCATATCATATCAATTATTTGTTTATTGTCAGTCCCCTCTTGAGACTATTAAGTCCTCAGAGGTGGGGACTTGGTTTTGTCGCTGCTGAATCTCCAACACCTAGAAGAGGCCGGTTCACAGAAGTCACTCCAAAAAGATTTGTTCAGTGAATGAATATATCTCACACTAATTCAAATTAGGCAAAGTTGAAATGGTGTCATGCAAAATATTATTAAAGCTTCACTTTGCCAACGATTTGAATGTTTGCAGATTGTAAGAATTCACCAAGAAGCACACATTTTTGGGCTTCCCTGGTGGTGCAGTGGTTGAGAGTCCGCCTGCCGATGCAGGGGACACGGGTTCGTGCCCCGGTCTGGGAAGAGCCCATGTGCCGCGGAGCGGCTGGGCCCGTGAGCCATGGCCGCTGAGCCTGCGCGTCCGGAGCCTGTGCTCCGCAATGGGAGAGGCCACGGCAGTGAGAGGCCCGCGTACCACAAAAAAAAAAAAAGAAGCACACAATTTCAAAGCTGGTAGAACAGGGAAACTATAAGTTGTGTTTATACTGCTAACCATGGTTAAAAGAAAAACCTCGGCTTCTGTACTCCGAACAATTCAGATACTGAAGTGTGGGTTTTTCCACACCAAGCAACACTGACTGGGTGCCCTACAATTTAACTCATTTCTTGACACTGACCGCCCAGAGTCAGCCCAGACACCACAGGTTAAGGGCCCCATGCCACAAGACTGTCCCCAGCCTCAGACACCAGTCACAGGGAGTGGCTCCCCAGGTTAGCCACAACTTCTGCCCAGCTTGGCTACAAATTGGATGTTCTCACAACCCCCCGTCAGGTTCAGTAATTTGCTAGAACAGCTCACAGAACCCAGGGAAACAGTTTACTTACTATTACCAATTTATGATAAAGGCTTCACCTCAGGAGCAGCCACATGGAAGGGACGCACAGGGCCAGGTGTGTGGGAAGGGGCCTGGAGAGTTCCAGGTGTGCCTCCCTCCCAGACCTCCAGGTATTCACCTACCTGGAAGCTCTCCAAAGCCCTTGAGTTCGGGTTTTCATGGAAGCTTCGTTACAAAGGCTGATGGATTACATCCCTGGCCTTTGGAGACTGGACTCAATCTCTGGCCCTACCCCCTCCCCAGAGGTCCAGGGGTGAGGCTGAAAGTTCCAATCCTTTAATCACAGGGTTGGTCCCTCTGGCAACCAGTCTCCATCCTCCCAGAGCCACCTCATTAACATAAATTTGAATGAGGTCAAAAGGGGCTTGCTATGAATAACAAAAGCTGTTCCAATCACCTCTGTCACTCAGGAAATTCCAAGGGTGCTAGAAGCCCTGTGCCAGGAACCTGGGACAAAACCAAATCTATATTTTTATTATACATACAATATCACCACGGGGGCACCATTTCAGCTGGAAACTCTGGGTTCAGGACCCCCTGAGCCAGGCTCTTCTTAAACACTGGAAATCCTGGGAGTGATTTTGATGATTCGTGTGCTATTATTTTCTCATTCACTAACATTATAATTTAAAGTATTTTGGGTGCCTATAAAAATATCACCCAAGTATTTACCATGTGCACATGGTGAAAAATTTGCCTGAAGTTCACCAACTTTGGAGCAGAAGTTAGATGAGATGAAACACTATAAGGAAGCCCAAACCGCACCCTGGACCCTACCCTGTTCATTTAGGGGAGAGGACTCCAAGAAATGTCAGAGCCACTGGCTGAGAAAACAGTGAAAAAGAAATTACAAGCCCCAGATGGAGCCATTTGTGCCTCACCCTCACCCCGCAGCAAACCAAGACTTCATGGCAGTTTCTTTCTTTTTTTTTTTTAAGAGTTTTTGTTTTTTATTTATTTTTGGCTGCGTTGGGTCTTCGTTGCTGCACGGTCTTTCTCTAGTTGTGGTGAGCAGGGGCTACTCTTTGTGGTGTGCGGGCTTCTCACTGAGGTGGCTTCTCTTGTTGCGGAGCACAGGCTCTAGGGGGGTGGGCTCCAGTAGTTGTGGCTCGCGGGCTCTGGGATCTTCCCAGACCAGGGCTTGAACCCGTGTCCCCTGCAATGGCAGGCGGATTCGTAACCACTGCGCCACCAGGGAAGCCCCTTAATGGCAGTTTCAATCCCTCCTAGGAATGTCACCTTTAAAGCAGCCAATCTGCAATTTCCTGATCAAGGCTGGTGAGGCACGACCCCTGCCTCCCCTTCTCCCAAAAGAGATCAGCCTGGCCTGGAACAATCCTTTCTTTTCTTTGGCTCATAGCTCCCCTTCCCCACCCTCCTTCCCCCTATAAAAACCCCTCGAGCTCCCACCTGGATGGGATGCTGCCCAATTCACGACTCAGCTACAAAGCCAATCAGAGCTGCAAGTTTACTCAGGTGAAATTTGCTTTTATAACAAAACATAAAGCAACTCAACAGCAACAATAATAATAGTTAATGACTTCTTTGCTTTGTCTTGCTACTTTGTATTTCTGTGGCAAAATAGGTCTTGAATCACATGAGCCAAAAGTCACCTCTTGCCTGTAACGCGACCACCAGGCTACAGGGCCCCAAGTCTCGCCTTGTCTGTGGTTCCTGACTCAGCTGCACCTGCAGGGTTGGCTGCGGGAGACGGGACCCCGCCGCCAAGCCATAAGGGTAGTTCTCCAGCCACTCTGTACCCCGGGGTGGGGGGTCCCCAACCCTTCACGGCCAGCCCTGAGCTGAGGTTTCTTCTCACCTGGATTGCAGGGGGTCCCATCAGCTGCCTAGAATAAGCTGGACGGGAATCCTGCACAGAAGCCTTTGCTGATGCAGACCCGTGGCTCCTCTAGGCCACCAAACCGTACGCGGGGCCCTGTGAGAAATAGGTCACTCCTTTGTCCGGAACCCTCCTGTCACGGGCTCAGCTAAACGTTAGTTGCTCTTTCAAACACAGAACCAACTGCCAACCCATATGCAGCAGAGAGTAACTTGAATGCTAACTTCCCGCACCTTCTGGGGCCCCGCACAGGCCTGTAAGGAAGAAACCAGAGTTAGGTTTGAATCTTGAGGCAGCTCAGTCCATCTTCCTCAGACCCTCCCTGCTGCCTGGCTTCATCCATTGACCCAGATCGCATGGCACTTTCTCCCTCAGGTCTGTCCAGTGATCTGACAGCCTGGGAGACCATGGCATGCTGAGAAGGCCAGTAGGTGGCCCTGGGGGACAGTCAGGACACTGCGATGTAGGAGGAAGGGCTGGGGGGCCAGTGGGGCAAGGAAGGAGGGAGGCTCTGTCCACAGCGAGCGCTTACCGCATTCCAAGTGGGGCTCGGCCCTGGGGTGCAAAGACAGCAGGACATGACTCGGCCGACCAGAGGGGCACAGCCGGGGGCCTAAGGCTTGAGCACGAGCAAGTGAGGCACCTACGGGGGATCCTGCAGAGCAAGGACTTTGGGCAGGTGTTTGGGCTTCCAGGCCTGCCAGGAAAGTGTCCCTCTGTGCAAGCAAGAGTCGCCTCTGGATAGCTTCTCTGGAGAGCGGGAAATGAAACCAAGGAAATGAAAAAGACAAAGATGAAAAATATGCCGGGTGGGGTAATGGACAGACCACAAGCCGAGGCCAGAAACAGACCACAAGCCGAGGGCTAACGCTGAGCTCTTCTGGGGACTAGCTAGGGGGGTGGGGGAGAATTCTTCAGGCCCCGATTTCCTCAGCCATGCAAGGCTCTGGCTTGATTAGGAATAAGCCTACTGTGCACAGGGCCTGACCCCCAGGCAGGGCACTGAGAGGCAGCTACGGCTCTTAGCACGGGGATGCTCAGGTCCTGCCCGTGCACTGTCAGGTGGGGGTAAGAGACACCCCAAGGATGCAACGACTTCAAAATGAAGTCACTGATTTCCACGATGCCTTGACACTATCCCCACAAACGTGTGCTGAACACACTCAGCTGCAGAGGTAGGAACTCAGGGCCAAAGCCCAGCTGACCGTGACATCCCTGGGCTGTGGGTCATTTTGCTTTTATTCCTAGAGTTGCTTCCAGGTTAAGGGAGGCGTTCAGCTGTACACCAGCTCCGTGGAGTCATGTCACTCTGACCAACGCCAATACTCACCAGCCACGTTCAGTGTGAAAATTCAGGTGCAGGCAGTGCCTTGCACTGAAGAGCATTTAATAAGTGTTTTGGGGAGAGGAACGCGTGCATCATACACTCTGCTTTGGAAACAGATGGATTCTGGAGCTCCCATGTCTCCTAAAAAGAAGGAAGTGCTGCAGCCCAACCCAAGGTGGTACCACAGGGTGACCATTCTCCCTGCGTCCCTGGCCGGCATGTCTTCTCTGTGTCCCGCGCGACGACACACGTGACTGTGGAGGAAAGACTAGTTCTAGATCCCTGGGAAAAACACACAAGGAATGAGATGAAACGTCCTACTTAACTGGCCCCTGAACTCTCACAACCTGTTTTTCTGCTCTTTTCTACTTTGTAAGCGTCCGTCCAAACTTTCTCCCGCTGTCACACCCACAGCCCTCAGGCCTGGACCTGCCTTCTCACAGGTGCCCACCCTATCCGTCCATGTCCCTGCACACTGGTCCCAGCTCTTCCACAAAAGAGCTAAAACAGGTTGTTGCTGTCTCACATCAGCCTCAAGGAGCTAAGGTCCTTTGTCTATAAATTCAAGACAGAGAATAAGGCCTGGAGCTCACTGTTTTGACCTGCCAAGTAATTTCTAACTATAGAGAAGAGGCATGCGGGCTTCCACATAGCACTCAGTGAGACACACACACACACACACAATGCCCCACATGCACAGCCCACGGGCATCGAGGTCCTTGGGTGGAGGTGTCACGTTGAAATTGCATCCGTAGATCTGGAGAAGATTCTAAGTTCACCCCTTTCTTCCCCAAAGAGAGTTTACTGAACAGACAAGAATGTCGGGCCGTTGAGGCCAAAGCACAGAGGGCCTGACTGAAGGAGTGCATTTGGGGTTTTAGGCTCCATATCAGATTTAAGATACATGAAGATTAAAAACACTGGAACTCACCCAATAAGACAGTGTTGGTTGATCCCAAACTAGTGAACTTATTACTTACAAGGGCACAATTCCAATGACTGTGGGACCAGGGGACCACTGATTTGGGGGCTGGAGCGCTCAAAGAAGGTAGGACGTTTCTTGGTGAGGTGGAAAGCCGGGCAGGTCTGGAAGGGCCCCACCTGTGAAGTGCACAGACGCACATGGTCTCTCCGCTGACCAGCTTTAAGGTGACACTAGGCGGAGATGAGCAAGGGGGTGAGTCAGGATCTGGCTTTGGCTGCCGTGTAAGCAGTGACACGCACACTGATGGAAGCTATGACCCGCTGGCCTGGGCCAGCTCCATTCCTGTCCTGTCGCCGAGCCCAAATTCCAAACTCCACCGGCCTCTCGGGGCAGCCGAGGAGCCTGCATCCCGGTTGAAGGGGTCTAGGCTCCTGTTCACTGCCCAGTAACAAGCCCTATAAGCCCCAGAACACCCTCCACCCCGGGCCCAGCTCCTGAGTCACCCACAGCAGAGCCCCAGCCTGAGTCACTCCACTGTCATAAATGCCTTCGCATTTCAAAGCTCCTCCTCTGAAAATACTGTCGACAACCACATCACAGCATAGAAACAACAGCCTTAGAAACCGAATCTCAGAGCGGTGGGGTGAGCACGTGGAAAAGCCGTGTGTGGGCAGCTGACCCCCCAGCCAGCAGGTGTTCCGATGGGGAGCGCTGTCCTCAAGGCTCTGCTCCCCCCCCTCCCCGCCTCCTTCCAGTCCTCAGGAGGGCGTGGACTGAGGGTCCCCCAACCTCTCTGAGCCCCAAGGGCCGGGCGGCTCAAGGGGATCAGCCTGACTCTCTCTCCTGCCCTCTTGGGCTTACTCAGCAAACTCACTCCCTCTGGCTCTCTAGGATCTCTAGGATCCTGGAGGCAAAAGGTTAGAAGTCCAAAACTGACTTCAAAGCAAAAAGCATCCACAGAGGGCTTCCCTGGTGGTGCAGTGGTTGGGAGTCTGCCTGTCGATGCAGGGGACGTGGGTTCGTGCCCCGGTCAGGGAAGATCCCACATGCCACGGAGCGGCTGGGCCCGTGAGCCATGGCCGCTGAGCCTGTGCGTCCGGAGCCTGTGCTCCGCAACAGGAGAGGC
>NW_006799055.1:2917342-2918494 GCF_000442215.2 Lipotes vexillifer | reverse complement strand
AAAAAAAAAAAAAAAAAAAAAAAGCATCCACAGAGATAAGAAGGGTCACTTCGTAATGACAGAATGATCACATTTGGACAGTTTCCCACGTGGGGCTGTCCGGTGTTACCAGCAACGCACAGTGCTCTTATCAACATTCTTGCATTGAAATCAAAATTGTTTTGAATATGATCAACTGACCAAGAAGATATAACAATCTGATATATCTAATAACCTAGATTTAAATATACAAAGCAAAAAAAATGACTGAACTAAAATGACAAATAGACAAATCTACACACATAGTAGGTGATTTTGACATACTCTTTTCATAATTAACAAACATGAAAGTCAGCAAGGATATAGATCTGGACACCCAGATACCTCTTTGAAAAACAGTTCAGCATCACCTTTAAAATTACAGATATGCAAACCCAGAACTTCCATTTCGCAAGGTACAGCCCACAGAAAAACTGCACATGTGACTCATATTCAGAAATATTCATAACAGCATTGCCCACTGCCAGCAGCCCTGTACAACAGCCAATTCCCAGTCTACAGTCCAATGAATAAGTAACTGTGGTCTACTCACTGGAGAAAATCCTATAAGCAGTGAAAACCAGTGCACCAAGTCTGCGCACAACAGCGTGGATGAATCTCAAAGCACGATGCTGAGGGAAAGAAGCAGGATAAAGGAACGGAGCGTGACTCCATTCCTGTGCAGTTTAGAAATAAAGCTAAAGTACAGTGTTTAAGGTACACACATGCATGCTCGCACTATAAAGGGCAGTAAAGAGATGGTTATCACACAGTCAGGTTGTTGGTCACTCTGGGAGGTCAGGGGGTTGACCAGAAAGACGCACACAGGGGACTCCTAGGCTGCAGGTATTAAACTGTACCTATATTTTAATGCAACTTTAGGTATGCTGGTTGTTATTTACCAGTAAAAGCAATATTTTCAAAACTTAATAAAAGCTGGTCGAGCGCCCCCAGGAGCTGTCCTGCCTGGAGAAGTGCCACCATCTCCTCCTCTGGTCCCTTCAGGCACCTGATGCTGCCCGCAGCCTCAGCCCCCTCTGCACCCAGACGGCCCAAGGAGGTAGGCGGCTCATCCTGGGATGGAGGCCCGGGCTCTGGCCTCTCCCTGATGGGCAGGCCCTTTCTAGGCAGGAA
>NW_006799055.1:2911505-2917332 GCF_000442215.2 Lipotes vexillifer | reverse complement strand
GAATGCCTGTTTCCTACCAGGAAAGAGTCAGGTGTGGGCTGCAAAGCAAGTCCCACTCATCCTGTTTGGGTTCGGGGCCCTGACCTACCTTCAGCCCAGGAAAGAGGAATCCCTCACAGGGGCCACACTAGATTGTAAGGACCCACGTGGGGCTTTCTTGTTATAAAAGGCACGTCTGCCTTCACCTCCCTGTCTCGGGCTTATCAAGGGCAAGCAGGGCTGTGCTGGGGCAAAATTCAAAGATTTAGGATCTTCAACTGTTGGCATCGGCTGTTCCCAAGGGCCGGAACCGAGGGGTAGAGGCAGAAATGGCAGAAAATTAAAGCCAGGCCGTCGGGGTAACATCTCTGAACCGTGCTCCTCCTTCCATCCGTCCAGAAATTCCTGGTCCCCAAGGGTGACCTGATGCGGGATATTTCCGGTCCGCGCTAGGGACCCAGCCAGGTCCCGAGGCTTCCGGGAACTTTTTTTTTTTTTTTTTAATAGATTGCTGACACCTGTATATAAAATACATTCCCATAACAGACATTTCCCAAAAGCTTTCCAACCGCAGAGCGTCTACCTAAAGCCTGAGAAGTGTCAGCCTCTGGCTTGTTTTCCCTCTGCGGAATTCTGCTGAGCAGCTTCCAAGGGCGGCGCCGCCAAAAATGGGCAAGAGCGGCCTGGGCCCACCTCCCAACGCCATCAGCTGCGGAGACAGACGGAAAGCAGGCTTCCTCGTCGTGGCTGAACCCAGTCCCGCCTTCTTGCCTCTAATGAACTCAAAGGCCTGAGCACCTCGCCCTCCAGGGCGCCCCTCCGCTCCCACCCCCCCGGGACGCGCCCAGCGACATCCCTGTCCCTTCCCTAAGCGCCCCCTCCCCTCCCTTCCGTGTCCATCAGGCCGCTTGTAGGGGTCACTCCCTCCGCCTCCGCCTGCTTCTCTCGCTCCCCCGCACCGCCCTGGACGTCCGGTCCTCCCTGCTCGTCCTCCTGGGCATCTCTGCCTGGGCCCCTGCCTTTGCCATTTGTGACTTCCGGCTTCCACCTTTGCCCCCCTATCTTCAATTCTCCATACAGCAGCAGAGCTGAAATCAGGGCTTCCCTGGTGGCGCAGTGGTTGAGAGTCCGCCTGCCGATGCAGGGGACATGGGTTCGTGCCCCGGTCCGGGAGGATCCCACGTGCCGCGGAGCGGCTGCGCCCGTGAGCCATGGCCGCTGAGCCTGCGCGTCCGGAGCCTGTGGCTCCGCAACGGGAGAGGCCACAGCAGTGAGAGGCCCGCATACTGCAAAAAACATAAATAAATAAAAATAAAAATAAAATGAGAAATCAGACCTAGCCAGGCTCCTTCCTCCCATCCCTCCCACCACGTGGCTTCCCTCATTTTCTGGGTAAGATGCAAAGTCACCCCCGCGGTGCCCTGGCCCTGCCCGTGTCTCTCCTCACCCCGAAGTACTCGCCTTCCAACCGGCTCCCCCAGGCTCCTTCAGTACCTCCAGCTCAGGCCCGGCTGGGGGTCTTGCCCCACTGGTCCCTCTGCCCCTATAGTCTTCCCTTTGATCTCCACGTGGCTCCCCACGTGATCCCCTCTCTGCTCTCACGTGTCCTCATTACAGAGGCCTTTCCTGCCCCTGCCTCCTCACCCCATCACCGGCTCTGCTCACCTGCACGGTTCACAGAGTTGCATGACGTCATAGGTATATATTACCCTCCTGTTTCCTGCCGACTCCTACACTAGAATGTACATTCTGAGCACAGGGACTTGGTTGGTCTGAATCATTTCTGCATTCCCAGAGCTGAGAACACTGACACACAGTAGGCACTCAATAAGTATGTGTTAGATGGATGAATCAGTGATTTAAAAATTATATAAATACTGTAAACATTTTATTTTACCTTAAAACACATTTATATGGTCAATTATTTGCCAATATTTTGACCCAGGGCCAAAGCCTTTTCTTTGCGCGGTGCCCCAACTAGGGATTCTCGCTGTCTCCTTTTTTGCATAAATCACACCTATAATGTGTTATCTACAATTTCAAATTCTGATTACTTTAAATGGGCAGCAGATCTTATAGACTGTTGAAAAGCAGTTTCAGTACAGAATGCTTCCGTTCTTAAATCATTTCCCCTCAGCCTCCCCTACACTTACTTTTAAGCAAATCTTTCATTTATACCTGTATTGAATCTTTCCAAATCATTCAACTTAGCTTTCAAATAAGCAGTTCTCCCTTTCACACTCATTATATTCACGTACGTAATAGTTAATCGGCTGAATTCTTAGTGTGTCATCACATTTCCTAAGTACAATAACATGAACCATGGGCATCAGCTGGTTTAGGAACAAACCCAGCTCCCCTCAAAGGTGTGCAGGTGAGCTGGGGAGACACCAGGTTCATTGCTACCTGCCAGCGAGTTTGCTCCAGTGAGACAGCATAGAGGAGGTCGGAAAATAGGACTCCTGTAGAAAACAAGTCCCTGACGCAAGCACATGGTTTATCTGACGGAAACCGGTCTGGGTCCCACGGGAGAGAATCAGAAAAGCAAAATTAGGGCGGCTAAATGTAGCGAAGATACAGACACAGCATAGGCAAGAAATCTCCTTCTGCCCCACCTGGCCAAGGGACTAGCGCTCATGAGAAGGAGCTAAAGTTAGTATCAGAGCCATGCTGAGTGCTGGGTTTCAATCAATACAGTTAACCTGTATCATAGGTTAGTAAACAACCTAGCTCTCACTCTGTAGTAAGAAAGACCGGACAGTCATCCTCAATTCTTTGGTGATCCTTTAAATTCTAAATAAATTAATCCTTTATTAAAAGACAGACTTCTGGGGAGTTCCCTGGCTGCCCAGTGGTTAGGACTCGGTGCTTCCACTGCAGGGGGCCCAGGTTCAATTCCTGGTCAGGGAACTAAGATCCCCCAAGCCACTCGGTGTGGCCAGAAAAAAAAAAAAAAAAAAGACAGACTTCTGAACCCGAAGTGAACCTACCTCTGAGCTCCTGCTTTCCTCCCTGGGTAACATTTTATACAACCCCAATGTCTCAGTCACCCTGTTCTTCTGGTCATTTGTCACCCACGAGCTGACGGGGAACGACGGCCTCCGCCGTGGGTCTCCCCCCACATCACTCCCCATCCGGTCGCGCACTGACGCCCTCTTCCTAACGTCCCCCTGCTGGGATCCCGGCCTGGCACAATCACGTGCACGTTGTTCATGGGATGTTCACACTCTCCTTCTCAGATGTACGGGCTTCAGAGGCTGCTGGGCCCTGGCCCACCATCCCCAACTCGGCGCAGATGTGGGATCAGTAGCGAGCTCTAAAATCCAAATTAAATGTTTATAATCCTTCAGGCAAAATTGTAGCCACAGCTTTCATGGCAGTTTTCAAATCTTCCTTAGGAATGAGAAGGACAGAGCTCAAGGCCCAGATCCTTTCCTCTGGGGCATTCATATGTATGTTTATGACACCTGCTTTCATCAAACCAGAGCTACAGGGACTTGCCTGGTGGTGCAGTGGTTTAAGAACCCGCCTGCCAGTGCAGAGGACATGGGTTTGAGCCCTGGTCCGGGAAGATCCCACGTGCCGCGGGGCAACTAAGCCCGTGTGTCACAACTACTGAGCCCGCGAGCCACAACTACTGAAGCCAGTGCGCCTAGAGCCCGTGCCCTGCAACAAGAGAAGCCACCATAATGAGAAGCCCGCGCACCACAGTGAAGAGTAGCCCCCGCACGCCGCAACTAGAGAAAGCCTGTGCACAGCAACGCAGCCGAAATTAAAAATAAATAAATTTATATTAAAAAAAAAACCAGAGCCACGGTCCAGACCTTCCCCTTCTCTGATGGAATGACCAGTCATTTTGCTAGACACAGATGTGAGCTAATTCTGCTGCCTTGACTCCTGTTCTGGAATCCGTTTCTGAATGACCTGATAAGGGTGACGCAAAGGTGAGCTGGCAGCAAACCGACGACATGCCGTGCAGACCGATTCACGGCTGACAAAGGACCTGGTAAAGAGGGCCGGTGCATCCAGCCTTCCCAAAGGGCACATACCCTTCGTGGGATCTCAGGCCCGACGGCAGTCAACCACGGGGCCACTTCCTCTGTTCCGAGTCCTTCCTCATCATGCGGCTTCCTTAGGAGTTTGCTTAGAGGGAAAATTTGCTGTTCAGGCCAACACATATACTTGGTCAGTTTGACAGGTCTATTTTTCATCATAAATTAATAAGACGACATTCAGACCTCTCCATTTCACTCTCACCATGTGTCTGTCTCTCCAAGACCAATGACCTCGAGGGTTCTGATAAGATAAGAGGGTTCTGAACATATGAGGCTGAAGGCCAGACCCCAAGCGAATACCACTGTGAGGCTTCCTGATGTCTGGTCAGCCTGTCCCAGCTGATTAGGACGCAGAGCAGGGGTTCTCAGCCCTGACAGCGCATTAAGTGCACGTTTAAAAGAACGTGGAAACAAGAGAATTCCTAGAAGAAGACACGGGCTCTTTGACATCAGTCTTAGTAATATGTTTTTGGATCTGTCTCCTCGGGCAAGGGCAACAAAAGCAAAAGTAAACAATTGGGACTACATCAAACTAGAAAGCTTTTGCACAGTGATGGAAACCAGCAACAAAATGAAAAGGCTGCCTACTGAATAGGATAAGACATTTACAAGCGATATATTTGATAAGGGGTTCATATCCAGAATATATAAAGAACTCGCACAACTCAATATCAAAAAAACAAACAATCGTTTAAAAATGGGCAGAGGGGGCTTTCCTGGTGGTGCAGTGGTTGAGAGTCCGCCTGCTGATGCGGGGGACGCGGGTTCATGCCCCGGTCCGAGAAGATCCCACATGCCACGGAGCGGCTGGGCCCGTGAGCCATGGCTGCTGAGCCTGCGTGTCCAGAACCTGTGCTCCGCAACGGGAGACAAGGAGACCAGCCACTACCAAAAAAAAAAAAAAAAAAAAAAAAAAATGGGCAGAGGACCTGAATAGACATTTTGCCAAAGAAGACATACAAATGGCCAATAAACACATAAAAAGATGCTCAGCATCACTAATTGTCAGGGAAATGCAAATCAAAACCATAATGAGGTGTCACCTCACACCTGAATAATGAGGGTTGGCAAGGATGCGGAGAAATGGGACCCTCCTGCACTCTTAGTGGGAATGTGAATAGGTGCAGCCGCTATGGAGGTTCCTCAAAAAATTAAAAATAGAACTACCATACGATCCAGCAATTCCACTGCTGAGTGTGTATCTGAAGAAAATGAAAACACTAATTGGAAAAGATACGTGAGCCCCTAAGAAATCTTGCCATCTGTGACAACATGGATGGACCTAGCGGGTACTATGCTAAGTGACATAGGTCAGGCAGAGAATGACAAATACCATATGATTTCACTCATATGTGGAATCTAAGAAACAAAACAAACAAACATAACAAAACAGAAAAAGACTCATAGATACAGAGAACAAACAGGTGGTCGCCAGAGGGAGGGGTGGGGGGGATGAGTGAAATAGGTGAAGGGGATTGAGAGGTACCAACCTCCAGCTGTAAAATAAATAAGTCACGGGGATGTAATGTACAGCACAGAGAAAAGAGTCAACAGTGTTGTAATAACCTTGTACGGGGACAGATGGTTACTAGATTTACCATGGTGATTAATTCATAATGTATATAAATTCAGATCACTATGGTGTACACCTGAAATCGTATCATATTGTACGTCAACTATTCTTCAGTTGAAAAAAAAAAGGGAAGAACACCCGGCCTCATCCCAGATCAGTTAAAAGCAGAATCTTTGGGGCTTCCCTGGTGGCGCAGTGGTTGGAAGTCCGCCTGCCGATG
>NW_006799055.1:2898594-2910997 GCF_000442215.2 Lipotes vexillifer | reverse complement strand
CAAAAAAAAAAAAAAAAAAAAAAAAAAAAAAGCAGAATCTTTGGAGGTTTCCCAGGAGATTCTAATGAGCTGCAGAAACTGAGAACCACTGGCTTAGTGTATTTCCCTTTCTACCATGAAGAAAGAGCCCTTGGGTTCTGGAACCAATGTGTACAGTCTTCTAATCTGAGTTCTACTAAGCATTAGTAATAGTACTGGTTACCATATCCTGAGGGCCTAATCTTTGCCAAGTACTATGTTATGCACTTTTATGTACAGTATCTGAACACCTAAAAACAACCGTATAAGGTAGACGTTGTTATCCTCATTTTAAATGTTTTAATTTATTTCATTTGTTTACCTGAAAAAATAGACTCAGAAAGGTTAAGTAACTTGACCAAAACTCACACAGCTGGTCAAGGTAAAGAATCCAGATTGATCTGATTCCAAAGTCCAAGCTTCCCCATTCTGCCATGTTGTCTCTTAGCCTTTAATGATTGTAGGAAGCATGATTCAAATGTTCAGATTAGTAATGTTTTGGCCAAAATTCCATCCATGGAAAATCCAAGCTAGGAAGGCTGTTTCTCCAGAGGCAGTTGACGTGAGGGAAACGGCTTGTGTTTAAGAGACTCAGCTCATTTATGACTGTAATCTAATTTTGTCGAACAGCATACTAGAGGATGATTTTGAGCTGAATTACATTTGTATTTTTAATCAAGGGGCCAACATTATTGAGTATGTAATAACCCATCCTCTCTGTTTATTTTAATCCTTGCGAAAACGATAATTTCCCCCATTCAACTCACCCCCGCCTTGATTTCGGAGACTCACTGCCTGAGTCTGACAAGACTCCCGCATGGAACCAAATTAGGTGCATAAAATATCAAAATGAAGGATCGCTCTGTTGCAGAAACAGTTGCTGAGATGTAAAGGGTCCACGGCACTAGGCTAGAAGCACTCGTGGGGAGTGGTCCTCCCGTCTCTCCACACCCCCACTCTGCCCGCCCTGTTCCGGAGTCATCAGTGGATCGCTGCACCGGCTCTTGGTTCCGTAACAATTGCTGGGAAACCAAAGAGCTGGGCTGAGTTGTGCAAACACTGCCCTGCACGGAACTCTGATCCCATCTCACACTGCTCACGAAGGTAATATCCTTTCATAAACTGGAGAATTAGGCTTCAGCGGTCAAGGTCAATGACGTGAACAGCATCAGGGGCGCTGGCGTATCCACAGTGCAGGTGCAGGAAGGACCCTCCTAACAACATGGTTGGATGGTGTGTCCAGACATTTTACTTCCCTTTGCGAGTTTGTGATGATCTCTCCACTTTGATGCTCTCAAACCCTGGACCCGCAGCCTGAACCCCGAGACACTGTTCCATGGAAACAACAGATAAATCTGTTGTTTAGCCCCGTGCCTCGGCGGGAGGCTGGTAAATATCTGTTGAGTAAACGAGGGAGATGGGGGCAGGTGTGGCGCGTGCCCAGGACTTTGGTGGGGGCCGTATTGCGTTATTGCATCACGTAAACCTCACTGCTCTACCCAGCTGGCCTCGCTGTGGCGGGTTTTGGGTTTGAGAGGCAGCTCTATACGTTCGTGGCGATCCATCCCGCCCGCAGTGGGCCCGGCCGGCCACAGCCCTCTGGCGGCCAGGAGAGCCCAGGACACGATGGCCCAGCGCGGCAGTGACATCCTGCTGAGGGATCCGTGAGGGTACGATGAGGATGAGGGCAGAGGGCACGGCCTGCTCTAAGGCCCGGGGCAGAAAAGCTGGGCCTGGGAGTGGAGGTAGGGTGAGGGCGGTCCACTGTGCAGGCTGCAAACTCGAGCCCAGCGTCCTCCTGGGTCCAGATCCCAGCCCCCTCTTTCCCAGCTCCCGCAGGGGAGAAGCGCCAGGCGGTGCGAGGGTAGGGCGAGCCCCGGCCTACTCACAAGTGCTCCCTAAGTCGCCCCGTCACTCCTGTTCCTGGGGCTGCAGCCACAGTGCGGCGTGACAGAGGACAGGGCGTGGGCAGAAACAGCCTTCCACCCCAGCACTTGGCACGCTGCTCAGTAGGTATTAGACATTCCTCGGAACACAGCCCCTGAATCTCCCACCCTTCCCAGTAAAACAGAGGGCATGACCGCTGCTCCAAAGGGTTGAGGTGGGGATTAAACGAGACGAGACACCTGAACGCTTTCCTGCACGATGCCTGGCCGGAGCAGGTGCACAGTAAAAGCCGCGTGAGTCTGACCTCCTCCTGGGTCATCAGGCCTGCTGGGCCTTTTCTAAAGCAAGATGTACAAGTTCAGTATTTCTCAAATCCAGGGAATGCCTGTGTTCCATGGGACGCCAATAGTGTTCTGTGGAAAAAAAAAATCAGTGCCCAAATACTTTCTGAAATGTATTAGTCAGACACAGAAAGCACTAGGCACTCCTGTGTGCTTGTCTGTATTATTCTTCACTGAAGTGCTACTAAGACGTGAAGACCATGGGGTTCACAGCTATGTGGTCCTGGGACTAGACAGGCAGGTCTGGAAGCCGAAGAGAGGGCCCCAGAGAGCTGCAAGTTCATGCGGGATTTCAGGACCTGATGGAGGTGGCATTTCTTCAAATCAACGGGGTAAAGAGGTTTTATCCAGGGAATGACATTGGAACAAGTAGCTGGCTGTCTGATTTCTCCCTTGACCACTTCCAGGAAACATTCTGTGATGCGCACAGAAGACGGATGTAAACATTTTTAAGCCATTTTTCAAAATCCCCACCTAATGAATATTCAAGCATTTGCACTCAGCAAAACACTTGCTCCGTTTAAGACACAGCAGTGAAGCTCGTGTTGAGGATTCCCAGTGAATCAGCCACACAATCTCGTTCTGCACTAGCTCGGTCCCATTTCATGTGTGCGTTTTAGATGAGTTCTTCCAGCACGTATTCAGAAAGTGTGCGCGCTTTAAAAAGAGCCCTCAGGAGCTTCCCTGGTGGCGCAGTGGTTTCGAATCCGCCTGCCAATGCGGGGGACACGGTTTCAAGCCCTGGTCCGGGAATATCCCACATGCCGCGGAGCAACTAAGCCCGTGCGCCACAACTACTGAGCCTGCGCTCTAGAGCCCGTGAGCTACAACTACTGAGCCCGTGAGCCACAACTACTGAGGCCTGCGGGCCTGGAGCCCGTGCTCCGCAACAAAAGAAGCCACCGCAATGAGAAGCCCACGCACCACAACGAAGAGTAGCCCCCACTCGCTGCAACTAGAGAAAGCCTGGGCACAGCAACGAAGACCCAATGCAGCCAAAAATAAATTAATTAAATAAATTTAAAAAAAAAGAGCCCTCAAATTTCACTGTGGGGAACGGATTTACCGAGGCCAGGACTGGAGGCCGAAATGCTGATTAGGAGGCACAAGGTGGTGGCAACCTGGACCAAAGCCATGTCCTAGAGATATCAGAGTAGGTGGGCTCAGGAGCTTTAGAGGGTCATCCTGAGAGGACTTGAGGTCTGGATGTATTGGCAGGATGGACATAAAGGCGTGGAGGACGATTCCCAGTCTCTGACCTGTGTACCTGAGTGAGGGCAGGATGGGGGTTGAGCCAGTTGAGTCTGAGGTGTCTGTGTAACATCTGGATGGAGCTGCCCACGTGACAACTGGCTAGAAGGGCCTGGAGCTCAAGGCACCTAGGCAAGAGGTAAAGATTTGTCACTAACATCGCTGATAGTCGGAGGCGTGGAGTAGGTGAGGTTGCCCCACCCGAGCGTGAAGAGAGGGACCAAACGGCCTGCAAGAGAACCCGCAAGAACCCCACCACGGCAATCACGTCCTAAGGATTCTAGCTCAGCGTCTGGTGTCCCAAACCCACCCCCCAACCCCAAAGCCACCCCTTGGCCAGGCTCTCACGCCTTCTCAGCTAGATGACCACAGCCTTCTCACTGGTCTTCCTCTTCCAGGCAGGAGGAATCTACTAAAAGGCTCTTTGTAAGTGTCACTCTGAGAAAACAGTCCTCTGCTTAAAACCCTCCCGAGGTCCCCTCTCTGCATTTTAGGAAAATCCAGACTCCTTACCTGATCAATTACGCTCTTGGATTTAGAGCCCTACCTTCCTTGCCTCTTGGCTCTGGCCACACTACAGCCGCACTTCCCAAGGCGGTGACGCTTTCTGTCCACAGCACTTTCTCACATACTGTCTTCTTTATAATCAAAGGCATCCCCTCTCTATCCCCTCCTTCTTTTGAATAACCCTCACTTCTCCTTGAAAGCTCGGCTCAAGTGGCGTTTCCCTGCCTGCAGTCTGATTTAGATGCTCTGCCTCTGTGTTCCTGCATTGTCTTACTTATGTCCCCATCAGGGCTCTCCACACTCTGTATCCTTGCAATTAATTACCGACTAGCCTGTTTCCTTCACTGAACTGCATAAGGCCTCACTCTGTGTTCTTGGAAGCTGGCGGCACACAGTGGGTGCTCAGTCACAGGAGCTGCATAAATAGATCCTTGCTGGCACTGGATGAGCCCTTGCAATGCAATCCTCACCCTCTGGACCCTCAGGCAGCATCCACAGTGATGTCTATTTCACAGGCCAGGAGCTGAAGGAAGCCCGGCGTTTGCTCAGCTGACACGTGGAGCGGGGCTGGGCTGTGCTCTAAACCACGTGAGTCTCCTCTGACACCTCCTCCGGAACCTGAGGAACATTTTCCTCACGTTTTGTCTTTTTCTTCTTCAACTATGAGCTTATTTTCTGTGCTGTGAGCGCCGTGAGAACAGAAATGGTGTCTTAGCCACCTTTATATCCCCTGCAACAACTGCAGTGATGCTTTTCACATGATAACTCTTCAATATCTAAGAAATCAGAACTAGGTTTCCGCTGAAGTTTCTAGACAACGCTGTTGAGGGACTGTCGCCCTGAACTGTACCAGGTGTATCTTACATGTATCTCAATTCCATTTATGACATTCCAAGATGGCCTTACTTTTGCCATTTTATAAATGAGGAAAGCAGGCTTATGGGCTATGGGACTGGGTCCTGAGGCTCTGAAGGGCTGGCTCGCTGCCCACTCCATGTGCGTCTGATTAGCTCAGCATATAAAGGAGAAGGCAATGAACATTACAGTCACCAAGTGACCACCAGTTCAGATCTCGATTGGTGCTGGGAAAGATACCAAGAGACCTGTGTCAGAGAAACTTGACGCGTCAGCAGCTATCTCTGACAAGAGTTCCCCCTGGAGAGAATGGGAGCATCTTTGATACCAGTGAACCATCACACAGCGGAGGGGGGGACTGCAAGGCTGCCCCGGAATCAGCCCTCCTCCTATGGGACTGCAACGCCTCCATCTAACAGAGTGGCCCCCGGGTCCTGGGGCAGGTCCATCAGATTCATCGGACTGGACTTCAATCTGTCTAGCAGTAAATTCACTTCACAAAACTTCCTTTGAAAACTTTGCAAGTTGCCCTTCAACTGCATTTTTTTCTCTCATTCTAAAGCCCCTCCACGGTCCTTAAGACGTATCACCTTTCCACAGAAGGAAATTATTTATGCCAGAGCAGAGGATAGATACGATTCATTTCCAGTAAAAGCTTTCAAGACACCCAACATTCTTCACCATGAGGCTGCTAAGCTTATCAGTCTGTCCTCAGTTATTAAATACCTCAGAATCACTGTAGATCTTGTAACACATTCTGGGAGTTCCCTGGTCACAGAGTAATTATCTCAGAAGTACAAGAGCCATTTCAACTTTGTACCTAATCTCAAGTTCTACTGTTAAAGCTTTGCCCCGTGGCATGTGGGACAGAGGCTAATAGATCCTGAGCGTGTGAATTCCAGTGACTCCCCAGCCATCAGGGCTAGGCGTCCCCGAATTGCCAGGCAATGTGAGTTTGTTAAAAGCAAATGCTTATGGGCTTCCCTGGTGGCGCAACGGTTGAGAGTCCGCCTGCCGATGCAGGGGACACGGGTTCGTGCCCCGGTCCGGGAAGGTCCCACATGCCGCGGAGCGGCTGGGCCCGTGAGCCATGGCCGCTGAGCCTGCGCGTCCGGAGCCTGTGCTCCGCAACTGGAGAGGCCACAACGGTGAGAGGCCCGCGGACCACAAAAACAAAAAACAAAAAACAAAAAAAACAAAGCAAATGCTTATAAAGAAACCGTGGTATTCATACCGTGGAGTACTATGACCTAACCCCCAAGCCTGGCCCTCCTCCAGGGTTCTCAGCAGAAGGCTTCTGTCTCATAAGCTGTGCCAGCGAGACAAATCCAGGAGTCCTCCTAGACACTGCTCCCCTCACCTGCACCCCAGCTAGCCCGTGGCAGAGTCCTGTTGCCCTGAAACTTCATCACACACACCCATTCTGGCCACTCCAGCCCCCTCTCCACACCACAGCTCAGGATTTCCTGCTCAGAGCACAAATTTCCCCACCCCTGCCTGCCTGCTTTGGGATACGATCTTAAGCCTTATCTCACTTTGTAACTACATTCAGTAAATCAATGTAATTTCAAACCGGTTCTTGTCAATAGCTTAATATATAGTAAAATAGAGTATATATGATGTATAGAAGTCCAGACACTACATTGCTCATACTTGGGCTCACGATAGGAACTTAAAAAATACATCTGTTGGGCAGAGTGCAACAATTGAGATGGCTTTTAGAATGATAAATACATGCAATGCTGGGAAAATAGGTAAGATGCTTATATTTTCTGAAGCTTCCATTATCCCATCTAATCATCTTATCGACCGACAGGCCATTTTGTAAGTCTACTTTCCTCATCATCCTATCATCACTTTTTATTTTTCCTTAAATAAGTACGACACTCTGGCAGGTTATTAAAAACTAGCCAGTCAAGTCCAGCCAATAAATTATTATTATTATTATTTTTTTTTTTGCTGTACGCATGCCTCTCACCGCTGTGGCCTCTCCCGTTGCGGAGCACAGGCTCCGGACACGCAGGCTCAGCGGCCACGGCTCACAGGCCCAGCCGCTCTGTGGCACATGGGATCTTCCCGGACCGGGACACGAACCCGTGTCCCCTGCATCGGCAGGCGGACTCTCAACCACTGCGCCACCAGGGAAGCCCAAGAAATTCATTTTTGCATCCTAAGACAAACTCCACTTGGAAAATGTTTCCTTCCTGAAGGGAAAAGCTACCAGCAAACAGAAGTTTCAGTAAATAGGTTATACACAACACAAGGAATCATTGCTTTTATCACCCCAAAATGTGCACAGACAGTATGCGATCACTGTCTTGTTCCTGGGCCTTGCAGTGCTTGAGACTTTGTGACGACATGGCCGAGTACAGTAAAATCACATCTCTTCTTCCACAACCTTGTCAATGACCCAACATGCACTTTCCAGGATTTACTGGGCAAGGGTTGCACCACCGCACAAGGTGAGCCATCGCTCCTCGGTCACTTTTTAATGTCTTCTATCAAGTTGGCCACAATTCGGAGGTTCCTAAATGTGAGGAACCTGAGTGTTCTCCAAAGGAAAGTATTTTGAGAGACGGTGGGGTGCGTCTTTTATGCAGGGTAGGTTCACCCAAGGCCGTTGTGCCCGCACAAACTGAAGGAATACGAAATCAACTCCTGCCACCTGAAACCTAGAGACTGGTGTGCTTTGCTCAACCCACCTACCTCTTTTCAAGTCAGGGACAGGCAAAGGGGTGCTTCCCACCCTAATGACCAGTGCAATCTAGATTCTCCCTGCGGTAAATGATAGCACCCTAGGTCCAGCTAGTTTAAAAGACGCAGGGCAGTGTGACGTGGAGCTAATACGAGCCCTGGCCTAGGATGCATGGCTCCCTGTCCACCCTGTCCCTGCAGCCTCACGTGGGAAGGAGCTTGTTTTACTAGCACAACCTCTGAGCCAGTCTAGGCACCCCGCCTGCCGATGGTAAAACACGTCTGCTCGAGGCTTCATTTCTTATCTTCTCTCACTGCTGAACCAACAGAGAGCTTCTCCCTTAAGGGCCTTTCTGCTCTTCCCACTGCTATGTCCCAACTCAACCCTAGAAGCAAAACACCCCCTAGACGGCAGCCCTTCAAATGCTGTATGTAAAGACAAGAGTTCTATCCCTCTTAAGTATCCCATGAGTATTCATTCCTTAGATAATTTCACTTTTTGACAATGCTCCCAAAAGGTCAACTCCAGATTGGCAGTGAACTTATAGAAATTGTGATCTAGAACTTCAGGTGAGCTCTAACACAGGCCCAAACCTGGATGATTAGAATCACCTGGGAGCCCTTGAGAACTCGATTTCTCATCTTCAGTCAAAATCTTCGGGGATGGATCTCGGGAATCTGAACGTTTGTAAAATTCCTCCAGTGATTCTGCTAATTATCCAGATTTGGGAATGACTTATCAGTAGAGTGGGACTGTTGTTTCGATCTTCAAAGAGTTTTGCTTCTTTGAAAACAATTAGAAGGTATGACGTTTTCATTAAGTCCTAGATCAGTTTAATTATAGGGCAAATCATTGACAGCAGGTGAGGAAATTTAAGAAAGGAACCCATTATTAAGGTGGATTATAGTTAAGTGGCTTATGATGAATCGTTGTAAGCTTGTTTCTTCAGAGATCAGGGGTCCATAGCGGCTGCTTGAGGGAGAATTCCTGAGAGTAATTTAGAACCTTCCACAGGGAAACGAGGGGTTCGGATCCACTGGCACCTGGATCTACTACCTTCCAGCTGAGTGACTTTGGGAAAAATCACTTAACCTCTGAAAAGCCTTAGTTTCCTCTTTTGTAAAATGAACCTCATAGACACTGTCTTCAAGATCAATCTTTAAAAAACGTAAAATGCTGAGTACAGGGCCTATCACATGCTCAACTCAAAAATGATGGGTTATTTCAGCAGCTCTGGAGATTTTTAAAAAAGGGTTATCACAGAAAACACATCAATGAGAAGAGGAAATGCTTTCAAATAACAGGCACAGGTACTGGAAGACAAGGGAACTTGGAAAACGGGAGGGGTGGTCTTGGCTTTTCAACAGTCCATGAAAAACTCTTGAAAACAGACAATGTCATTTACTCAAAGTTCAACATGATACAGATGATTATCTCAGTTCCCCACCTCCGGGTACCGTGTTCACTCTGAGAACAGTCCTTCAGAGACGTGAATAAACAAGAGCGCCTCCAGGCCAGGGTTCCCAAGAATGGTGAGGATAAATAAACAGCAGTCACTCAACAGTTGAGGAAGCTTCAAGTTCTCAAGTTCATGTGCTGATTTTACAGGAGCAAGTACTGCCCTGGAAGGGAGGAGGGGTGCCAGCAACAGTGACTGTTAAGATATTTTGCCCTCTGAGACTCTAAGTTTAAATTTCTAAACTTGGGATTTGGGGAAAGACAATGCTACTAAATAAAGACAAATAAATGCAAGGTACGTGCTGAAGAAACACGCAGGCACGTATGGAATGCTATTTTACACAAATGGGATGTGTTCTGGGAAAATCTCTTTGGGTCACAAAAGTAGTAACTTCTGAGCAAAACCAGTAACACAGTGTCCGAAGTGTGTACTTCTAGTTTGCAAATGCATCTGAGGAAAAAAGGAAAAAACACACAAAACCCCACAAGCACAAATAAACCAACTTTAATAGATATTATTTTGTATTTATATAGCGCCTTCTTCAAGAACCTTAGATGCTTTACAGACATGATATCTAATTAATCCCCACAACAACCCTGTGAGGTAGGTATTACTCCCATTTTACAAGATAGGGAGACTGAAGCACAGAGAGGTCAAGTGACTTGCCCAAGGTCACACAGTTAAATTCACTGAAGAGCCAGGACCTGAGCACCTTAGCCTCCCAACTCCCAGGTAAATACCTCATGAGAGAATCTTTATTGAAAAGTGGCTTTAAAGAAAGTATCAAGAGTAGTAAGTTATGGAAGTGAGGTCTTTCTACTGCCGTCAAGGAAACAAAAAAACCCTACACGGATGGTTAGAGGCGACGAGACCCATATATTACATTCCTCACCTCTTCTCTTTGCCTAAAGTCTCAGGGCTCCTGTCTCGAGCCAGCTTCTAAAGGTAAAGCCGCCAAGACAGAAGCCACGTGACTTAGAAGTGAGACTTAATTTAGAATATTTACTTTCAGTTATGATAATTTATAGAAATTTTTATTCCAATATACAAAATATGGGATAGCCATCCCAACAAACATGTACACAGTTAGACAGCAATCAGCCACCGTTTACAACTGAAACCCGCCCCTCATTTCAATCAGTCGGACCAGCACACAACCTCACGACGCGTTCTATATGGGTCACTTTTCTTACTTACTATATCTGCATTTTTCCCCCCGACCCTAACCCTACATGTATTCAAAGTATACTGTATTTCTGAGAAGCTTCAAAACATTCTACGTAGATGCAGCTGCACTCAGAGCGTACAAAGAAAACTGACAACCATCACCCCATCGTCCCCTCCTGACAAGTCATCCTATTAAACAGGGTGTAGATGTGAACAGTGCGTGACTACCGTGGAACTCAAAAACAACGCTAGAACTTGCTTTAATAGGAAATTTAACCTTGGCTTTTACTTCACTGTATGTTTTTTTAAATGCAAAATGTAAAAACAAACACAACATAGTATCCCAGTGCTGTACCTTTATGCAAATGACTTCACCTATCTTTCTCATACATGTTGTGGCCCAACGCAAGGAAAAACTGGTTCAGCTTCACGTTACACCTCGTCTCCATACTGAAAGCTGCAGAAATTTAGCTTTAAATTCCAAGACAATTCGGCTGAAGCCCTCAAAATAAAAAATGCATCCACCTCCGCAGCTATCACCTTGCCCACATTCTTGGTTGTGAGATTCTGTGCCATGTTGGTAGATCAGGCAGGCCATGTAATTTGTACCAGAACCATTCCAGCCAGGGTAAGGCTTTAGAAACTGTCTCTTAAAGAGCAATCTGTCAAAATATATCATCATTTTCTCCCAGTACATCTGTTTCAACAGCCCCATTAGCTAAGTGACCCTGTTAAAGATCTATCCATGGAACGAAGAGGTGAAGTCATTTCCTGAGCTAAAAGATACAGATAATAAATGTTAATAATAGCAGCAGACAAAACATTTTTTTGTTGCTTGTTTTTCAGATTCAACAGTATTAGTAAAATAAGTTTACAAAATTACAACGATTAAGAAAAAAAGATTCCTGCCTGGAAAAAAACATGAATAAAGAACAATCTAAGGCCTGATTGCTATTATCTTGAATATATATTCAATTATTTTCAGCAAGTTACATTCGGCCACTGTCAGACAACTTCTTGATGCATGGAAAAGTGTCAACTGCAATGGCTTACATCCATCTTACATCACACATGTTACTTCTTGAAACTGCCAACAGAATGAAGTCTTAAACACGAAGTTAAATTCCAATAACATCTGTAAAGGTGGAAGGGGGAAAAAAAAAAAAAAAAAGACTTGCTTTCAAAGTACTTCTGGTCGACCTCATTAAAATGTAACCCTCACAGGGTCTGTTAGCTCTCCAGGAGCTAGGGCTGGGATGGATCACTTCTTTCCAGGATAAAGAACATCTGAAAGTAACGTAGCTGCTATGACATGAGTTTTCCAAACGTGGCCTCGGCCTGAAGCAGAGCACTGACGAACTCTCAAGGCCAGTACACCACCGCTGCACCAGGATTTCTTACATCATTCCACGATGACAGGGAACTTTGGATAGTTTTTAATTTTACTGAAATTAAAACTGAATAAAATAACTGACTGACAACTAGGACAAATATTTAGCCAGAGATATCAGTTCCTCCTGAAAAAGAATATGTACCTCCTCTCATTGCAATTTTTCTTAAGGTAACTTATGATTTAAAAGAGAGTTTAAAATTCACCTTAAAAACAGAAACAAACAAAAGGATTAGTTAAACTGACAAAAACTAATAAAAGTATGCTCAAATTTACTGACAGAATCATGGGCACTTCATACAATACTTAGACTCTACCAGTTTTAAGTAAAATAAATAAGGAAAAAAATTATAATTACAAAGCCAGTCTTTCCCCTTGGGGAAACAAAAAGCCACTTCTGACCAACTGTTCCCTAGATATATACATATACTGTATATTATTATAAGCTTCTTCAGAGAAGCAGACGTATTTGTCTTCCTGACACTGGATTCTAGTATCTGTTAGTTTCTTTACATCAGGAAGGCAACTGCAAGTGTTGGGCCCAAAAGTATTTCTGGTTTACGCTTGAAAAAACCACCCAGTATTGCTTCTCAACGTGTTCAACCAGGCAAATGTATGCAGTGTGTTCAACATCATCTCCTGCAATTGTCAGTACAACCTCACAGACTCCTTTTCTTTCTGCTGCACCCCCAAGGAGTTCAATCATTATTGGTGCAATTAATGAAGAGAAAATGCATGCCAACTACTGGAAGGCTGTTTTACAAGAGGAGCTGGTATCTCTGATTTCACTGCCTGTTGTATGGAACTGCGCAGACAGCATGATCTGAGCAAAT
>NW_006799055.1:2869890-2898561 GCF_000442215.2 Lipotes vexillifer | reverse complement strand
GAAGAGCGTGTTAATCCAGTCTTTGCTTTACTGTGTGCAAAGTGTGCTACTGCCCCCTGAGCTTCCTGCATTTCTCTTTTCTTGGAAAACTGGTGCTGGATCCTTTCCCAAATAACCAGAGAAGAAATGAGGCAGAAAGTCTCTCTCCATCGCAGTTCCCTCAGTCCCGGGACTGATAGAAAAGGATGTAGCCAGACTCAGAGTTCTTTGAGATATCTGACGTCAACCCGTAGAATTCTTCGATAGCTTGTGCATCTATTTTCTGTGAGGCAAAACATAAACTTTAGTACAAAAACAAGCTCTTTGAACTGCTTAAATCCAATAAAATCTTCAACCTTTCTTAGAATAATGCCTTTCATTTTCTCATTCATAAAATAGCTCTGCACAATCCAAACGGCTTAAATTAGAAAGACGGATGATGCCAAGTATTGGTGAGAATGTGGAACAAATGGAACTCTCATTCATAGCTGGGAGGAATATAAAATGGCACAGATGCTGGGGAAAATGTTTAGCATCATCTTCTAAGGCTGAACATCCAATTACCCTGTGTGTGACCCAGCAAGTCTATTCCTGGGTATAGGCTGAACTATAGGAAACCACGAATTGTCAACCATTTGGGACCTAGAAAAATGGCTGCTTCATATGGTTCAATCTAAAACATACCCAAGAAAAATGAGGGCCTATGTCCAACAAAAGACTTGTACAAGGATAATCAAGGCAGTTTTATTTGTAATAGTCAACAATGGACAAAAAGTCAAGTTTCGAACGTGGTATAGCCGTACAATGGAAAATTAGACAGCAATAAAGAAAGAACTACTACTGCAGGCAACAAGATGGAGTTGCATAGGTACTGATGAGTGAGAAAAGCCAGACACAAAAGCAGTCACACTGAATGAGCCCACCTGTATTCAAACATAGGCAAAATTAATCACAGTAACATAATAAAATTCAAAACAGTGGATTCCAGAGGATGGTGGGTAGGGGAGGAAAGCTGTGGGTACTGACCAGGAGGAGGAATAAGGGAGCTTCTTGGGGTGTTGAAAATATACTATATCTTGATCTAGATGGCGGTTACGTGTGTGTGCGCATGTGTGCATTCACATGTAAAAATTTAAGTTGTTTAAAATTTGCACACTTTACTGTGCCTTATAGCTCAATAAGTTATTTTGTTAATAGTGTTTTGGGTTTTTTTTTTTTTTGCGGTATGCGGGCCTCTCACTGTTGTGGCCTCTCCCGTTGCGGAGCACAGGCTCCGGACGCGCAGGCTCAGCAGCCATGGCTCACGGGCCCAGCCGCTCCGCTGCATGTGGGATCTTCCCGGACCGGGGCACGAACCTGAGTCCCCTGCATCAGCAGGCGGACTCTCAACCACTGCACCACCAGGGAAGCCCTAGTGTTTTATTTTAAACTAGCTCTGTTGTTGAAAGATTTCCCTTGTTTTATTCTAAACATTTTTTTAAATTTTATTTATCCTTCTATCTATCTATCTATCTATCTATGGCTGCACTGGATCTTCGTTGCTGCACGTGGGCTTTCTCTAGCTGTGGCAAGCAGGGGCTGCTCTTGGTTGCTGTGCAGGTGTGAGGGCTTCTCATTGAGGTGGCTTGTCTTGTTGTGGAACACAGGCTCTAAGCACGCAGGCTTCAGTAGTTGTGGCATGCGGGCTCAGTAGTTGTGGCTCGCGGGCTCTAGAGCGCAGGTTCAGTAGCTGTGGTGCACAGGCTTACGTGCTCCGCAGCACGTGGGATCTTCCCGGACCAGGGATCAAACCCGTGTCCCCAGCACTGGCAGGCGGATTCTTAACTGCTGTGCCACCAGGGAAGTGCCTATTCTAAACATTTTTTTTTTTTTTTGCGGTACGCGGGCCTCTCACCGCCGCGGCCTCTCCCATTGCTGAGCACAGGCCCCAGACGCGCAGGCTCAGCGGCCACGGCTCACGGGCCCAGCCGCTCCGCGGCACGTGGGATCCTCCTGGACTGGGGCACGAACCCGTGTCCCCTGCATCGGCAGGCAGACCCCCAACCACTGCGACACCAGGGAAGCCCTCTGAACATCTTAAAGGTTAGCTGAACATTATAGCAATGGGAGTGGATGTTAGGGAGCAATAAGTAGAAATTAGACTACAATCTGAAGACCTGTCATATACAATGAGAAGCTGGAAGGAAAAAGTCAAGAGCAAAATACACACACAACTTTGAAGAAAAACAAGAAATTAGGAAACTACTTACTTCTACAATGTCGTCATCAAACAACAACCAAAAATCATGACTCTTAACTATTGCAATATAATGGCCTCGATTGGGACCACTAAAACAAAGAGAAATAAAAGTTAATTTTATACAAAGTTTATTAGCACTGCTCTTCTATGCCCTATATTCCACGTTCTATAAAGTAGAAAAACTGAAACAGATAACAATATTCCTTACCTATTCTTTCCCCCAAAAGATCAAGCTACATTGATCTGAACTGGCATTCAATTTTAAGACCAAATAATCGGTACTCTACTTTGAGAGATATAACCAGTATTCTCTTTACATAAAGCTATACTATAAAATTCTTTGTTGCCTTTTTAAAATTATTATTATTATTATTTTTTTTTTTTTGCGATACGCGGGCCTCTCACTGTTGTGGCCTTTCCCGTTGCGGAGCACAGGCTCCGGACACGCAGGCTCAGCGGCCATGGCTCACGGGCCCAGCCGCTCCGCGGCATGTGGGATCCTCCCGGACCAGGGCACGAACCCGTGTACCCTGCATCAGCAGGCGGACCCTCAACCTCTGAGCCACCAGGGAAGCCCTAAAATTATTATTATTTTTTAAAATTTTTTAAATTTTATTTTTATTTATTTATTTATTTTAAACGGTATGCGGGCCTCTCACTGTTGTGGCCTCTCCCGTTGCGGAGCATAGGCTCCGGACGCGCAGGCTCAGCAGCCATGGTTCATGGGCCCAGCCGCTCCGCGGCATGTGGGATCTTCCAGGACTGGGGCACGAACCCGTGTCCCCTGCATCAGCAGGCGGACTCTCAACCACTGCGCCACCAGCGAAGCCCTGAAATTATTATTTTTGAAGTAATTTTCCAATTTGCTTCTATAAAAGATTTAAATAAAAATTTCTAGCATTTCTGGGGGCGAGGAGAGGTGATCACAGCCAGAACATGCTGAATTAAACTACAAAACAATGCACGAAGAATTATTTCTGAGTCTTAACCCTTGGCAATAGTTTTTGTCGAGGAAAGATTCCATGTGATGCTTGAAAAAGTAAAGATATCAAATCCTTGGCTCTGAAATCAAGCTCCAACTTCATAAACTTCTTTAAACAAGTGACTTTTTTTAGTATTATTAGTGCTAGCTTTAAGTACTTAACTCTTAGCACCACTGTAATTATTATAATTGCCTCTGCATCTCATTTTCAACAAATCTGGAATACAGAAATCTAGAAAAATGTAAAAATAAAGGTGGGATTATTTCTTTTAAAAGAAATTCTTTTTTTTTTTTGGCTGTGCCTCGTGTCTTGCAGGATCTTAGTTCCCTGACCAGGGATCGAACCCCGTGTCCCCTGCAGTAGAAGCACATAGTCCTAAGCACTGGACCCCCAGAGAAGTCCCTAAAAGAAATTCTTTACAAAGAACACGTCAAAGATTTTTAACCTCTCCCAGTCTAAGTATGACTCACTATAAAAGCTTATATATACTTTTTAAATCAAATTATAATTCTACCACAATTATTATATTACAGACTTTGAAGTAATTTTCAAAACAGATTATTCTTTATGGTGAATACTATTTTAAAAGTAGAAACCTCAGATATCAGAATAAGCTGCCTCCAAGTTTCCTCAGATCTTTGATTCCATAGTTGAGATGAATATCTTAGGTGACAAAATGACACAAAGAGAGTACTTTTTCACTGTAGAGGAAAATAGCTCAAAACTTAACAAAAAACACCACTTTTAAAGCTAGAATAAACCTCCAGTCTGATCATTACACCAGGGTTCTGTAAGGTACCCGATATCGTTTTCCTCTGTTCAGATGTCATCACTCTTTCTTTAGAAACATAATGCTCCAAAAATGGAAAACAAAGATTATTGCTGAGGATAAGAGGCAGGAGATGGGCTGACACAGACCATGGAGGTTCAAGACTGTGACAGAGGTGGACTCCCTCCCAGCTGTCCTGACATATTCTGAGCAGAAAGCTGGGAGAGGGAGGGACAGCTAAGGAGAGTCTGGAGTACAACACGCTGTTAGTACCAAGTTTCCAACAGCCAGGGGGAAAAGGATGAGTGACCTGTTTTAAAATTATTACAGGAGGAAATTCCCTGGAGGCCCAGGGGTCAGGACTCGGCACTTTCACTGCCAGGGCCTGGGTTCCATCCCTGGTCGGGGAACTAAGATCCCACAAGCTGCACAGTGCGGCCAAAAATAAATAAATAAATAATAAAATTATTACAGGAAATTCTAAATAGTCAATGAAGACTGTACGTTCCGAATATAAATGTTGATTATGTGACACTCTGTGGTTTGAGAATTTTTTGAGCTATTTTATAAATTAAGATCTATAGATGAGATAGTACACTATATTGGCTAACAGGAGACAAACACACGGACTTATAAAATCAGAAAGCTTATCTTTGAAGATTATCTCCAAAACCTTTTTAAAGTGTTTTTCACAATCATTAACATGATGAACATATCCAATTAATCTCAGAAATAACTTATTTTATAAAATCTCTTTAAGCAGTGTTTTTTTTTTTTACCGATAATCAAGAAAAAAGGAAACGAAAAACTAACAGGACTTAAAGTTCCCAGAATAATACTTAAATAATAAGAACAAGTATCAAATCCAGTCACTAACACACTATTTTAATATATAAAGATTTTAAGAAGGAAATGGTAAAATGTATCTGAAATATCCATTTGAAATAAACTTATTTTTGTCCTACAACACCGAGGGCTACAGAAACCTCCGAAAGGCCTGCATATCCGAGCATCCTGTGTGTGAACTTGCCCACCACCGAGCATCTTGCCACCATGGCCCACGGCCCTATTACCTTCCACAGTGAACCACGACGGCCACGAGGTCGTACATTCTGTCAGGATTGGTTGCATCGCCTGAAGTGTTAAATAGACGAAGTTCTAAAGGAAAAACTACCCGGTAAGAAAGTTTTGTATATCGATGAAGTTGATCCATATATTTAAATCTCTTCAGATGCAGAGCTAGAATCATAGGCAGCTTTTTAACTTTCATCCTGTTGAAATAAACATGAAAACAAAATTTCCTAAGACATTCACCATGACCTTAAAAGAATTATCAAACTTCACGATTCAAGTAACAGTTGATAGTTTTCATAGCCTGGCACTGCCCACTTTTGCATATTTCTCTACCCATGACTTTTGTATTAGCAAAGCAAACTTCTGAAAGTCTTAAGACGGCCCCTGCCCCCCCATCATCACCAAACCACATAATCGGACACAGCACTCGGTACGGCTCCCAAAGAGATATGATGGTACATTCCTTTATTAAGAACTCTGTACTTCTGAAATATAGGTCACTGTGCCAGCTGCAGGAAAAACCAGTTCCTTAAGGCCGCTCACTCCTTCGGAGGTGAATGGAGGCTGAGATCCATTTGTTCTATTCAGCTATATAATTCAGTAACAGACTGAGAGCAGGAGACAGTGAGAAAAGCATTAAAGACCATCCATCCATTAAAGGCGTTTGCCAGAGACAAGGAACAGCTCCTTCGTAAGAGCAGTGGCTGCGTGCATCCTGGAAAGGGAATAAAATAACCTGGAACGCAGGAGTGAAACTTTCACCTGTAAAGCACGGGCTTCCCCATCCTCAAATGCCCTGAAGGACCCCTCCGGGAAGCCTCTCCCCCATTTCACTTCAGCGCCAACGCTTGATATTCTGGCACAAATAGCTGTTCTCCTCAACCCTCCATCAGCACTTTACACATTCACTTCACATCTGTACAGTTTATTACACTATAGAACATTTAGATGATTATGGGTCTTTCTCTTCTAGGGTCTGGACTCCGGACAGACAGAAACCATCTCTTTTATTATATTTCTCCACCTAGCACACGTAGGTACTTGACAAACACTACAGAACTGAATTCTGTGTGTTCAGTGAAGCAAAACACTTTTCATAATTAAAAAATGAAATTTATTAAACCTCTGCCTCTAATGAAGTGAAAA
This sequence comes from Lipotes vexillifer, assembly GCF_000442215.2. Lineage (NCBI taxonomy): Eukaryota > Metazoa > Chordata > Mammalia > Artiodactyla > Lipotidae > Lipotes > Lipotes vexillifer. The sequence continues at coordinate 2,892,371 of NW_006799055.1, read as the reverse complement.
CAAATCATTTTATAGCATTATTCTAGACCTGCATTCTACAGATCTTAAATGTGGTGCGGCAGCTTATTATTCCAGAAATGTTTATTAACCTGGCTTTTGGAAAACATTAGCGAAAATAAATGTAAAACCTAATCATTCCTGGAAAGCAATCTAGCAATATGAATCAACAGCCTTTATGTCCTTTGCCTCAGTAATCGAAATTAAATATATCATCTCAAATACAAGACTTCTGAGAAGAATTCAGTTCTGGAGTTATTTTATATTGTGAAAAAGTGGGAGAATCCTAGCTATTCAACAACATGAAACGCTGAAATACATTACAATACAAACACAAGAGAATATTTTACAACTTCAAACAATGTTGTTGAAAGTTTCTAAATGGCATGGGAAAATACGTACGGAAAGTAAAAAAGTCAAGATATATATTTATATATACAGTGATCCAACTCTTAAACATCAGATGTTCAATCAAACTGGTACAGAGTTGCTAAAACCAACTCTTTCAAAACAATAAAAGCAAACTATCCTTTGAAAATGTCCAGTGAGGTGCAAACCCACAAGGATTTTTCTAAGTGTTAAATATGTTAGTAGTGTATTAGGTACAGTCAATAAAGATTAGGAAGAGGAGACAGATATGGCCTGGGGGTTAGGAAAAACGTGCTTTTAGAAATTAAGCCAGAGCAGAGGGGGAAAAGCCCAAATGGAGAAAAGAGAACATGTCCAAATGCTGGCTTATAAAATACACCCCATCAGACAACACGGGAGGAACACGAATCCTCCCAGCAGCACTTCGTCCCAGAGGAAACCCAACACTTGTGAAGAGACACAGGATAAAGTCAAACACAAACATGTGTGGAGCCACATTTTAAAGATGATGAGAGACTATCCCACAAAATTTTTCTCATACTGAAATGGCTCAGGAAGAAATGAACACATATATAAGCTGAGTCAAATTCATTCTGGAGACTGTGCAGCAGAAGGAAGAACAAAGAAGTTGATTTCCTGCTTGAAACACCAATTCCACCAACACACCAAGGAATTGATAGGATTCTTGTTTTCCTTCCGTTCAAACATGTGTGGAGAAAGGTGACCTTAGGGAGCTCTTGATCTCTGTCACTGTTGTTAAAAAAGTGGTCTCAGAATGTAATGTTTTCTCCAAAAGATAAATATGCTGAAGAAAAAAATGGGAGGACAGAGAACTTTTTTTTCCTTTTTAGTTAAAGTTTGAAATAGACATTGATTTTTTAAAAAATATTGATTTATTTATGCACGCACGCACGCACGCACGCATGCATGCACGCTGTGCCGGGTCTTAGTTGCAGCACGTGGGATCTAGTTCCTTGACCAGGGATCGAACCCAGGCCCCCTGCATTGCGAGCACAGAGTCTTAAGCCCTGGACCACCAGGGAAGTCCCCGACATTGATTTTTATCTTCTGTAAACTGACTTATAAATTAATTTTCCATTTAGATTTTTTTAAATGGCATTTACCTACTAAACAATGATTAAAATTTGGATGAATTTATGATATACATTTTCTTCCTTTTACATCTTTAAAACAATAGGTGTGTTCATTTTGCACTAACATAAGAGGTATTTACCTTCCTATTATCTAATTATAATCAGATAATATCTAATCATAATTTAAAACTATTTTTAAAAAGTAGAAGGATGGAAAAAGACATTAACAAAGTCAGCAAAGCTGGCTCTGGCTAATTCTAATATCAGACAAAGTAGAACCCAAGCCAAGGAGTGTTACTAGAGATAAAGAAGGACATTCCAAAAAAAAAAAAAAAAAAAGAAGGACATTCCATAATAAAGAGGGCCAACTAATCAAGAGGACACAATCTTCAAGTACCAAATACCAAATTTGATAGAATTAAAGAAATAAACAGATAAGTGCACAGAGTTAAAGTCTTTAACAGACTTCTCTAAGAAAAAAGTCAGTAGGAATAGGGAAGGTATGAACAATCAAATTATGGATCTAATCAACATTTATGGAACACTCCATTTCAAACTGAAGAATATATGTTCTTCTCAAGTACAACTGGACATTCATTAATGTACTGGACAATGAAAGAAGTCTCAATAACTTCCAAAAGACAGAGATCACAGGATATATTTTCCTGACAAAAATTAAAAAACAGGGCTTCCCTGGTGGCGCAGTGGTTGAGAGTCCTCCTGCCGATGCAGGGGACACGGGTTCGTGCCCTGGTCCGGGAAGATCCCACATGCCGCGGAGCGGCTGGGCCCGTGAGCCATGGCCGCTGAGCCTGCGCGTCCGGAGCCTGTGCTCCGCAACGGGAGAGGCCACAACAGTGAGAGGCCCGCGTACCGCAAAAAAAATAAATTAATTAAAAAATAAAAATAAAATAAAAAACAAAAAAATAGCAAAAAGCCCTGAAATATGGAAACTAAGCTATATACTTCTAAATAATCCATGGGACAAAGACAAAATCATAAGGGAAATTACAATAGAGTTTTAAATGGATGATAACGCAAATACAACATGTTAAAATTTGTGGGAACACAGCCAAAGCAGCGTTTAGAGGAAAATTTATAGCTTTAAGTTTTTATATTAGAAAAGAAAAAGGGCAAGTCTTGACCACACAGAAAAGCTTAATAATCGTACATAAAGTTCCACAGTTTCCTCTTATAAACTTAATGTCAAGCACGACTAACTGGGGTACATGGTGCTGGGGGTGAGGGGAACGCGACCTATGACCATGCGTGACTGTCAGCAGACATTTAAGTTGCTTCCACCTCTTCTTGGTTATTGTAAATACTAGAGCAATGAACATGGGAATGCACATATCTCTTTGAAAATCCTGTTATCAGTTCTTTTGGATACATACTTAGAAGCAGAATGCTGGATCATACGGTAATTCTACTTTTAATATTTTTGAGGAAGCTTCACACTGTTTTCCACAGTGGCTGCAACATTTTACATTTCCACCAACAATGCACAGTTCCCTTTTCTGCACATCCTCATCAACACTCATTATTTTCTCTTTGTATTTGAAAGTGGCCATCCTAACTAATGTGAGGTGGTATCTTACTGTGGTTTTGATTTGCATTTCCCAGATAATTAGTTATGTTATCTTTTCATATGCTTGTTGGCCATCTGTATGTCATCTCTGGAGAAATGTTTACTCAAGTCCTTTGCCCAATTTTTAATCGGGTGATTTGGTTTCTACTGTTGAGTTGTGTGAGTTCTTTATATTCTGGATATTATTAACCTCTTATCAGATATCTGGTTTTCAAATATTTTCTCCCATTCTGTTAATATTCTGCAAATATTTTCTCCCCTTCATGTCATTTCGTTCCGTTGTGTCCTTTGTTGCACAGAAGTTTTTAAGTTTGCTATAGTCCCTTTTTTATCTGTTTTTGCTTTTGTTGCTTGTGCTTTTGGTGTCATATTCAAGAAATCACTGCCATACTCAACATCGTGAGGCTTTTTTTCCCCCTATGTTTTCTTCTAAGAGTTTTATAGTTTCAGGTGTTATGTTTAGGTCTTTAACCAATTTTGAGTTAATTTTTGTGAATGGTATGAAGTGAGGATCCAACTTCAATCTTTTGCATGTGGATACCCAGTTTTCCCACCACCATCTGTTGAAGATCATTGAGCATATAAATGCAGGTTTATTTCTGGGGGGCAGGGGTGCGGTGATAAGCCTGGCTACCTACAGGGGCACTGACCAAACTATTAAATATATAAGGATAATGGGAGCCAATCTGTACTGTCAGAGGAGGGGCTTACAAATATTAAAAAGGAGAAAACCAGAATAAACCCTATGGTGTTGGATGAAACTGGAGGTACTGTTGTGAATTTGTGGTTTTTCGATACAGACAGACCAAGAGATATATAAGTACAGATGTAAATGTGCGTACATATGTACACACACGAGCACGCATGTCCTCCAGCTCTGTTCACTAAGTGGGCCCAGGAACAGTGACACGGCAATGGCAACAAGCACACCTATACCACGGTCCTGGTTTTTAAACGTTATTCTCCCCCTAAGAGGAACCAGGGCTCCTTCGAGAAACGGCTGGTACCAGTGTGGGGGGCAAGGAAGGTACAAAGTGAGCCTGGACATCTTGTTGCACTACAGAGTAAAGAGGGGCTGGAGAATGAAGGGACGGGGCAAAAGACACAGGAGGCAGCGGGAAGGGGCTCCTGCTGGCCAAATCGGGATAATGTGAACATGAAAATAAACGAGACAATCATTACCCACGGGATAAAACGGGAATCTCTGAATCCTCACTGAGATTTAAAAAATGAAAAAAACTGTAAATATCCCCATTTCTCATCAAACTTTCAATCTCAAAATACATATGAATTACAACTGGGGAAAAGCACAGCTTCACAGTGAAGAATCCTGGGAGACAGCACCTTAGTCAAGTGTCCAAAGAGAACAGCACCAGTCACGGGATGTGCAAGACAGAGTCCCAGAGCAGGCCTCAGACTGTCCTCGGAAAGGCCGGGTGCAAGGATGGTCCTGGGCTAACATCTGGGAACTTGATTAGGGGGTGTCCCCACTGTTCCCTAACTGACAAGCATGTCTTGATGCACCTGAGAACTGTCTGTGCAAATCACATGGTTTATGCTGAACATCTGCTTTCCTTCCGGGAGCCTGGAATTTTGGTACATGTCAGGCAGAGGATGCCTACATGTCCAGTCCCCAATAAATCTCGGCCACCGAGTTGGTGATGAGCTTTCCTGGGAGACAACACTTCTCCCATGTTGTCACATTTGATGCTGGAGGAACTAAGTATATCTGTGTGACTCCACGGGGACAGGACTCTTGCAAGGTGGCCTGGCTTCCCCTTGGCTGATTGTACTTGTCCCCTTTCCCTGTAATAAATCTCAGCTGTGAGCACGACTATATACGCTGAGTCCTGCAAGTTCTTCTAGTCAATCACCAAATCCAGGAGTGTCTTGGGAACCCTGACACTTGACACATGTTAGAATCGTGTGATATTTAAAAGAACACAATGAGAAGAACACAGCATCACTTCTGTGTGATTCCTGCCCAAAATACATAACCTGAACCTAATCATACAAAAACATGAGACAAACCCAAAGAAGAACATTCTATAAAATAACTCATCTGTAATTTTCAAGCGCCAAGATAATGAAAGTCAAGAAAAGACTAAGGAACTGTTCTAAATGTAAAAAAGACTAAAGAGACATGAATACTAAATGCAATGTGTAATTCTGGACTGGATCCTTTTTTCTGTAAAGGACACTATTGGGATATCTGGTGACACTAAAATAAGGTCTACGATAACAGTAACACATCAGTGTTACTTTCCTGACCTGGATGGATACAGTACATAGGAGACTTCCTTTTTGGTAGGAAACAGCTACCCAAGTGTCCAGGATCTTGGGACATCATATCAGGAACTCATTCTCAAATGGTTCAGGGTAAAAAAAACATTGTTAGTATTGTTCACGCAACTTTTCTGAGCTTGATTCAAAATAAAAAGTAAAATAATCAGGATGATGATGATGATGATGATGATGATGATGATGATGATTCAATTCCTTGATACCAAAACACCGTCTTTATAATAATATACTGAGAGAAGGTACAAAATCCTATGTAGGAACAGTGGACACTAGAGTGAGGGTGAGTAAATTACCTTCCCCTCATCCTTCCTCACCAAGAAAAAGTTTACATAATCAAGAAAGCTTCAAAGCAAAATATTTTAACTGTATTGTTTTGTGATTATTAAACAATCACTAAATGCAGAAAATCACCTGATTTTCTACAGAGTTGAATACTGTTTATCTAGTAATTACCTAATGAGTCTGAGCTGTTGGTGATAAAAGAAAGAATGTTTTCTCGTTGCAAATTGTCACAGATCGCTTTCAGCTAGAAAAGCCCATCCACAACACTGCCAAAGAATCACTATAAACGTTAAAAACACTAACTTACCGTTTGTGCGCTTCCTGTTTGCTGCGGCATTCTTCACAGTAGTATTTGTATTCACTGCATAGAGTTTCTGTGTTGCTAAAACCCCTGTGTAAAACACAAAATAATTTTGTCTATACCAGAAAATTATGTATTCATTTAAAAATATTCTAAACCCAAAGACAGTCATTACATGTCAAAATAAATAACTCTGCACTTACCTTAAGCAGTGAGTAATGGATGTGTTTTGTTCCACGTCAACAGAAAGGTCTAAAAAATCTTCATCTTTGCTGCTTATCTATAAAAATAGGGAAATACCTTTGATTTCTTTTTTCTTAAACATCTTCATTGGAGTATAATTGCTTTACAACCTTTGATTTCTTTAATCACTGTTCCAAAATGACAGAATTAAGTGCACTCTATTATTAGTATTATTAAGTATAATTAAGTATATAAAGAATCCTTTTTCCCCCAAGTTATTCAAAAGGACACTGAATGAATAACTTTCATTATATGTAGAGGTAAAACACCAAAGGGCACCTGTGACTGATTTTCTTACTGACAAAGGCTAGTGTGATGTGAAATTCCATTACTTCTCCTAATCTTGGTAATACTGTGAAGCATAAAACTGTACCATATACACTATTTCTTAAAAAGCACAGGCCAGGACTGAATGAGAATGTTTGGCAAAGGATGTGATATCTGTATTGTTTTATCATTTAAGAAAAAAATTTAGCCCAAAATGCCAAACTGTAATCTTCACTTATGACTTTATTTCCCCCCAAAATTGAACAATGTTCTGTTTGAATTACGAATAAATCATCTTATAAAAATGAAGTTACTATTTATTCATCTGAACTGGAGTAGGACAGAACTTTAGTCATCACTTTTCCTACGTGCAAGGAGACGACGCGATGCAATGGGAGGGACCTCCGGCTCGGTTCCCGGGGCCTCCCACTCGCAACGACTCTACACCCGTTGACGGTTTGTGATGACTTTTCAATACAACATCAAAAGCATTTAAAGAACATCGAAAGCATTTCCATGAAGGAAAAAAACTGGACTTTATTAAAATTAAAATTTAATACTTAAGATTAAAAACTTCTCATCTACCAAAGACACGGTTCAGAGGATGAGAAGACAAGCCACAGACTGGGAGGAAATCTCTGCAAGAGACACACCTGATAAAGGACTGGTATCCAAAATATACAAAGAACTCTTAAAACTCAACAACAGGAAAACAAACAACCTGATTTTAAAAATGGGTCAAAGACCAGTACAGATAACTCACCAAAGAAGATCTATAGATGGCAAACAAGCACATGAAAAGAGGCTCCACAGCATATGTCATCAGGGAAATGCAAATTAAAACAAGACACCACTACACATCTACAGTAGAACAGCTAAAATCCAAAACGCTGACGACAGCACCCACTGATAAGGATGTGCAGCAACAGGAACTCTCACTCACAGCTGGCGGGAATGTGCAGTGGTGCAGCCACGCTGGTAGCTCCCCACACAACTAAACATACTCTTCTTACCACACGATCCAGCAACTGTGCTCAGTGCTGTACTAACCAAAGAGGCTGAGAAGTTATGCCCACACAAAAACCTGCACATGCACGTTCATAACAGCTTTGTTCATAATTATCAAAACTTGGAAGCAAACTACACGTCCTTCAGTAGGTGAATGGATAAACTCTGGTACCTCCAGACAATAAATCGTAATTCAGCAGTAAAAAGAAATGAGCTATCAAGCTGTGAACGGACATGCAGGAACCTCAAATACACACTGCTAAGTCAAAGAAGCCAATCTGAAAAGGCTGCATACTCTACGATTCCAACCACATGGCATCTGGAAAAGGCAAAACTATGAAGGCAGTAAAACAACCAGTGGCTGCCAGGGGTTGAGGAGGAGGGAAACAGGAATCCGTGGAGCACAGAGTGAAACCACTCTGCAGGATACTGTAGTGACTTGACACATCATCATACATTTGTCAAAACAAAGAGAAATCAAAGAACAGACAGCACCAAGAATGAACCCTTATGTAAACTATGGATTTTAGATAATAACCTATCGACACTGGCCCATCAACTGCAACAAATATATCTTACTAATGCCAAGGATGTTACCATTAGGGGGAAGTGGGGAGGGGGCAATTTGGGAACTCTCTGTACTTTAAAAAAAAAAAAAAAAAAAAAAAAAAAGACAGTTCCTTATTAGTCTCTGCCAGTATAAGCTCATCTGATTCAGTTAACGAGTAGACTATGTTATTCTTTCCAACACCCATAAAGCATCTCCCTTACTCTTCCAGCTTGTGGACTCTTCCAGCTTGTGGACTCTTCCAGCTTGTGGACTCTTTTTTCCAGCTTGTGGACTCTTTTTTCCAGCTTGTGGCCTCTTTTTTCCAGCTTGTGGCCTCTTTTTTCCAGCTTGTGGCCTCTTTTTTCCAGCTTGTGGCCTCTTTTTTCCAGCTTGTGGCCTCTTTTTTCCAGCTTGTGGCCTCTTTTTTCCAGCTTGTGGCCTCTTTTTTCCAGCTTGTGGCCTCTTTTTTCCAGCTTGTGGCCTCTTTTTTCCAGCTTGTGGCCTCTTTTTTCCAGCTTGTGGCCTCTTTTTTCCAGCTTGTGGCCTCTTTTTTCCAGCTTGTGGCCTCTTTTTTCCAGCTTGTGGCCTCTTTTTTCCAGCTTGTGGCCTCTTTTTTCCAGCTTGTGGCCTCTTTTTTCCAGCTTGTGGCCTCTTTTTTCCAGCTTGTGGCCTCTTTTTTCCAGCTTGTGGCCTCTTTTTTCCAGCTTGTGGCCTCTTTTTTCCAGCTTGTGGCCTCTTTTTTCCAGCTTGTGGCCTCTTTTTTCCAGCTTGTGGCCTCTTTTTTCCAGCTTGTGGCCTCTTTTTTCCAGCTTGTGGCCTCTTTTTTCCAGCTTGTGGCCTCTTTTTTCCAGCTTGTGGCCTCTTTTTTCCAGCTTGTGGCCTCTTTTTTCCAGCTTGTGGCCTCTTTTTTCCAGCTTGTGGCCTCTTTTTTCCAGCTTGTGGCCTCTTTTTTCCAGCTTGTGGCCTCTTTTTTCCAGCTTGTGGCCTCTTTTTTCCAGCTTGTGGCCTCTTTTTTCCAGCTTGTGGCCTCTTTTTTCCAGCTTGTGGCCTCTTTTTTCCAGCTTGTGGCCTCTTTTTTCCAGCTTGTGGCCTCTTTTTTCCAGCTTGTGGCCTCTTTTTTCCAGCTTGTGGCCTCTTTTTTCCAGCTTGTGGCCTCTTTTTTCCAGCTTGTGGCCTCTTTTTTCCAGCTTGTGGCCTCTTTTTTCCAGCTTGTGGCCTCTTTTTTCCAGCTTGTGGCCTCTTTTTTCCAGCTTGTGGCCTCTTTTTTCCAGCTTGTGGCCTCTTTTTTCCAGCTTGTGGCCTCTTTTTTCCAGCTTGTGGCCTCTTTTTTCCAGCTTGTGGCCTCTTTTTTCCAGCTTGTGGCCTCTTTTTTCCAGCTTGTGGCCTCTTTTTTCCAGCTTGTGGCCTCTTTTTTCCAGCTTGTGGCCTCTTTTTTCCAGCTTGTGGCCTCTTTTTTCCAGCTTGTGGCCTCTTTTTTCCAGCTTGTGGCCTCTTTTTTCCAGCTTGTGGCCTCTTTTTTCCAGCTTGTGGCCTCTTTTTTCCAGCTTGTGGCCTCTTTTTTCCAGCTTGTGGCCTCTTTTTTCCAGCTTGTGGCCTCTTTTTTCCAGCTTGTGGCCTCTTTTTTCCAGCTTGTGGCCTCTTTTTTCCAGCTTGTGGCCTCTTTTTTCCAGCTTGTGGCCTCTTTTTTCCAGCTTGTGGCCTCTTTTTTCCAGCTTGTGGCCTCTTTTTTCCAGCTTGTGGCCTCTTTTTTCCAGCTTGTGGCCTCTTTTTTCCAGCTTGTGGCCTCTTTTTTCCAGCTTGTGGCCTCTTTTTTCCAGCTTGTGGCCTCTTTTTTCCAGCTTGTGGCCTCTTTTTTCCAGCTTGTGGCCTCTTTTTTCCAGCTTGTGGCCTCTTTTTTCCAGCTTGTGGCCTCTTTTTTCCAGCTTGTGGCCTCTTTTTTCCAGCTTGTGGCCTCTTTTTTCCAGCTTGTGGCCTCTTTTTTCCAGCTTGTGGCCTCTTTTTTCCAGCTTGTGGCCTCTTTTTTCCAGCTTGTGGCCTCTTTTTTCCAGCTTGTGGCCTCTTTTTTCCAGCTTGTGGCCTCTTTTTTCCAGCTTGTGGCCTCTTTTTTCCAGCTTGTGGCCTCTTTTTTCCAGCTTGTGGCCTCTTTTTTCCAGCTTGTGGCCTCTTTTTTCCAGCTTGTGGCCTCTTTTTTCCAGCTTGTGGCCTCTTTTTTCCAGCTTGTGGCCTCTTTTTTCCAGCTTGTGGCCTCTTTTTTCCAGCTTGTGGCCTCTTTTTTCCAGCTTGTGGCCTCTTTTTTCCAGCTTGTGGACTCTTTTTTCCAGCTTGTGGACTCTTTTTTCCAGCTGACCCCGCTACTCTCCTCTGCTATTAAAAACTAGCAGTACAACCATCACAGTAAAGCCTGGACTGGGCAAAAACCATCAGTGAATGCTAAGTCTGGGGGCAGATTTTGATGGGGAACAAGAATATCTGTGTCTCCCACAGTCTGCCTACTAGTTACAAGGGCATAAAAAACAGTCACTATGAAGTGGAGAAACTGAACAACGTCGTGAATCGGAGATCAAAATTCATTTTATCAACGAGGGGCAGAAGGAACTGTGTGCCTGTATGTGATATCCTGACGAGGACACATTAACTATGAATTGTTCCGGCCAAGAATGTACAAACTGGGGCTTACCTGGCGGCGCAGGGGTTAAGAAACCGCCTGCCAATGCAGGGGGACACAGGTTCGAGCCCTGGTCCGGGAAGATCCCACATGCCACGGAGCAACTAAGCCCATGCACCAGGACTACTGAGCCCACGTGCTGCAACTACAACTACTGAAGTCCGTGTGCCTAGGGCCCGTGCTCCACGACAAGACATACCACCGCAATGAGAAGCCCGCGCACCAAAACAAAGAGTAGCCCCCGCTTGCCACAACCAGAGAAAGCCAGCGTGCAGCAACGAAGACCCAATGCGGCCAAAAATAAAAAATTAATTAATAAAAGAAAAGAAAAAAGAATGCACAACCTGCATCTAATTAGAAGGAAACATCAGGCAAACCTGATACGAGGAATGTTAGATTAAAAGGGGGAGGGGCACAGTCTTTAAAAATGTAAGTATCATAAAAGACAAGAAGACTATGAACATGTTCCAGATTGCAGGAGGCTAAAGGAAGCATGGTGACCACATGCGATGCAAACCACTCAACTCTAAAACCAGACCCTGTGCTGAGAGGAGGCTGTGCTGTAAAGGGGGTCACCGGCAGAACTGGATAGAGGTGCCTAAGTAAGAGTCTGACCTTTCATTCGTCAAGGGAGAACAAGGTAAGAACTTAACAGGAGGCCTGCGTTATCCGACCCTACGAGTAAATCGCTTTCAAGAGATTTGCCTACTGCTCATCTTTACAAACTACCCAGCAAGTGGGTAGTTTCCCTCCTTGAGTGTGCACAGGAGGCTTCAGTTTTTATTCCAACCATAAACAACAAACATAATTGTAGGAAAAGCAGCAACAAATTAATATACTTCCCTGACCTGCAGGTTTCTCACAAGCTCAACTAAGACTATAATTTCCAGAATATGGCTCTATGGTCTCCTGCAGTGAAACAAACTCAAATAGTTCAAACGGCAGCAAGTATTTCTCTGCCACCTCAGTATTCACTATTAACAAGCAGACAACTGAGAGGCACATCTGTCACAGTCATATACTCTACACCTGAGGATTACAACTTCCCAGTTCATCTCTCATACCCATTCTCAAAGAACACTTAATATAATGGATTAGATTTGTTCGATACGAAATTTTATGATATACTTACAGTTTCACAAGTAAGACATCTGGTTTCATTAGTTAATGTTCCCTGAAAAATCTCATGAACCCACGTTGGGTCTGGTGTGCTGTTGTTATTTTCACTGTCAATATTACCGTTGGGCAAACGACCATTTTGTTTTTCCTGCTTTCTCTCTTCTTGTAAAATATCAGCAATCGTGTTTAGTAGGTAATTTAAGAATTCATGGGCATCTTGCTGCATGTAGTTGTCAAAAAGCTCTAAAAATAAGAATATTTCAGAATTAATAACGTCATTAAAAAACCAAATTTAAAAGAAGAATAGTATTCTATCAGAACTAAGTGAAGTGTTTGGAACTGTTAGAGTAATGTACAAGAAATAGGTATCTTTCACATATACTCATTATGACTGAATTTGGAGAAAATAAAGTTATGATGAAAGAGAATCTTTAAAAAAATACTAATAGATCAATGAGAAAAGAGCAAAACCTATCCTCACGCATAATGTACTGAGGAGATAAGAAACAACTGCTTTTTATTAACTCATTTAATCTATTACTCCACAAATATTACAACATGGCAAGTTTGTTTTTTTTTCGGCTGCTGCATTGGGTCTTTGTTGCTGTGCGCGGGCTTTCTCTAGTTGCGGCGAGCGGGGGCTACTCTTCGTTGTGGTGCACGGGCTTCTCATTGCGGTGGCTTCTCTTGTTGCAGAGCATGGGCTCTAGGCGCGCAGGCTTCAGTAGTTGTGGCACGTGGGCTCAGTAGTTGTGGCTCGCGGGCTCTAGAGCGCAGGATCAGTAGTTGTGGCGCACGGGCTTAGTTGTTCCGCGGCATGTGGGATCTTCCCGGATCAGGGATCGAACCCGTGTCCCCTGCACTGGCAGGCGGATTCTTAACCACTGCGCCACCAGGGAGGCCCCAACACGGAAAGTTTTAAAGTAGAAGCTGGACAACCCCTTGGCAGTGTGCCAACGCAAATGCGTAAGAACCACAGAGGACGTTGTTAACATGAAAAAATACTGGGCCATACATGCTAGAGATTCTGACTAAGTCAGAGATGAGGCCTGGAACCTGCACTTTTCAAGGCTCCTCCAGGTGACTCTGCTGTGCAGTCAGGCTTAGGGAAGAAAGGCATCATCAACTACCTATTTAATCCAGAGAATCTCTAAGGCCCCTTCCAAATGTGAGGTCTGTAACTCTGTGGAACGTTCCCTGTAGTTACAGGAATAAGTAAATGTCGTGGAAACCTGAGAGTCGCTAACATTAAGTGCTTGACTGTGCTTGCATCACGCACCCTGAGCCTTGAGAGGAAGGGCTTCAGGGGCAGGTCTCATGCCCTGTGACACTGCTGTTAACGGTATTTCACAAGCGAGGAGAGGGGATCAAGTGGTAAAGTCACTGCCAGGAAGCGGCAGGGCCCGGATTCAAGCCAGGCCATCCGGCCCCAGCGAGCCACACACAGGCAGCCGGGGCCACCTGGCCACACAAGGCGCCCGCGGTCCAGCCAACAAAACGCACTCAGATGACCACCCAGTCAGGAAGCTTCACCTTCAGAGCTTCCGTAAACATTTAATAAGTGCCAGGAAGTTCACAGTTTACATTTTTTTAAATGATAGAATAGAAATTGAGAAGAAAATTTAGGGAGAGCCTTCCTAAAATAAAAGGAATTTAAAAATTACATTTTAGAAGAGCTACAGACATGAGTGCATAAAACTAAGTTCCATGCATTAGAACTCATTGAAAAAGTTAAAAACAGTGAAACCTGTAAGTTATTAACACCTTCAACATATAACATAAAGAGTTTATCTCAACACAACAGAAAATACAAAGTTGGCAAAGGACTTGAAATCAACAATTTATAGAAACAAAATTGAAAAGTTTAAATAAAACACATGAAAAAACATTCAACCCCACTGTAACGAAAAAGGTCTTGATTTTCCTGTCTCTAAAATGGAATACCATCTTCCTCTGCAAGATTATAAAGATAAAATGGGAGCAAGTGAAAATATTCATTTTCATGAATATTAAAAGAAAATAATGATTTTAATCTAGGTGTCAAAAAGACCTTTGAAAAGTATCACATTTAAGATGCAGGTGCTAGAGCAAGACTGTCTGGATCTATCCTGTGGTTCCACCTCTGGTCACGGGCATGTCACAGGCCAACACAATGATGCTAGGACTGCACCTGGAGCCACACTTCACTTCTCTGCTCTAAGTCTGTCCTGAGGGGTTTGATTAGCCTTAAACAAACTCCGTATGTTATTTTTAAGAACAATAAAAGCCCTGAGTCCTAAGAGTTCCTGCATTAGTCCACGTGGACTTAACCTCTAACTGATCTTTAATCTGCTGTACTGTGTGTCTTCTGGGTTCTGCCCACGAGGGACAGTGGATCCAAAGCATCTGACACCACTCCCACCACCTGCCCCGGCAGACGTCACTGCACACCACCCACACCGCGAGACACCTGCACCTCTGCAAACCCTCCGGCCATCCTCTCGGTCTCCGAGATCAAGCCAAGTCATGCTCGGAACCCTCAGATGGTGCCGCCAATGGACTGGTCTATGCCAAAGTTGAGATAACTGAGGTCAACGACCTTTCCCCCTTGCCTCTCAAGGCAATAACCTCCATCCCTAAGAACACCACCCTGCCCCTCACCCCAGTCTCCTAGTCTCCACTATTATTGTACCTCATTTCCTTCCTCATCCTTGGGATTTTCTTCTTTCGCAACCCTTTGTCTGCTGTTCCTTCTAAGAGCTGCTTTCTGTTCTAAACTCCCCATTTCTTCAACCTTTGGCATCTTCTAGCTTCCTGCTGCCACCCCTAAACCACTACACTTTCACTTGCATATAAAAACTCTCCCTCAATCAAGAAAGCACGTAAGATCTGGCCATCCTACCCTTAACCCTCACCCTTCTGTGGTCATGGCTAACCTCCCCTCGCCCACTAATGGCCTGACCCATGGTTTCTCCATCCACCCCGACTTCTGCCCTAACCTGCTCTGTGTCCAGGCAGCTCCTGGACCTGAACAGGGCCCCTCAAAAACCAAGAGCTTCCATCTCTCACTCACCCCTCCCCAGGTCACAAATCTAGAATCATCAACCTCAGGAGGCCCACTAAGATGAGGACTGCAGGGAGATTATGCTAGAGGCAATTCGGGGTCTTGAACAAAGTGGAAACAGACTGGGGGGTTCATGGAGAATACAGAGGGAGGGATGATGGGAGAGGGCCAGGAAAAAGACTTGTAACCACTGCTAAGGGCCTAGTTAGGGTGAGGGATGCATAATTCACCACAGTGGGTAGCTACATGATGGCTTAATGCCACAAACTAGACTCACTCTTCCCTCTTAAATTATTTTAGCATATACGCATGTTTTTCAAAACAAATATTTTTTGTAAAGCAGAAATATGCAAATGTTTTTATTTTTTTAAAAGATGAAATATCTTTTTTGGGGGGATGTTCCTTTAATACAGAACAATGACATCATATTCAGAGAAATACCTCAATTGACCTGAATGCTCTACAAATGAGATGCAAAGTAAATCAGAAAATACTCTATTTTGTTAAAATATTTAAAATATTATCCATTTTCTATAAACATAGTAAACCGAACATACCAGAACCTTGCAAAGCCTAAACTAAGAGCAGTCACTGTAGTTTTAAACATCAACCAAGACCACATAAACATCCAAACATCATCAACTAAATGGCCTCACAACAATCCCTGTAAACTGTATTATATTTAATTTCTAAACTCTTAGCTTTCTTATGGGTGGCTTTCTTCTCTGCAAAGCAGCATAATGGGCAAGGCGGACTTCAAACTTACTTTGGCAAATTAAACAAATTCACTCATTCATTCACTCATCCAACAAATATCTAGTAAGCACCCCCGATGTGCCAGGAACTGGATTAAGTCCTCGGACTACAAAGGTGCATAGAAACAAATGGCTCCCGACACTGAGGAACTGACAGTCTGGCGGGAGAGACAGACAACGTCAATATTAAATAAACGTATATGAAATGTATAAGCTATCAAAGTCCTGGTACAGCTGTAACATCAATGCAAAAAAAATAAAAGAGGGAAACTGAATCACTGCCTAAAAGTAAGTTTTCTTCATAATTCAGAAATAGCTACAGCTTTTCATTATACAAAATATTTCATGCTCTTTTGGAGAAAAAGGATTAAGGAATATGAGAAATTATTTACTAAACTCTATTTAATAGCTGTTATTTGTGAACAACTAGTTATTTCCTCGCTTGAGGAAGACGAATACTTGAATATGTGTTTATATTTTTGTATCTGTGTCTCTCCGTAGCACCTGAAACGCTGCTGTGCACATACAGATTCCTTGAGAAGCAGCACCCTTCCTCCTGCATTCACTGCTGTATCCCCAGCACTCAGAACAGTACTGCCACGCATGAGACGTGCCTGACATTTCTTGAGTGAATGAATGAAGGAACAGACAACAGGGGTTGGAACAGCTAAGACGACATGAGAAGAATAAACTTGGCCCCAAACAACAATGTGAATAATGCACTTTGCCTCGAGCCAGCTGGTCTGACTTCAAGTCCTCCTTAGATGATCCAGCTGAGTCAACTCAGTTGGTTAGGTCACAAACCTGTGCGTTAACTCTTCTAAACAAGGGAGAGCTGACAGGAGTCAATCGTCATAAGCGGACGGCTTCGTCTCCTACCTCCACGACTGCAGGGGTCTCCCGGCCAGTCGCCATGCTTCTCCTCGCGCTGCCCATGGGCGCCCCTTCCTGCCGCCAGGCCCCCAGCAGCCAGGGGACCTTCTGATGCAGAGCGGAGCCCTCCAGGGGCCTCCCGTGGCTTTCACAATAAACCGGGAGCTGCCTGGCCCTTCCTTCTCTCTGACTTGACCTTCATCTCACTCCCCTCTACCTGCAGTAATTTTCTTGCTGTCCTTCAAGCACTCAGGGCAACTACAGTTTCTGTTCTACCTGCTTAGAACAACCCTGCTTCTGATCTTCAAATGACTTGTGTCTCACTTCACATCTCTGCTCTCACATCACTTACCAACGCCCTCATCCTCCACCACCTTGCCCTGCTTACCTTTTATTTGTAGCAATGACACATTATCTTACGTAACTGTTTGTCCTTCTCGCTAGAATGTCAGCCCCGTGAGGGCAGAGGTTTCTTATTTCATTATCCCTAATTCCTGCGCAGTGTCTGGAACACAGTGAAGACTAAGCACATAATCATTAATGCAATGCAAATATCCCTGTCATCAGAGACAACATATATATAGAGCGACTGCTGTCACACCATGTGCAGGAGCACAGTGCTATAGTGTCTTCTGCTGTGATTAGGTAACATAAACGAAAATTTTAAAAACAAAAATCCACTACTGAAATTAAAATAGATTCTTTCCAAGGGATATCTAAATGATTAGTAATATAAAGCAAGAGTGGTTAAAACAATATAGAGCTAACATCCACTAGGAATACAGAATGGGAAGTTTTTAACATAACATGGAAGGAGATTGATTTAAGAACACTCCAGAAAATACATTCTAAGATGGCGGTGTGGGAAGATGCCGAGTTAGCGTCTCCCAACCAGGGTGCCTGCCAGCCACTGGTGGGGACCTTGACGCCCAAGGAGACGGGAGGAACCCCCAAGTGAACCGGTAGCACGTCGGGGTACTGAAGCGGGAGAAGTGGAAGCCAGACAGGATCGGCGCCCCTTTACTACTGCAGTACTGATGTACTTTCCGGTTGTTGATTCATCTATATTTTTATTTTTATAGTCTTTCTAACACATCTGTTAGTTTCCTACTCTAATTTTATTTTTTACTTTGTTATTGTTCTCTCGTTGTTTTTTTTTTGGCCACCCCACGTGGCTTGCAGGATCTTGGTTCACGAGCGGGGGTGGGGTCTGGCTGAAGCTCCTGCGGTGGGAGCTCTGTGTCGAAACCACCGGACTAACAGAGAACCTCAGACCCCAGGGAATGTTCACTGGATTGAGGTCTCACAAAGGTCCTCATATGAGCACCAAGACCCAGCTCTACCCAATAGCCTACAAACTCCAGTGTTGGAAGCCTCAGGCCAAACAACCAGTAAGAAAGGAACACAATCCCACTCATAAAAAGAAAAAAAAAAATGAGATGACAAAAACTATGTCACAGGTGAAGGATCAAGGTAAAAACCAATAAGACCAAATAAATGAAGAGGAAATAGGCAATCTAACTGAAAAAGAATTCAGAGTAATGATAGTAACGATGATCCAGAATCTCAGAAATAGAATGGAGGCACAGATTGAGAAAATTCAAGAAATGTTTAACAAAGATCTAGAAGAACTAAAGAACAAACAAACAGCGATGAACAACATGGTAACTGAAATGAAAAATACACCAGAAGGAATCCATAACAGAACAACTGAGGCAGAAGAACGGATAAGTGACCTGGAAGACACAATGCTGGAATTCACTGCTGTGGAACAGAGTAAAGAAAAAAGAATGAAAAGAAATGAAGCCAGCCTAAGACACCTCTGGGACAACACTAAACGCACCGACATTCAAATCATAGGGGTCCCAGAAGAGAAAAAGAAAGGGTCTGAGAAAATATAAGAAGACATTACAGTCCAAAACTTCCCTAACATGGGAAAGGAAATAGTCACCAAAGTCCAGGAAGCACAGAGAGTCCCATAAAGGATAAACCCTAGGAAAAACACACCAAGACACATACTAATCAAAATAACAAAAAAGAAATTCAAAGAAAAAATATTAAAAGCAGCAAGGGAAAAACAAAAAATAACATGCAAAGGAATGCCCATAAGGTTATCAGCTGAGTTTTCAGCAGAAATTCTACAGGCCAGAAGGGAGTGGCAGGATATACTTAAAGTGAGGAAAGAGAAAAACCTACAACCAAGATTGCTCTACCCAGCAAGGATCTCATTCAGATTCAACAGAGAAATCAAAAGCTTTTCAAGACAAGCAAAAGCTAACAGAATTCAGCACCACCAAACCAGCTTCACAACAAATGCTACAGAAACTTCTCCAGGCAGGAAACACGAGAGAGGAAAAAGACCCACAAAAACAAACCCAAAACAATTAAGAAAATGGTAACAGGAACATACATATCAATAATAACCTTGAATGGAAGAGGATTAAATTCCCCAACCAAAAGACAGAGACTGACTGAATAGATACAAAAACAAGACCCATATATATGCTGTCTACAAGAGACCCACTTCAGACCTAGGGACACATACAGACTGAAAGTGAAGGGATGGAAAAAGATATTCCATGCACATGGAAATCAAAAGAAAGCTGGAGTAGCAATACTCATATCAGATAAAATAGACTTTAAAATAAAGACCGTTACAAGAGATAAGGAGGGACACTACATAATGATCAAAGGATCAATCCAAGAAGAAGATATAACAATTATAAATGTTTATGCACCCAGCATAGGAGCACCTCAATACATAAGGCAAATGCTACTAACAACCATGAAAGGAGAAATCGACAGTAACACAATAATAATAGGGTCCTTTAACACCCCACTTACACCAGTAGACAGATCATCCAAACAGAAAATAAATGAGGAAATACAAGCTTTAAATGACACAACAGACCAGACAGATTTAACTGATATTTATAGAACATTCCACCCAAGAGTGGCAGAATATACTTTCTTCTCAAGTGCACGTGGAACATTCTCGAGGAGAGATCACATCTTGGGTCACAAATCAAGCCTCGGAAAAGTTAAGAAAGTTGAAATCGTATCAAGCATCCTTTCTGACCACAATGCTATGAGACTGGAAATCAATTACAGGAAAAAAACTGTAAGAAACACAGATACACAGAAGCTAAACAGTGCGCTACTAAATAACCAACAGATCACTGAAGAAACCAAAGAAGAAATTAAAAAATACATAGAAACAAATGACAACGAAAACACGACGACCCAAAACCTATGGGATGCAGCAGAAGCAGTTCTAAGAGGAAAGTTTATAGCAATTCAATCTCGCCTCAAGAAACAAGAAAAATCTCAAGTAAACAATCTAACCCTACAGACTTAAAACAACTAGAGAAAGAAGAAAGAAAACCCAAAAGTAAGTAGAAGGAAAGAAATCATAAAAATCAGAGCAGAAACAAATGAAATAGAAATGAAGAAAACAACAGCAAACATCAATAAAACTATAAGCTGGTTCTTTGAGAAGATAAAGAAAACTGATAAACCCTTAGCCAGACTCATCAAGAAAAAAAGGGAGAGGACACAAATCAATAAAATTAGAAATGGAAAAGGAGAAATCACAACTGACACTGCAGAAATACAAAGGATTATAAGAGACTACTACAAACAACTATATGCCAGTAAAATGGACAACCACAAAGAAATGGACAAATTCTTGGAAAGGTACAATTTTCCAAGACTGAACCAGGAAGAATTAGAAATAATAAACAGACCTATCACAAGTAATGAAATTGAAACCATAATTAAAAATCTTCCAACAAACAAAAGTCCAGGACCAGATAGCTTCACAGGTGAATTCTATCAAACTTTTAGAGAAGAGCTAACACCCATCCTTCTCAAACTCTTCCAAAAAATTGCAGAGGGAGAAACACTCCCAAATTCATTCTATGAAACCACCATCACCCTGATACCAAAACCAGAAACAGGTATCACAAAAAAAGAAAATTATAGACCAATATCAATGATGAACACAGATGCAAAAATCCTGAACAAAATACTAGCAAACAGAATCCAACAACA
This sequence comes from Lipotes vexillifer, assembly GCF_000442215.2. Taxonomy (NCBI): domain Eukaryota; kingdom Metazoa; phylum Chordata; class Mammalia; order Artiodactyla; family Lipotidae; genus Lipotes; species Lipotes vexillifer. The sequence continues at coordinate 2,871,860 of NW_006799055.1, read as the reverse complement.
CATTAAAAGGATCATACACCATGATCAAGTGGGATTTATCCCAGGGATGCAAGGATTCTTCCATGTACACAAATCAATCAATGGGATACACCACATTAGCAAATTAAGGAATAAAAATCATATGATCATCTCAGTAGATGCAGAAAAAGCTTTTGACAAAATTTAACACCGATCTATGATAAAAACTCTCCAGAAAATGGACATAGAGGGAACCTACCTCAACATAATAAAGGCCATATATGACAAACCCACAGCAAGCATCATACTCAATGGTGAAAAACTGAAAGGATTTCCACTAAGATCAAGAGAAGAAAAGGATGTCCACTCTCGCCACTCTTACCCAACATAGTTTGGGAAGTTTTAGCCACAGCAATCAGAGAAGAAAAAGAAATAAAAGGAATACAAATTGGAAAAGAAGAAGTAAAACTGTCTCTGTTTGCAGATGACATGATACTATACATAGAGAATCCTAAAGATGCCACCAGAAAACTGCTAGAACTAATCAATGAATTTGGGAAGGTTGCAGGATACAAAATTAATGCACAGAAATCTCTGACATTCCTATACGCCAACAACGAAAAATCAGAAAGAGAAATTAAGGAAACGCTCCCATTTACGATTGCAACAAAAGGAATAAAATACCTAGGAATAAACCTGCCTAAGGAGGCAAAAGACTTGTACTCAGAAGACTATAAAACACTGATGAAAGAAATCAAAGACGACATAAACACGTGGAGAAATATACTATGTTCTTGGATTGGAAGAATCAGTATTGTGAACATGATTATACTACCCAAAGCAATCTACAAATTCAATGCAATCCCTATCAAACTACCAATGGCATTCTTCACAGAATTAGAACAAAAAATTTTACAATTCGTATGGAAACACAAAAGACCCCAAATAGCCAAAGCAATCTTGAGAAAGAAAAACGGAGTTGGAGGAATCAGGCTCCCCGACTTCAAACTGTACCACAAAGCTACAGTAATCAAGACAGTATAGTACTGGCACAAAAACAAATATAGATCAATGGTACAGGATAGAATGCCCAGAGATAAACCCACACACATATGGGCACCTAATTTATGACAGGAAGCAAGAGAACATACAATGGAGAAAAGACAGCCTCTTCAATAAGTGGTGCTGGGAAAACTGGACAGCTACATGTAAAAGAATGAAATTAGAACACTCCCTAACACCATATACAAAAATAAACTCAAGGGGGCTTCCCTGGTGGCGCAGTGGTTGAGAGTCCGCCTGCCGATGCAGGGGACACAGGTTCGTGCCCCGGTCCGGGAAGATCCCACGTGCCGCGGGGCGGCTGGGCCCGTGAGCCGTGGCCGCTGGGCCTGCGCGTCCGGAGCCTGTGCTCCGCGGCGGGAGAGGCCACAGCGGCGAGAGGCCCGCGTACCGCAAAAAAAAAAAAAAGTGTATAATTAATAAACTAATATGAAGAAAAAAGAACACCCCAACAATGAAAGTTAGTGGAGATACTGAAATAGGTAATACACTTTCCAGAGATTTAAAACAAACCAGTCAATAAAATCTCACTAGAGTTATGCAATGGGTACCTTATTAAATCTTCTTTGATTTGCATGCTGTCCTCTACATTAATTAGCGGGAAAAACGTCAAAAGCCCAAAATCAAAACATATTTACAAAAGCCAGCAACATCAAGTAATAAACAAACTTGTCTATTAAATATTATTTCTGAGGTACAGAAAAATGAAACAAAGCTAATGAAAAGATGGGTCTGGAATATTCATTCTGGAATCAATTTCATTCAACAAAGTAATTAAGAAGTCTATTGTGTATCAACTGACTCTGCCTAAACACACAAAAAAATTCAAAAAAAAACTGAACTACTAAAAAAATAACAAATACCGGAAAGATATCCCAGCTTTGATAAGCAAACATATAAAGCTGCAGGGTACTGAACCACACAGAACTTTCAAAACACAGAAACGTGAA